>NC_092794.1:43029251-43350077 GCF_918797505.1 Bemisia tabaci
TCCCCATTCTTTTTTTTCCTTTTCCTCTTCTCCTTCTTCTTCTTTGTTTTCTTCCTCTTTCTCTTCCTCTCCTTCTTACTTTACTCAAGGCTAAAGAGTTGCTGGCATGATGTAACTTGGTGGGGATTCGAGAAGAACTCGCCCTTAGTATGCATAATTATATAAAACAGACGTACCTTCGGAGACTTAAACGAAAGGGTATGAAAGTCAACCGCGGCTATACCTGGATAAACAACGTGCACTAGCGGTTTTACTTGGGCTTTTCACATGATGTATGTGCAAAAGAATAGACATAACCGTACTAAAAGAAGGAGCATCAGACATTTTTGAACCGAAGGTATACCGATAGTTGATAAGAAAGTTTCATGTTGCATTCACATCGAACCGCTTGGTTTGTCAAAGCGAAATTTCGGTTCGTAAGATCGAACGTTTGATTCAAATTGAACTCAGAAGAGGATATTTGAAGTCTTATGCTTCCATGACACTCACTTCAAAGGACAAAGTTTAACGACGATTTTCACGTACAATTTTTTAGTTTTTGACCTTGACGTTTTGACGGAGGAAAATCTACGACTTGTTGAAATCAAAACTACTCTAAAAAGTCTCAAGTCATTTTCTCCCAAAATGCAACTCAGTGCGTTTCTATTAAACTCGGTCTAGATGATGCGTTTAGTAAAATTTTCCGCCCGTACACTTCTAGAGCCAAATTGTCTTGACTCCATTTGCCGAAACCCACCCGTTTCAACCCGTAAGATTGCTCTATTTCCTCTTTGTCTTACGTACCTACCACTTCGTCTATCGCTTTTCCTATTGCTTTGTCTATAACTTTGTCTATACCCACATATAAGTCGCTTTACAGCACTCCCTCGCGCTCTACGACTCCTAACCCCCACTGCTCTCTTTCAAACCACAAATCTTGGGGCATTGAGCACCTTAACATTTCTGCTTCAATTCCCTCCCTCCAACCTTTCATTGGGCGCCCTCTGCGTCTTCTCCCAGGAGGAACCCAATCGAGGACTTTCGACATACTTTGTCTATAACTTTGTCTATAAATGTCAATAATCAGTCCGCAGGTAATGCAGCGCTCTTACTGCGGTCTCTTCGGTAACGTCTCGTTTGCTCTGTGCTCCGGTGCGGGATCCGAAGTTGAGTTACGCGGGCGCGGCCTGTAACACCCGAGCCCGATGCACCGGTTGCGTCCAAGTCGGACGGAGTTTATCACCCGTTCCAGGCCCGGCCCCAGCCCCGGCGGCCCGGTCGGCCAGACGCAGGAAGTCGACGGACGGCGAAAGTTGCGACCGGACACACCGCGCCGCGCCGCCGCCGCCGCCGCCGCCGCCGCCGCCGGCACGCTGACCGGGTCGGGACGCCCGATGAGCGACGCCACCACGGGAGACGGACGCCCCAGGGGCACTTATCGCTCATGATTTCATGCTAGCATCACCCGATGGCGTCGCTCATCCTCCCGCGGCTCCCACTTCTCACCGCTAGAGTCCCTTTATACCCAGAGTTACGACAACTCACTTTTGGTTGGGCCAGGGTTGGGCTGAAAGTGGCCTAAAAAAAAATCCAATTCTGATTGGTTCTCGCTCATGGAGGCCGAAACGAGTGCACCAAGATGGCGGTACCTCGTATGTGAGCAAGAATAATGAAAATATTACCTAATTGTGGTTTATCAAGAGTAAATTGTTATTGCCATCGGTCCAAAATGAAAATAGATTAAGAAATTATTCACAAACCAATCTCATTTTCTTTTTAATTGATCAATTTGTTGATGTTGTTGTTTCTGTGTGACAGACATCGCAGGATTCCTGATCCTTATCCCCCAATATCGTTCGTTTGGGTGCACTCGTTTCGGCCTCCATGGCCAGCCAAGGCCGGCTGTCAGTCAGCTGATAATCGATTTGTCGTAACTCTGGGTATAAAGGGACTCTACTCACCGCGAGCTGAGTCTCGGAACCGATAGACAAAGCTATAGACAAAAAGGACGAAGGAAAACTGGAGCGATCCTACTGATTGAAGCGGATGCTTGCTACAGAAAAATCGTGGACTAGCCTTAGAGTGTCTTGTCACTTTCCGTTATTTAGTTTATTACTTTATAACTTTAAATTGCCCCAAACAATATAAAAATGTCAACTTTTCCTATGGGGAAGCCCCCCGAACCCTCCGTCGATTGGGAGTATTCCACACCCTTCGGACCCCTGGGTGAGGGGGGTGAATAACTTACGATTAGGGGGGAACTCATATGGATTCAAAGGTTTTCAGGGGATATGGGCACCACTGATAACTAATATTGATAGACAAAACTATAGACAAAGAAGACCAAGGGAAATTGGACCTATGCTGTTGGTGACAGCGAGTGGTTAAAATGGACGAAGGAGGGCTTTCAGGAGGATTGCTATATATGAGCCGTCAATCATCGATTGTCTTACGAGAAAGTAATAACTAACGATAAGGAAAGAAGTTTGTTTTTAAACAAGAGCCAGATTAGTTTTGCCTTCAGCATTGCAGTGCTGCGGGCTGATTCTTGAAATTTATCCTTAAAGTGATTGACAAAGAAGACTAAGGGAAATTGGAGCGATCCTGTTAGTGGCAGTAGGTGGTTGCGATGGACAAGGTAGTAATAAAGTAAGTTATGACAATTACATTAGACCCTAAAGATATTATATCGTTTTCCCCCTTAGGAACAGCCACTCGTTTCGACCAGTGTTATTGCTCTATTTTCCTTCGTTGTCTATCGCTTTGTCTATCAGTTGTTTGATATTTAGTCTGCAGGCAATGCAATGGATTAGTCTCTCATTACTTTTTCCTGCTGCTAATTGAAATTGATAGAAAAAGAACACAGAGATAGACATCAGAGGAGACAAATGGGAAATAGAGCGATCCTGTTGCGGTGGCAGCGGATGGTTGCAGTAGACAAATGAGGTAAGTACTGGACCAGCTAAAGCAACCACAATGGACCATCCCTATAGTTAGTGCGTCACTCCCCTCTTAGTACATAACGACCACCTGATTCAACCGATAGGGTCGCTCTATTTTCCCCTAATCGTCTCCTTCGTCTATAGCTTTGTCTATTGATTTCAATAATCAACCCGTAGAATCCCTCACAGGGTATTTGGCAATATCTACAGGTTCATATGACGTTATTTCTTAGCACGGCAGTTTTGCCGCTTTTGGTACCCTCATGAGGTTTATGGCGAAAATACGAAGTCAAAGGTAAGAATTCTTGCGCTTGACTGCCATAAACCACATATGAAACGGAAATAACATCTTATCGTAAAAAAATATTTGACATTTTACCTGAATTTTGTATTTCCTCACGATGGACTAAGGTCCCTTTCCCCAAGGGCGTTTACGATTAGAGACGCTCCACTGTGTTGTATTAAGAAAGAGCATGAGATCTTCAGAATAGGTCCGTTTCGCACAGGAGATGAAGCCGACTGAGTGAAGCTTGATATAGGTGAAGGCGAAATTCGCGCAGTCCGAATTTTCAGTTTTCTCGCGCTCGCCGGCACCCTTTATTTTAATCGCCTGCAAAAAGGTTTCCCCAGTCAGATATATAAGAAATCACCTAACCTAAATGGACTAAAAGGCTCTAACAGTGATCAATCTTCCTCGCGTATGTCCTTAAACCTTTTAAGACTCCTTTCTCCTCTTTTCAGAAAAAATAAAACAAAAAATGCCGAGAAATAATTGAAATCCCTATTGGGTTGCCATCCTGAGTGTAAAGATGCACCAAATACTCGCACCGCAAGTTCGAGGAGGGTAATTTTTAGCCCGCAATCATAGCAACTTTGATAATGTATTCATAGGTACATGTCTCTGCAACGTTCTTTTTATTTCTGTTTTTATTACTTATTTGCTCGGAATAATCATATCTAATCGTTCAAAAGCAATCCGGATGATGCCCGTTTGAATTTCAGTACACTTTCAAAGAGCAGTCAAATTTTACCTGCTCCCGATCTTTCTTATCCTGTAACACTCTAGAGACGTGAAATGGGCTATATTTTGCAATAAGGAACTATAATTTTTGGCTCATAGATAAATGCACCTTTCTCAATGGGTAAACTAATGACACAATTGTTTTTTATAAACTGAGCAAGAAATTAAAGTACCTAATTGCATAATGTAGTCCAAATACCCTCGCGGAAAGACCTGGGACACTGTCACCGAATCAGTCCATAACGAACTACATTTAGGAACTACAATTTCAGGCTCATCCATGAAGGCACCTACCTGCATAAAAAAAACTTACGGCATATATGCAGTTTTTAACATGAGCCAGAAATTTTAGTTCCTAATTGCAAAATGCAAGTCAACTGATAACGAGATAGGTGCACTCGGAAGTTTCGAAATGCCGGTAATTTGGCTTACATTCAGTTCATCTCACGTTTGCCGTTCAATGCTCAGGTAAAGGGGTCCTTATGCAACCGCAATTACATCATTGACAGTCAAATAGGGCTGAGTTTGTCGTTTGGTGGTCCTAAACCGCAACCTAATTGCTCAAACATTTCGGTGACATTGGTATTCTGGTCGAATTCTCTCTCTGCGGCTCGACTATTCGGAATCTACGGATCCTGAATACTAAGCTCGCTCTGCTCAGTCCAGAGAATCTAGAATAAAAGTACACGATGAGCAAGATCCATTCTGCCGCGCGAAGGAGGAACGCTGCATGAGCCCTCAGACGTTGCAAATTTTTCTTCGATAATAACCGATTTTACTGGGGAATTTGTGCATAATTCTCCCCGAAATTTTCGGACAACATTTTATACAGTTGAATCTAAAATATTTGAAAATTTCAAGGAAAAATGTGCATAAGTATCGTCAAAAATACATGCTTTATTGATGGAAATTTTGCAACTCTCGAATTTTCATACGGTGTTTATCCTTAGTACGGCAGCATCCAATGGATGCGCAGAATTTCCTCATCCTCATTTCAACGCGTCAGTAATTGTGGAGAATAGGATCATTGGTTTATTCTTTTTATAGCATTATCACAAATTCATAATTAAGAAAGGGGAATACTGTGACGATCGAAAATCGTTCACTGTTGTAACCCTGCATAGACTCATGCTAAAAATATGATACATTTTCTTTACCGATGCTTTTCCGCCACAAAGTAGCAGTTTTATTCCTCCATACGACTTAATCTTAAAGACTTAAGACCGAAGCAGCAGTTTTTTTCCTCCATAAGACTTAATCTTAAAGGCTTAAGATCTTAAGTAGACTTGAGACTTAAAGATAAGACTCGACGTCTCTTTTCAAAATCAAATTAATTTTCTTGACTTTAAATGTTTTATCGGAGAAACGCGGCTGGTTGCTGTCTAAGGTACTCCGAACTCATTTTTTCCTGCGAAAAATTTTACCTGGTTCCCTCCTGCCCAATTCAGTTCAATTACCTCCAGAGGAACGTTAGCTATTGAAAATCTGCAACGTTGAAAACTAAGATACGTTTATTTAGTAGACTCAGCGTCAATACGCGACTTAGCACAGCAGAGTCTCAATTAAGTATCCGCGATGATTGGGACCGGAGGTATCGCGGATAATCGAATATTGCGGATAATCGAATATCGCGGATAATCGAATATCGCGGATAATCGAATATCGCGGATATCGAATATCGCGGATAATCGAATATCGCAGATATAGAATATCGCGGATAATCAAATATCACAGATATCGAATATCGCAGATAATCGAATACCGCGGATAATCGAATACCGCGGATAATCGAATACCGCGGATAATTGAATATCACAGATAATCGAATATCACGGATAATCGAATATCGCAGACAATCGAATACCGCAGATAAACACTAGAAATCAGGACGAGACCGGTAATGTTTCCCTACTGACTACGCAATGCCGCTGTGGAAAAATTTTAATCGGGCGACTTTTTTCCCCCTGTCCAGAGGCTTTTCAGCTTATGCTTCGAAGCACGGCTGCAAGGAGGCACAGCCCGCCACGTGGCTCTAAGAGAAGAGTATGTTCATTGCCAGACAGATGTGCGCGTAGCCTGTGCGAAAACGTATCCACCTCCCAATAAATAGATACTGACCGCGTGACCCATTTTAGAATCGCATCATCGTGCCTGGCTTGAACTTGCGAAAGCTCCGGTAGCAAGGTTATTCGCGAGTATGGTCGTATTTGGGGGATCGTCGGGCAAGTGCTATCAAATTTTAAAGCACGGATCTCTCTTGTATATCTGTCAAAATTAGAGGTCATGTCCGTGACCTTGGACCAGCGTCTATTTTATAATTCAAAGGACGAGTTTGGGAGCGCATCACTGAGGTAGAGTCCCTTCACAGAGAGAATTGAGACATGTGGAATCAATTTCTGATTGGCCTCTGCTTCTTTGTCTCTGATTGGCTCCAGCCGCCGGTAAAGATGCGCCGTATGAGCATTCAAACGTTGCCAAAGTCCCTCTTAAAAATATTTATTTTTAAAGAAAGTTATGAAAATGCTTCCTTGAAATTTTCAGACACTTCAGATTGAATTGCTCACAAAACTCTGAAAAATCGAAAGAAAAATGTTCATTTTTTCAGAAAATCCATGATTTATCCAAGGAAATTTGGCAACCTCTGAAGGCTTATACGGTGTTCTTCCTCAGCACTGCAGAGAACCTATATCGATTGCAGAAGTGCGAAACCACGTATCCTCGTTTGCGACGTTGTAGACTGCCTGTCATACTTTTTTCCCCATGGAAAGACTAGTAAACTGAACTTCTTGAAAACATCCTTGTTTTTCCTTCGCTGCTAGTAAAATATTCCGTATCATTTTCAAGCTATAAAGTTGAGTTGTTATTTCTCGAAAAAATAAAATAGGAACGAAAAATTTTGAAACGCGGCAACAGAGTTACGTGGTTTTGCTCTGTGGCTACCGATATATTTTTATCGGGAGATCATAGCCATGTCTTTACGATTGGTTCTCCAGCTGCGGGAGCTCCTGAGACTCTAAGGGCCCTATGTCAACAAGATCGCACCTAAAGGAATACTTATTTTTGAAGGAGAAATGAACGAAACCTACAAGAAAAGTGCATTTCTCGCTAAATTAAAGAGCCAACCCTGAGAAGTATGCAGAACCTTGGACAGGTATCTATTTTATGACTGAAAGGACGAGTTCGCGTAAGCTTAAAACTGAATTAACCGGTAAACGAGTAATTCCGTCTGGAAATAAATCTAAAGTTGCGGTCAAGAGCAGGTGCGAATCTTCGCGAAGATGACCTCTGCATGATGGACTCGGACAGAAAAAAGTCCATCTCCGACTGTTGCAACAAAATTTACTGACTGAAACCGGGCAATTAAATACGATAAAACAATAATAGATGAGCACCCTTGGAACACTCACACAGGGATTACAATTTATAGCATTCTATACCAACTTTATAAAACCACAACACTTCTGCTACTGCCGAGAAGGATTTTTGAGCCTCTGAATCCAGGCAGTGCTGCCGTGTTAAGGAAAAACGCCGCATGAACATTCGAGAGTTGCCAAATTTCCTTCGATAAAATGTTTAATTTTTGAGGAAAGATATGAATATTTTTCCTTGAAATTTTCAGGGACTTTAGGAGAAATCGCGAACAAAATTATCTGAAAAATTGGAGGGAAAATATTCATGAGTCTACCAGGAAATTCGTGTTTTATCAAAGGAAATTTTGCAACGTCTGAATGCTGAGCACGGCAGAGTAGTCCGTCCATCTTATCTTCCCCCAAGCGAAGAGTGGAGCGAGAGGTCGAGAGGACACTCACAAAAAAATTGAATTTTAACCTCACTAAAAAAATGTAATACATTTTTAGTTCTGAAAATTAAAATAAAGGGAAATATTTCCCATTCTTCTCTCGGGTATCCTAATTCCGTGAGCTGGGCGGACCCATGTACCAAAGTGCAACAAAAATCTTATTGCAGTTACTTTGTGATTAAATGCAATAAAAATCCGATTTTTGCTACCATAAAGTTAATATATTTTACATCATGTGGTCAATACCAATATGTAAATTTCGGACGATCAACGAAATGAGATCGATGTGTGAGGGAGATAGCCAATTTTCAATGCAACTAAAAATAACGACTTATTTAATTTTTATCGTGATAAATTTCATTAAGAGTAGCCCCTTCAATTAATGAACAGACAACATAATCATCACTCCGATACAATTTCTCTCATTTATTTTTAGCTACGGAGAGCTTCATAATGGGTCTGTTGCGAGCAAGAGATACAACCAACTGAATACATTATGTATGGGAAAATTCGCTCAAAAATCACGCCTGGCACATCAAAAAAGTCTGAAATTCACTCCTCAGCATGCGTAGTTTGTATTTGCAACAAGCTTTTTCAAATTTACCGCGTATTCGGGCAGTCAGGTTTGCCCGAAGAGGGACCTAACCTAAATAAAGAAACAATCTTGCGAACGGTTGTAAACTCTTCATGCGGAATATTTTAATTGATTTAGAGCTTTTGTTTTTGCAAAATAAAGAATGAAAAAAAAGAAAAAAAAAACGCTTGAAAACAAGTGAAATCATACAATAGAAAAAGTTAGTTATAGAGTATCTATATACGGGAGAGTATTGCCACCTCTGTACCCCTCTCTGAATGGTTCATCAGTTTTAGGCTATCATGGAGCTCCAAAGTTGGCCCAATATAAAGAAACCCGACCCAGAGGAACACACATTAAATAAAATGATCACAGATTATTCTATTCTAAATTTGTTAGTCCCCCTTCGCCATCTTGTTGTCGAACTGGTGCGCCATTTGAAAACATTTCCTCCTTGGTTAAACGATCCCATAGGAACCGATTAGATTCCAATAGGGACCCATCAGGTTCCTATGGGCGCCCAATAGGACTTACGAAATCTCAATGAGGACCAATAGGCAGTTCATGGCATCCGATAGGAACCTATGGCGACCCAATAGGATCCATGAAATTCCAATGGGGACCCGATGAGATCCATGAAATTTCAATGGGTCCCAATGGGAACCATCGCGAATTGCCAGTAGTGGGCATTCGTTGGCCCGCACGGGTTCCAATGGAAACTCTGCGGGTCCCCACGGGACCATTTTACCAGGACTGGTATACTAGAATTCTCGAGGCAGGTTGAAATCAAAAAGCGATCCCTATCGGAGCGCTTAAAAAAATTGCAAAATGAAGTACAACTGAGGAGCTAAAAAAAAATTGCAAAACGAAGTACAACTGAAGAGCTTGATTTTATGGCCGAAGTTTCCGAAGTTTCAGTCCAGTTACAGCTTAATGGTCCGACGAACGGATTCGAGCGAAGGGGACCGTGACGCATCCTTCATTGAGTCATGCGATCCGCGGCGGTGCCGGTGGTGAGTGGTGAGTTATGGATGTTGCAAAAATTCGGTCGAGGCGTTGCGAGTCAGCGCCGTTTTGCGGCAACGAGAAATCACCGCGGTGCCCAGCTGCGTTTGCACCGAATGCACGGGCATGCTCGCCGTGAGAAAGTGACAAAATAACGCAGCGGTGGGGGCTCCGCGGGGGAGTGGGTGGGTGCAGGGGCGGGGGGCGGGAACAATTTAACCGGGAGCATTGCGATGCTGAAAAGCAAAGACGCCGGCGCCGCGCCGCACAGTGGTCCGAGTCAATCAGAGAGGTCGAACATGACATTTTTTACTAAAACTGTAAATTTTGATGTTTATTTCGTCTTGTTTGATATTTTAAGGGGTGTCTTTAGGAGTAAATTTTACGAGAAACCCAATGGGACCATTTTTAGAATTTCAAAGTTTTGTATAAATGGAATTATAAGAGTTTAAAGTTTTGTCCGACCTCTCTTATTGACTTGCTCCACTGTGCGCCGCGGCGCTTGTTTCTCAAAACCGACACCTGAGCACCGACACGATGCGATGGAGTAATTGCCCCGATTCTAATGATGATAATCCGATCGGTATCATTGATGCCTCGTTATGTTATTTTCGTCCGCGTTTTAAGTACCGCGTTATCCGTGTTTACGGTTGTTTTTGAAACACTTCCCTCCTTTCAGGATCCACCAACATTGGTGGGTTCAGCAAATGGACCATTCGACAAGGTGCGAATTTAAGCATTGCGATGCCTTCTCAAGTCCTGAAAATTTCACGTGGAAAACGATTTCTATAAGCGGCTTATATGGGGCCGGTACCTACGAATTTCAGACATAGGTCTATAAATACATCGTAAAAATGAATCAGACATCAAATTTGAAAAATCTAGTGTCAGGGAATTTTTTTGACCACAATGCTTAGAAATCCCAAACTGGATCAAATTGACCCGCCTGTCTCCTCTGAGAGAGTTACGGGGTCGATTTATACGAGCTTTAGGTACAGGTCAATTAATATATTTTGAAGAAAGAATAAAAAATTGAAAAGGAAAAAAAATCGAGTGTCAACACAACCGAAAATAGAAGAGACGTAATTGGGCTTTATTTTTTTAAATTTCTTCTAAATCTGAGCGACATCTCATCATTGCGAGTTCATCGCGCCATCGCGCCTTCAATTTTGCAGATGCAACACGGACATCCATCAAGCACGAATAGTTGCATCTCTGCGCCGTCATCAACGCGGAAACTTTGCTTGGTGGACTCTTAGGGGGAGGATTCCCTTCATTAACGCCTCAATGTTGAAAGCACTTTTTGAGCTTTGGAGTTTGTTTCAGAGAAAACCAGAGGCACCGTCGTGTTTCTCTCGAAATCTTCCACAAGGAAGAGTACTCAAACCTCAAATTCGCGATTGTCTGACCTCCGTGATATCAATTGCACACAACTTAGTTGCGAGTTGATAAAAGACCACGATTAACATGAGATTAATGAGAGTGTACCAAACATTTTCAACCCGTTAACTTTAAATCCAGTAAAAAGACAGAACGCTTACTTTTCTGTTCCAGCGTTTAAGTCTCTTGGAAGGCTCGTGTGGTTATACTCTGTCTGTCGCTCGGAGTGGTCCCATGCCCATGAAGCAGTCGTTCTATAAAACTATGCATCATGGAGACACCTGCTCATTGGAAAATATCTCACAAATATATCGTATGTTTTGAGTTGTGACCAAGGAGGAAATATAATGCGTACCTTCCACACCGCACAGTGCAGTGGTATGTAAAATCGTCAAGTTCCTATGCAATCCCTCTTTTGCAAAAAAATAAATAAATAAAATGAAATAAACAAATAATAATACATAAATGAAGATGCGTAAAACTAGCAGTTCCCAGAATAATCATATTCTTTCATCAGGTAGGTAATATTTTTCTCACATTCAAATTCAAACAATACATACTTTCAGTCTTCCATATTCCAAATGAAAATAGTTGCAAAATTTTGAGAAAAATTCCATACTTATAATTATTCCCTGCGTAAATATATCTAAAAATATGTCTCTATAGTTTAATGCCAAATTAACAGTGTTGAAAATCCTTATTTTCAAAGCTGACCATGTAATAAAGTATCAGTCCATGATTCCAAGCAGACGTTTACGAGCTAGTCAACGATCATCACATACAATTCGTCAGTTTCCTCACGAAGGAACATAACTACATTTCAATGTTGCCAAATTTTCCTTTGCAAATTACATTTTTCCCTTGGACATTTCTAACTGAAAAATTTCACAGATATTTCCTATGATCTATGCAAAAATCGGAAAATTATCAACAAAAATTGCCCAGGTATATTCTTGTAAAAATTGAATTGTTTAAATCGAGTTTGCAACCATAGAATAGAGTTATACGTTCCCTCGCTTGGGAAACGTCGAATTACTGAATTTTTGATAAAATTTATACAATGTGAGCATGGATTGCACATAATTGGAAAAAGCCAGAAATTAAGTGACAATTACATTCATCATTCTTAAAATAAGAAAAAACAATGGTACCCTACTTTTGATTTCAATGCGTGCTCAGTCAAGAATCGTCGATTTTTCGCTGAGATAGAGCAGACGCAAAGACTTGCATCTCTGTTTTTTAGTCCTTTCTTGTACTTTAACTGTATTGGACCAGATCTTCCAATGTAAAATGAACACCTAAATATTTGAATACTGATTATTAATAATTACATCATACTAATATATTATCAGAATGTAAATTCGTAAAATGTAATTTTTATGACTAAAATTAAACTGTTCATATAGGCTTCTCCAAAAATTAATTGGTTCTGTAATTTAAAAACTAAAGCCAGCTAAGGCTTTGATCTTAGGGTCATTCTAGAGGTCAACTCGAAAGGTATCGATTGAAACTAAAAGTAACTCATCAGGTTCAAGGTAGACAATGGTAAGACAGTTTACGTGAAAAAAATAGAATCGCCTCCCTTTACCTTACGCCATTGATTTTAGGTACATTCAAGTTTCTTACTTTTGATTCTCTCCTTCTCATCCCACAATGTCATACCTACTTCTCATTTCAAGATCTTGACGTTCTTTTCAGACGTCTAATCAACGTTGATACACTGTTAAACATCGAGGAGTGTAATCCGGTGCCAGAATCTATTTAGCACCCAAAATTCCTGAGTGATATGAATGCGTAGTGAAATTAGCGTCATAAAAGTACATGACACTCCGCAGAAAGAGTAGATTCCGCTCCGCAATAGTGGAGGTCACTCCGTAAAGAGAATAGATGCCGCTCCGCATTCTTGTCACCCGGGGTTTGTGGGCGCTATATAGACTCCGCCGGCGCAGAATTTTACTTCACAAATTTTAACAGTTCAGTACTCAGTAATACTTAGTAGAACTGTTAAAACTGTCAGTGCTCCCATTTTCCGGAACTAGTTCCGAATTTTAGAACTTTCAACATTTTCCAGATTTTGCCCGGAAATTTCGAAAGTCCCGGAATTTTGCCGGAATTGGGAGGTTATTCGTCATCTTCACCGATTATTTTATCAAATTTGATGATTTTTACGTCAAATTTGACGATTTCCGGAACTAAATCCGAGCGTATTTTGGAAGTTTTACCCGGAACTTTTTAAAAAATCGGAATTTTCCTTGGAACTTTTGGAATGGGAAATAATCCTAGGAACTCCAGAATCTTTGGTAAAATTAAATGGGAGCACTGCAGTTGACCATGCAACTCAATCAGTTTTGCACCTTTTTAAAGAGGTATACATTTTTTACGAATGAATAAATGAAATAAATAATGAAAACTATAAATTGGTACGATGGGTGGGTAAGGATTGTGTTCTTGAAGAGGTGGCTGAAAATATCTCGGAGTACTTGTGTTTGAAGAGCGAAATCTCGAATTCCTTCTTGAAGAGGTTCGTAGTTGGAACGAGCATCCTGCTCGCTTCTCCGGACGATGAAAACGAGGCATGCCTCCTCGATGAAGTAAGAGTAGAGAGTTGAAGAGGAGCGAAGAAACTCCCAAACTTTGTTCTAATCTCAAGCCCAGCAAATTACCTGAATGACCTTCCTGATAGAAATCGACAGAATGGTCAAGCAGACTTTCAGCTGTGTAGAGAAGGAACAAATTTTTACTCCTGTCATCACGATTTTTCGACGGGTGCCCCTGCCGTCGGCTTCCTCCTGGCCAGCCACGAACAGTTGAGTGAGGTATGCAAGACGTTTTACTGCTTCGATCGTCACTAATGGGATGACCAATGACCCCCTGTCCCTCTGCTTTTGGCCTCCAGTCCTGTGTCTTGGCATTGCATCACCGCTCGTAAATTACCATCTGTGAGGCTGATGATTATCCCAACGGGTTTGTCTTCCAGTTCCACGTAACTCCACGCATAGAGCTAGTCACATTGTCCGCATACTGAATTATTTACATAAGGGTCTTTAAAATAGAGTGCCTTTGTATGAGAGACGAGACATCTCTGGGTTTAGTTCTTCTTGGTGCCACCGATTAAAAAAACTAATTCTAATTCAAACCTGGTAAGTATACCGCCAGGCGTTGCTGGGATTTTGCATGTTGTTTCCTCTCATAATAGTAGAGCTTAAATCGACGGCAAAACTAACAAACCATGTACCTCTTTTGCAATGTTTAAAAATCTCAGCCTCCATTTTATTTTATTTCATTTTATTTTTTAGGGAGACAAATAAATATCATTCATTGAAGTAGGTATTTACAGAGTTGCCTTTGCTTTAAAAAGAAAAATTCCAATCCGCCATTTAACGTACCTAAGGTGTCAAGTTTTTCCTAAAATGTCTGGACTCTTAGTAAAGGCACGCTATTTACAATGTTATGGAATTAAGGAGCACACGACATACATTAGTATCATCCCCTAAAATTTTCTTTGGAACAATCAGAGTTCTTATTATGACAGCCGGAATAACTCCTTGAGACACTGAGGACCCACGTAATTTATTTATATTTACGTAATATACGTACATAGTATTTCTCTCTGAAAAAATTTCGATTTTTTTTTTTTTTTTTTTTTTTTTTTTTTATTTTTTTTATTAAACATGTAGGGAATATTACATACATAGGTAGTATGAATTCTCTGATCCACATCTGATAAATTGTTTTCTAATTGTTCCAAAGACAATTTTTACAAGAAAAATATTTTCATCATTCAAAAATTTCACGAGGAAGAATTAGACATTTCTGTTAGACATAGTTCTCCAAGTTATCTAAAACAATCCTAGTAGTACTTGTAAGCTATTGTGTGTAACTAATAAAAGCTTTTACTTCTAATCTTCTTAAGTAAAGGAAGCATACTTCCCACAAAGAACCTCCAAAAACGGGACCTTTCCTTGACCTTCCTGGGAATCCTATCGTCTCGCGATTCTAAAATGGACAACAGTTTGCAACTGGGAACAAAAATGTCCGGCTCATCCGTAAAAACACTCGTGTGCATAGAGAAATTAATGATACATACGTTGTTTCTAAACTGAGCCAAAATTCTCAGTTCCTAGCTACAAAATGTAATTTAAATTATAGCTGATGATGATACTTGCAGCCTCTCGTCAAAAATCTGGCTTAAGTTCTAAGCAGGTTTCAGTGTTACCTCATAATTTCCAAGCTTACGTTGTTGAGATAAATCAAATCATAATTAGGGTCACAATATGAGCTTCAATGCAAGCGCTTTAGTGCAAGATGGAGGGGAAGGGAGCGGTGGCAATTTTGCAAGTTGGCAGCACTGGTTTTCCTCCATTTAAATATACCTACTAAAAATATCGATATTATAGGTGAGGCAAGCTACCTCATCAATAATCGATTGTTTCCATATTAAATGGAGGAAGAACAGTAATGCCAACTTACGAGAATCACCACCGTGGGGGGGGGGGGGGGGTGTTACTTGCAGTATCCGGGCCACATGTTCAGTGTTTTTGTGTCGCGTTGTTAGTCATGCGGTGTGCATTTTGTGAGCCGTCACCTTGCTCTACAAGGTAGCATTAAAAAGCCTCGCCGTCTAAAAAGTCGTTAACTGCGCCACTAAATTATTTTTGCAATTTTCTTCTTTCGTTTTCATTATCGCCGGTGCATGCTGCGTTAGCATCCTCGGTCGGTCGGTGTACCTTTGTGTAATTTCAGTGCTGAACGCAGAATCGGAACTGATTAATCGGCGTCACTTTCTCTCGCTTCATCGACTATCGTCGCTCTTCTGACGTAAGGGCATATCTCGATTCCCAAGTGAGCCCTGTACTCCATACAACTCTATTAGTCTCGGGGCTCATGTGAGAATGGAGATACGCCCTTTCGGCAGAGGAGCGACGCTATGAGCAAGAGAGCAAGCGGCTCGTCTTCGTCGGAGCTGAGCACACGTAGTTGCCGCCTCCTCTTATACTGCCGTGCTAAAAAAACGCTGTACGTTCTTTAGACGTTGCCAAATTTTCTTTGATAAAATATGAATTTCCAGGGAAATCTGTGAATATTTTTCTTTGAATTTCCCAAGGGCTGATATTTATGATCAGATCTAACTTATTTGAAAATTTTGAGAACAAATATGCGGAACTCTTCTCAAAATAAAACATTTTATGGGAAGAGATTTGGCAACTCTCGAATATTGATACGGCGTTCTTCTTTAGCACGGCAGTACTACCGTATAAGCCCTCTGACGCTCTTAAATTCTGCAAAATATATAAGATATGGATTTTCTAGGAAATGCATGATATTTTTCCTATTAAACTTTGTCCGACTTGATCAGCTACCGCGCGAGATATAGAATCAAGTTCAACGAACTGGATCTCATGGACCGGCAAAAAATGATGCTACAGTTTTAAAGCTAAATCTCAGCCTCAAATTTTAACGGAAGTTTCGTTACTTGAAAAAACACAACGGGCGATACCATCGGATCGGTTGTGGCATATCATGCTTTTTTCCACCCTCATCTTGATCATATCCAGTGGCGTGGCGTGCTTTGCGATATATCGATTGATCGACCATTTAAACCTATGGAAAAGTATCGATAAACAAGGTGTTCGCAGCGATCGCCTTTACAATCGATTATTTACCACAGCTTCAAATGGGGAAATATCGATAGATCGCAAAGCACGCTACGCCACTGGTCATATCATTGACACATTTGAAGTCAAATGTGTACACCACTCCGAAGCGTTCAAGAGGGTTGGACCGCGAAGATGTCTCCGCTGAAGATGGGTGTGGCCCCCTATAGTCCTTTTTGCAAAAAATACTAATTGGTTCTCTTACTCCCTAATTAGGATTCCTTCTGAAGATAATGCATTCCCGTAAACAAGTGTTGGTTGTTTTTCTTTACCCTTCGTTTAAGTCTCCGAAAAATCCGGAAATCCTAGGACACCACAACCAAGAAATGCTCTTTTTGCATCTAGCGCTTCAATTTTCACCGAACACAAAACCTCGAGTGCCTCCCTAACGTGTTCCCCCCTACCCCCTACTGTGTTCCCCCTCCCCCTACTGTGTTCGGTGGGGCCCGATGAAATTACCGAATGCATATAAAATTACCGTTGATTTCCGGTGACCATCTACTATCGAGAAAGTTGGTAACTCTGAGGATTTTTCTTAATACGGCGAGGAAGTGTGAGGTAAACATTTTCTCTGGGTGTCGGACTGTCGCTAACGGTATTCTGAATGAGGTGGAGCGGTGGGGGCTTAATCTACGAAAGATCTATGTGTGACTCTGAAGTGACTGCGACTCTCTGAAAACATCCGAGATTCCCATCTCTGGAGCATCTGTGCTGCGAACGGCGTTGGACGATTGTAAATATCACGACGGCGGAGAAGATCACGACTGCACGGATAAATGCTGGTGGTAAATCTAGGTGATTGCCGCTGATGCCGGATCGTGACGAAAAGCGGCTAGTTTCGCCTTTGAGGTTGCCAGATTAGGAGATAAAATTGTTAGTGTTATTCCGCACTGGAAAAAAAAAAAAAAAAAAAAAAAAAAACACATTGGATCCAGAGTCCAGACTCTTAAAAACATCGACAAGAAAAAGGACTCTTGATTCCAGCAGATCTAAGCTTAAATAAAAAAAAACTCGCTCAAATTAAAAGGCTTGGTTCTTGATTTAAACTTAAATCAAGAGTATTTTCTCTTGTCGATGTTTTTAAGAGTCTGGACTCTAGATCCAATGTGTTTTTTTTCCCAGTGCGTCGTATTTGAGTTGGGCGTTTTTACAAAGATTCTATCTGTTGTACGTTTTAAAAGAAAATGTGAATTGACTCTTAAAACGGAGAGAGAGAAAAACAACATCCTTACCTACTTCATACATAATTCCTTTTTAAAAAAAGACCTTTGACCTCTTTAAAAAGAGCCTATCTATTTAGTGGGTAAATTTTGCTTGGTAATTAAGTCGAATAAAGCCAGCTTGGCGTTAATTGAATAAATTTAATTCTACGCTCAACCCCTTGGGCAAAAGGACATGAACGTTACATTGCGTAGACGATGACTACTTGAGCAAGTTGAATGTTATATTCTTAAGGAAATTCGCGAAAGATGCGTGCTCTCAGAGTTTAGCAATCGAAATGAACAATATATGTACCTATATTGATAAATTTATCTAAATTAAACTATGGCTCTAGGATTTGCCTGCTATTTAGTTCCTCTCGATTTAAGTTATCCATTTAGTTAATTCATTTCAGCATGAATACTTAATCTGGACGTATTAAAGTCAAAAAGGACTATCCTCATTGTGATTTGCGCCCTGAGACCCATGAGAATACATAATGCATAACAGAGCCCATATTTCAATGGAGATTGTTCCTTCACTGCGGGCTGCTTATTGAAATCGATAGACGAAGCTATTGACAAAGAAGGCAAAGGGAAAATGGAGCTATCTTATTGGTTGAAACGGGTGGTTCCTTCAGACAAAGGGAGAGCATGATGGATTAACCATAGAGTATCGCATGGGTTGCCGTTAGTTAGTCTATTACCTACCTCCCTTGTCTATTGCAACTACCGGCTTCCACCAATAAGATCGCTTATTTCTATTTTGTCTTCTTTGCCTGTCGCTTCGTCTATCAATCGCAATAATCAGCCCGCAGCCGTCCTTGGCAAACACGCCGTAACTCCATTCTAAATTTTTTCATTTTCCTTCCACAATTACTGCTCTATTACAAGAAAACCTAAGTGCCATAAAGTGGAATTTTTTCATTTTGAGCTCCTAATGGTATGTTGGAGTTGACTTGATAAACCGAAGAACGAATATTTGTTAGTTTTTCGTAGAGCAGCATTTTCAGAGTACGATTAAGAAAATGTTGTTAGGAGATACGGCGTTTTTACTTATAAAACTGGAGTTTTGATTTGTATAATACATCTATTTGGCTACCATGCTTGCATTCGACTCCGTGAACCGTGATACCGCCTTCGCTAGACAGTCTGACTCCAGCGGTTGGAGTTAATTGTACTCCTCATCAAGGGCCCGCCGATCTCAAGAGCTCCGATGCTCGGGATGAACGAGGATGAAAATAAATAAACCCATCCTTTTATTTGCTCTAAAATCACCTTCGTCGGGTGCCGTAAACCTTAGATTCAAGGACGCCTTGAACTTATCATCTGCAGCGAACTCTCGCCCACTCACTCGTAGGTGAAGAGAAAGGGGCATCGATCAAGGTGAGTGAAACGTCCTGCCACACTGGGGAATCGATATTTCCCCATTTGAAGCTATGGTAAAGAATCGATTATTAAGGCGTTCGTTGCGTACACCCTGTCTATCGATCCTTTTCCATAGGTTTAAATGGCAGATCGATCTATGTATCGCAAAGCACGCCACGCCACTAGTGCAACGACTCAACGGGTCAACTGCGCTAGTCAAATAATCACGTCCTATCGGTTGAGACTGGCGAAAAAACTTAAGACGCGTCCGACTGCCTAATTTCTACGACTGTCCTACTGCCTTGTTATACGGAGAAACGTCGTATGATCTTCAAGCCGTTGCCAAATTGCCATCGATGAAATACGAAACTCCTGGAAAACTTGTGGATAATTTTTCTCCCAATTTTTACAGGATTTCATTCGCAATTTAATTTACAGAGTCTGAAAACGTCAAGGGAAAATATTCATACCTCTGCTTAAAAAAGAACATTTCATTGAAGGAAATTTGACAACTTTCGAATGTTCTCATGGCGTTTCTCTGTTGACTGTTCCATTCCCGGTGATCGTTAAGAGAGATAGTGCTGCCCGCATTGGTTTGACAGATATTTTTTCTCAGTGTGACGTATAACTTTAAAAAAATTGGCCAATATTTTTTACCATCGAAATACGATTCTGTGATCAGCGGAATCGACATGTACGGAAAACTAAGCCGTGATTCTTTTGGGGGATTCCCGATGCGACGTTTTCTTGTCCCCATTTGCAGATTAGTTTCTCTCTTTTCGGCATTCGTTGGTTTTTTCTTCAAAACTTTCAAAGATTTTGCAACTCTGTACCATGAGCAATTGCTATGTCTTGGTGTTTGCAACAGTGTTCATCTCCGAATAGCGTAAGCTGATGGTACTGTGCCAATTAGTAGAAGTAGGTGAGAATATAAGATGGAGTCGACTAACGTTGTTCTTTCAATCGATGAACTTCAAAGTATTAGTATTTTTTTATGATCAAAAATGCAAACTTTGCAAGAACATATTGCCAAAATGATCGTGAAACATGAACGAAAATGTTCAAAGGAGGGTACCATTCCACGCAATATGAAGCTACCAGGAATTTTTGATGGGGTTGGACTCTTTCAAAGGTAAAAAATTCCTTGAATCACGGGAAATCACGTGTTTCCAAAAAATTCTAGTCAATGGGGGACCCTGTGGCTACACAACTGTCCATTCAGAACACTACTGATAAATCATGGCGTTCCCAAAAAAGTACACCAAGAAACGTTGCTCTCTAGATGCTCTTTTTTATTTAAAAATTTCCAGTCATTGGGGACTCCCCCCCCCCCCCCCCGGCTACGCCATTGTCCAATCAGGAACCGTCAATAAAATCATAGCGTTGCCAATAAGGGGCACAAGGAATGTGCTCTTTTTTACAGGCATCTTCGTTCCTGAGGCGTCAAATAGAATTGTAATTAAAATGCTTAAAATTTGGTTCACTCACTCACGAGTTTACTTTAACTACTTGACCTAGCTTGTGCAGAAATTTCGTTCCCGCAATTGGACGTATTTCTATCAAACGGAACTATGTGCATTATGACTTGAGCCCTGTTATGCATATATTCTTATGGGTCTCAGGGCTCATGTCTTAATGCACATAGTTCTGTTTGGTAGAAATACGTCCAATTGAGGCACTGGGTGCGAAAAGGGCACTTCTCGATTGCAGTTTTTCAGAATCTCTATTGCTAATTAATCCCATGGAGAAGAATTTAATGGATAATTTTGCCAGAATTCTTTCCATGGAAAATGAACTGTAGAATCATAAGGAATATTCAGTAAAATTTGTACTTGTAATCAAAAGAATGTATTCACTGTCCTCACAATGAATGAAATTTTAGAGGAGATTCTGAAACACTGCAACCGAGTGCCCTTTTCGCATTCAGTGTCTCAATTACAACAACAAAAAATTAAAAATAAAAAAAAATGAAATTGTGTCTACCCCCAACAAACACACCCCATTTCCAATTTTCCACGATATTTGGCTCCTTTTTGCGGTCCCCCGCTCACATACGATTGTGGGAAGGGCTACCGAGGGGAGGGGGGGGGGGTTACTATGATAGTGAGGAGTAAAGGTCCGAGGGCCAAGGTTGGGGGTCAGCTCTCGGGTCGCGGGGCCGAGCCTGCGCGTTGAGTGTAGACTCTTAAGTAACTCGCCGGCTACTTTCACTTCCATCTGCCAATACTTCAAACGTTACGGTCCATGCGCCGTTGTCACGTTAACGGCGCCACCATTGCTCTTCAACGGGGGAACTATCGGAGACTGATCGTCGAATCAGATACTATCCGCACTACAAGTGTTTGCGGAATTTAAAGAGCGCTGGGAAAATTGGATTGCATTTTGCAAAAAGGAACCACTAGCATTGCAATGTTACTAAGATTGTGCAACTTCTTTTGTCTTGGAGGAAAAACCCGATTATCCATTAATAGTTTCTATTTTAAACGCTAGAAACTGTAAATTTAAGACAAAAATTACCATCTAAATTTCATAGTTTTTCACGATTTCCGTAATTTTATTGCAAAAGATGAAGTGGCACAATCTTAGCGTCATTGCAATGCTAGTGGTTCCTTTTTGCAAAATGCAATCCAATTAGTGGCGACTACTTTTCTACTCATGCGTTCAAATCTCAATGCCTCGCGGCAGATGATAGACACGCTGGGGGAAAAAAACACAAATTGGATTTAGAGTCCAGGCTCCTGAAAACATTGACAAGAAAAAGGACTCTTGATTCAATCAGATTTAAGCTTAAATCAAAAGAAAATCCGCTCAAATTAAGAGGCTTGGTTCTTGATTTAAGCAAAAATCCGATTGAATCAAGAGTATTTTTCTTGCCGATGTTTTTAAGAGTCACGACTCTAGATCCAATGAGTTTTTCTCCAGTGCGACTACTTTTCTACTCATGCGTTCAAGTCTCCATGCCTCGCGGCAGATGATACAGTTTTTGTGACTCACAAAATTGGGCAACCCTTGGAAGCTCTTGATTTTTAAAGTGGAGACGTCAGCAGGGGGGGAGGGGATTTACACTTCTCCCTTCCTCTTCCCCTGCATTATTAAAGTGAATGTTGTTTAAAGGATTAAATATTTTACTTCAATGTTCACGACATTTTCAATGTTCACCGTATTTTGTAATCAATTTTAGGGAATTTTAGGAGATTTTTTTTGTTTAAAAATTTTTTCCCTCTGAGCAAATATATTGCCCCTTCTGATGAGCAGATTTGTTATTATGACACAGATCATGCTACTGGATTTTACTTCTCAATATGTTCTTAATCGAATTCGATTGTCAAAATGGTATTTACGTACGTTCTATCGGTAACTGCATAATTTTGCGAAGAATTTTTATTTAAGCATTGTAAATCCTTGAAACAGCACGGAATCAATTTTAAATGTTACAGATGATTAATATTATAACTCAAATTAATAATTTGCAATAAAAAATAAATAAATAAGAAAAAGAGTTTAAGAATTCCAATTGAAAGAGAGGTAATTAGCCATCCAAACCGAGTTTAACGATGGAACCAAGTCACATCAAGGAAACGCCGAGGAAAAGAGGTTTGAAATTTTACCCTATATTAGGGATCAATTTTAAAAATAAATTCAACGCCTTTTTACACGTTCAAAGTATTGTCTTCACTTTGAATTCTTACTGGAGGGATAAGTTCAAAACTACTTGTGCTTCCTTTTTTCTATCATGAGATTTGATTGCTTCCAGTTTAAATCATTTCATTTATCAAGGCGTTTTGAAAAATTTGAAAATGGAAAACTCGAAAAATGTAAAGTGCATCAATTACGGTGTTTGTAGTGGGGAATATTCCTTAAATTGAGACGAAAAATAGCGGAGATTTTAAAGGAGTTAAGTCGATCAGTTAATTCCTATTTAAAAATGTAAAACGACGGAATGTCTGCAACGTTGCAAACCGAGATACGCAGTTTCCAATTTTGGCCGTCGATTTCTATAACTTCATCATGTCTCATGTCACCGCCATCCTCGAAAAGGAGCTGCAAACCGAAGTCCTCGGACTTGCCGTTCTCTCATCCTCAACATCAGAATAGTGAAGACTTTCGCAAGTTGGGTGCATTGTTTCCCTTCCATTTAAAAACATTATTAATAATCGATTCCACGCCTCCATAAATATCGATTATTGCACGTGGATGAGCCTCGAAGTTGCCAACTCGTGCAGGTCGCGACTGAGTTACAGGACTTTACAACGAGGACTTTAGAGGGAGAGTATGGACAATTAGGAATCTAATGCCGATTGGCTGAGCCATCTTTGGCTGAAAATTGAGCATAGGGTACTTGCTTGGGATCCAAAAATGGTGAAATTTCCGAGCAGATAAGGGTTTAAATGACAGTTTAGTATTATTAACTTGTAGCGTTGCGCTTTCCCGTCCATTTCACTTTTTATTGTTTGTCTACATGGTGAGACGTGTTAAGTCAGTTCAGAGACCAATTCACACATATCAACGGTGTAAGTCGGCGATCACGTAACTCGGTTTGCGACGTCGCAGACTTCCTGTCATACTTCATTTTTTAAACGGAAAACTATACTCAACGGCAATTCTTTAAAACTGCCGTGATTTTTCTTCTTTGTGTCTTCTTTCAATAATTGCCACTGGATTCAGTCCAAGTGAAAATTTAAAAAAAAATCTTTCAAGAAAAGTTTGGCAATATTTGTATGCGTGCACGGTGCTCTTCCTCAAGAAGATGGAACACGGCTTACGCATCACAGGTCACGAGTTTGCGGCACATCACGCCCCTATAAACGCATTTGACGCAACACGCTGAGGGTGACGGCCGAATGTTCGAAATCGGGGTTCCCTCAAAATTCGACTATATTTTATCAGAAGGATTTACAAATCCAACTAATGCAGGGGCGGATCCAGCAATTTGGCAACACGGAATTTTCTCCATTTAAACTTGTGTCAAATGATCGATTCTTGTCGGAGTAGGCCCCTTCAAGAATCGATACATTTCCATAGGTTTAATGGAGAAGAACAATGTTGCCGATTTGCTGGAACGAGCGTTGTAAGAGAGCGACGAATACTGTGAATCTACCTACAATCAAGCTTGTTAATTTTGCAACCTTTTACTGCCGTGTTAAGAAAAAACGCCGGATGACCCTTCAGACATTGCCGAATTTCCTTTGATAAGATATAAATCATCAGGGTTTGGGAATATTTTTCCTCGAATACTTCACAGACTTATATTTAAGAATCAGATCTAAATTATCTGAAAGTTTCGAAAAAAATATTCCTACCACTTCTCAAAAATAAATATTTTATTGGAGGGAATTTGGTGACTCTCGAATGGTCATGCTGTGTTTTTCCTTAGCACGGCGGTATATCTCTCTAGATCTCCTAAAAAATAATGTAGAAATCCCTCACCAAGAGATCCAGAATCTAGAGATGGGGTTTTCTGAAAACGTAAGTAGCAGTTTTTCAAACCAATGAAAAATCTATTTCATAAATATGACTTTTTCCTGTCTATAAAGGTTACATCTAAAATGAACATGGTTTCTTTCAGAAATAATCATTCGCGAAAAACCATCATTCTTGTAAGCTGCCGATCTTCGATGCAGTATTTCACGAGTTTTTGAGATGTTTTGTTGATTGTGCGACGAGCGGGTTGAATTTTGGGTTGGTTTTGGGTCAAGAAAATGTTTAAAGTAAATGTAATTCTTTAAATTTGGACAGATTTTTGAGATGACGCAACTAAATGACCCAAAAATGTTTAAACAGATACAAATCCCACCATATAAAAAATTACCCACCGCGTTCTTCAAATACTTTTGTGATATTTTTTCTAGTGTCGCGCAAAGAGGGCGGTATTTTCTTAAGTGAATGCTCAATTTTAAGCACAAATCACAGTCTCTATTATCCACGATGGTCGAGATCGAAGGCACTGCAACTAATCAATCCTAAATGATAAATCTCGAAAACGCAATCACAAAGCCTTGATTCGCAAAAAAAAAAAAAAAAAAAAAAAAAAAAAAAAAAAAAAATTGTAAACAAAGAAAATAAGGAACTTATGACATTCAATATCGTCATACTTTAAAAAAATTGAATAAGTTTAATTTTGAAACCTGGTCGAGGGTAAGATGTCATCTCCTAAGAAATTTACAGACTCGATAGCAGATTATTTTCCCATGTTTTTCTCATTTTTAGCCAAAAAAACAAATTAGGAAAACCCATCTGATCCCTTTAGATAAGCATAATAGATAATCAAGTCTCTCCTCATACTCTACCTCAGCAGCATTTACTGTTTAAAAAGAAAGAATAAAAATAGTTGAAAAAATTAAAAAGATCGAAACATTTGATAAAATTCTTGGAAAAATGTGTAAATTCCAATTGGGTATCTCTATAAAACAAACTTGTTGCATATGGGTACAAGGTGGAACCCCCGTTTTATTTCGTGTCGCCTTTTTAACGCGAGAATGCCGGAAAAATTTCTCATCCCTGTATTTTAGTAAGTATTAGCAAGAAAGTTTCACAATCTATTAATTTCGTATGATGAATACACTTCATTATGTGTACTCCGCGTCAATTTCAATCTAAAATTCTCAGATTATTTATGCAAACTTTCTTAAGCACTTTTTTTAAGTAAATTTGAAATGAATTTTACTTAAAAAATCCGAAAGAAAATTTCGCCATTTGTAAAGTTTATATACTTCGCATAAATTGTTACTCGTCTTTTTTCCTTCGCTTGAACAAAGGATGCTACCAAGGTACTCCACCAAGTACTAAACCTTAATTTAGGAAAGAGATGTAGTTAGCAATTCCACGAGACTCACCTTGTATTCTATAACAGCGGCTCGAAGTAATCCTTGAAATATTTTTGCACTTCTAGACTCTGTCTCAAAAGTCACGACGAACTCTTCACAACAGAGGTGGGAAGGTAATTCTCGAAAAATTAAACGAGATAATCCGTCATGAGAAAAAGAAAAAAATCCTGAGCGAAAAGACACTGTACTTTCAACTAAGCGTTTTTTTCAGATCGCTGCTGTGGTTTACTTTTAACTGGGAACGGACCCCCTTGCGCCCGGGTTTATATAGATTGTCGGCAAATGCAAGACGGCCCCTCTCTCTCAACCTGCGACAAGGTAGCGCTCTCTGCCTCTTTCACCGGCGCGGCGCGGCGCGGTGCACTCCTGGTGTTACTCGGCCGAGCCGCCCCCCCCCCCCCCCCCCCCTCATGGTCCTTACGCTAGTGGTATCTTGGTGGTCTAATTTACCTCGTTCAAATGGGCTAAAAATATGGCCGGCTATGAAAAAGGGCCCTCAACTTTCAGGAGAAAACGTTCTAAGAGAGTCTTTACACTCGAAAAACGTATGACTCTGAGACCCATAAAAATGGCTCGGAGATCCATAATTTCTAACCAAAGTGACTTACCGTCTACAGTATGGCTTTCTGAGTCATACTTTATTGGTCGTGAGCCTATAAGCATGGCTCCACAAACTATATTTTATGCTCCATGATCCATAACTCGGCCGGTAAGTCACTCTTCCTATACTTGCTTTTTGAGTGTAGGGGAAAAATTCGAAATTGGCAATTTAGAGCTCTCAACGGGAAACGTTCTCTAGAAGGGGACAAGCTACGCGCGGTTTTAGTTCAATTTTCTCACTACATAGGGTGATGGCTGCTCCTTTTTCGTAAGCCCACGGTAAAAAAAAGGTATGGACCGGGGGCCCATAAAAAATGGCTCGGGATCCATACTTTCTAGGAAGTGTGACTCACCTAAAGTTATGGCTCCACAACCCATACCAGTATGGGTCCGATGATCCATGCATATTCGGCTCCTGGACCCATAAAGTATGGGTCCACGAACCATACGGTATGGGCTGTGGAGCCATACTTTATGATTCCAGGAGCAATATACATGGATCGGCGACCCATACCTACTGGTATGGGTCGCCGATCCATGCATGTGGCTCTACGACCCATACTTTATGGGTAGTGTCAGACCCACCACATCCCATCTCGGGCCCTGGTACCAGTTTTAAGGTCCGGGCCCCAAGCACGGAGGGGGGCGGGTCCGAGGGCATCCCCCGAGAAATTTTAGAATTTATACGACTAATCGGACGCATTTTGAAGCTTGCATAAAGAATTTTTCCATCAATTTCTGCTGAATAATTATGTTTTTTTTTCTACTTTCAGCACAAAATACTCGCGAATTGTTGCATTCAAAACATCTGGAAAATTTTTATTATTTTTTTTTTTTTTGGGAGGGGGGGGGGCATATGATACTATTTTCAGTTCTAAGAGGGCCAGGCCCCCCTGGACTTCCCCTTCGTTTGTCTATGGCAAGGGAGTTGAGCCATGAGCCCTTGAAGTCAAGGATGCCCAGACTGGAGACTCTTAGCATCTGACGACGGAAGAAAATGAAACGCAGTTACTAAAAATATCCTTCTGTACTGAAAATCTTGAAAATAGATAGAAATTTTCCAGGAACTATACTTCTTTGAAAATTTAAGAAGATTTCTACGGTGCCCCAGCGTGTTTCTGAAAATCTATTCACCTTTTGCGAAATTTTTAGGGTAAATTTTTCACTTTTTCTTACGAAACAAGGGTTGCATGTGAATTCGTAGTGGTTTTTCACGGGTAACATGGGCCCCCTCCGGGGCCCGGGCCCCGGTACCAGGGACCCAGTATCCCCCCCTTGAGGCGGGCCTGCCTTCATGCACGCTGGGCTTGTCGATTTCCTTTGACATTTTTGCAGTGGAGAATGCATAGCTGAAGTGCGCTACAGCTAGAATTGTGTTTAGCAAATGGGTGCTTTTTCTACGAGGATTAAAAATAAACGAGTGGTACGGGATATAACAAAAGAATATGAACTATGCAAAACGATTATTCCGATAACGGAACTTGGCTGTTTTGAAAACGCCTTCAAATGCGGCGTGATACCTCACGCATTCCGGAGAGTTAAAATAGTTGTATCACTGCGCCGTAAGAATGTGACGGAAGATTTAAATGGAAATAGCCTCCATGCACGCTGGGCTTGTCGATTTCCTCTGAAATTTTTGCAGTGGTGAATGCATAGCTGAAGTGTACTCCAGCTAGAATTGTATCATTTGTAAGAAATGAACCAAAAAATTATGAAAGAACAAACATAAATGTGGTTTAATTATTTTAACTTCCGTCGTTGCGCCGTGCCGCGCTGATCGCACTGTGTTTGGCGCAATGCGTGAAGTATTCCTGCAGTCTTGTAGGCGCTATCCGTTTCACGCCAACCGCTCCTGACCACGTGACCGCACTGTGTTTGGCGCAATGGGTGAAGTATTCATGCAATCTTGTAGGCGCTAATATGTGTTACATGCTGACCGCCGCGTCGAGGGCTTGTCCTCTCTTTCTCAAGTCCTCGTCATCATTCCTTTCTGCGCTGACAATGAGCACCAGGCAAAATTGTGTGTTTAGTTCCTCTCTGAACTCGACTAATTAAAGATGCCTGTCTCTTGTATCACCGAAAAACGCGACAAAATTAGAAATTACTATACTCTCAGGAAAAAGAGTTTAGTTTCCTTTTCTTAATGATAATTTTTTTTTTCTGGATCCATTTTTTTTACCTACATTTGAAAAAAATTGCAAAATATGCCACCCCCTAAATTTGCCGCCATCATAGGCGGTTCTAGACCTTCATGCTTGGGGGTGCCCAGAGGTGGAAAATGTCGGAGACCGGCCCCGAAGGGGACGGTCGCTCAGGGGAGGCCTATGTTTCGGCCCTCAAGTTTTATCCCTTTCCTACCCTCATTTCTCTTTTTCTCTCTTTCCTTTCTACTTAAATACCTATAAATTCAATGTAGAACATTTTTAGCAAAACTTTCCATCAAAACTACAATCTTACCGTAAAAAACCAGTAGAATCTTTGTAAAACATGGCTATCAATATTAATTCTCTTTAAAACATTTCTAATTGATTGCTGGGATTTCTTCTCAGTGTGAGCGAATACAGAATCTTTAAACGCAGTAATTTGGTCTTTTTTATATTAAATTTTTGCTTGGGGGTGCCCGGCACCCACTGACACCCCCGTAAAACCGCCTATGGCCGCCATGGGCCGCGGCCCATGTGGCCATCCCCTTAATC
The DNA here is from genome assembly GCF_918797505.1 of Bemisia tabaci. Taxonomy (NCBI): domain Eukaryota; kingdom Metazoa; phylum Arthropoda; class Insecta; order Hemiptera; family Aleyrodidae; genus Bemisia; species Bemisia tabaci. The sequence goes on from NC_092794.1 coordinate 43,058,293, forward strand.
CGGCCCTGCCCCTTATTTTCTTCTAAAATACACCGCTTCTTATGGGAAATCGGGTTCTTCAGTAATTTGGAGCAAGCAGGCCATGCGCCATTGCAATATTACGTAACTTTTCGCGTAGAATACATATCTGAAGTCAAAATATACCCTTGCTTTTTGAAATTTGGGACTTATGGCCCTCTAAAGCCCCAACATTTTTGGGGATCGTGGCCCTCAAAATTTTGGAGCAACAGGGGTCATAAGGCACATCAAACAAAAGGTATTGACCTCTCCTCTCAGGAGAATTTGAAAAAATTCTCCTGAGAGTTAGATTTTGAAATTTGAATAATTTGGCCGCTTACAGCATCGAATTGAAAATTGCACCAAAAACTTGAGGCATGAATGCTTGAGGGTATTTTGCATATTTTGGCATTAATCGGCGGGTACCGATTAATCGATTAATCGGTTAGTAATCGCAGAGTAATCGATAGTCGGAACATCCCTATAAGTTAGGTTAGTTTAGTGTTTTTTTTTCGACCCACCCATCCTTCCTTTGTCTTCGTCACGACTATAATTCAATAAAAATTCTAATTATGTCTATAAAAACGTCATTTAAACCGTACTTAGAGTGTTTTTTCCTTATCACTTCTCCCTAAATCAATTTTGAGCGTGATTCATACTGTGATACTTGCCTGCAGGTGAGTGTTCTTTTTCAATATCAGGTACCTAAGATCTTTGTTTATCAGCTGCACTTATTACTTTCTATGAGTGCAAAACCCTAAACCCCTTACTTATCAAAAATAATTGCATTTTTAAAAAGCGAGGCGTACCCTCAGACACTTCTCCCTTTGGTGGCTACTTATTTTGATCAATGTACATGGTTCAGGAAGTGGGAATAATTAAGTGTTACACTGGTAACAATATCTGCTCCTTAGGTATGTAACACCCTGTTTTTTCTGGTTGAAAAGAAAGCGATATGACAGCTGAAGTGCGGTCAGATAACCGATACTGGTCAAGATTTTGCTTTGTCGATGTACTTAGGTACTTAATTATTGGACTCACGAAATCAATTAAGATCTTCAGTTTTACTCATTAGGAGCAAAGTAAGACACAGTCGAACTAGCGAGCTAATTTCACCAAACTTTCTCTTATCGGATAGTTGTAATACCTATGCTACTACTAAAGTGAGCATTGTGTAAGTTGTACACCAATATTTCTTGGTATTCTGTGCATTGTCATTTCATTCAAATCTGGAAACTCTGTGTTCTGTCACAAGCGCACATAGGGAGAGGGTTGGGGAAGAATAAACCTCTCTTAAGTTATTTTTGTTCAATTAACTTTCCTTTGTGTTTCAGAATGTTAAATTCATGAAATGGACATGAATGAATACGTCAACTTTGATCTGGGTACAGCCTACCCAAGTCTATTCTCATCATCATCAGCTGACTACAAACCACCAGTGAAACTAACCAAAGAAGAAGCTTTATTGAGGATTCGAGAACTCTTTAAAACTCGACCAGATATCGGTATGCAAGATGTAATCATACTTAAATAAAATTCCCTTCACTAATTTATTTTCCAAATATTTTACTAGCTGTTCTCTGTAAGTAGAACTGTGACATAGGGATTCCAGCATTCATTTTTTTAAGTCTTGTTTGTTTCTACGTAGGCAGTACACATACGTTTCAGAGTGCGACATTTTTATCCAGGCTAGAAACGAGTATATTTTCTGCCACCACAAGCAGATTGAGCCAGAATAAATTTAGACCAAGTTTGGACTTAGCATTAGAATGTACATTGCGGGAGTTTACATGTAGGGACACTTCGCTAATGTACGAAGCCATTTATAATCACATGGGCAAACCAAAATTTTGAATCAGTCGCAGGTCCAAGGATCACAGGAGACAAGAAAAATTTCCTCAGACTGCACGGATCTAAAAGCAGTAAAACTTAACTGTCTGAGGAACTTAAAGATCGCATGTAGCGTCTATTACCTAAAAACTTCTCATCCCTGAATTCTAGGTCCAAAGTCAGGTAACTTAACAGTCGAAGGGGGTTCCGGAAATAGGGCTCATGGACATGGGCGAGTTCTTATACTTTTTTTTTTTTTTTTTGAACTTGCTACTTGCGTAGTGCGTTAAGCATTACGCTGAGAGAGTGCAAAATGAAACGGATTCCCCTTATACTTACCTCTGAACTGGCTTATCCGAATAAGCAGATAGCCATGATCGCAGCTGCACTGCTGTATGTTCAGATAGCCACGGCCTGGAGAAACGAACACGCCTAGACTATTTATTATTGGACCTTCCTGTGGAACCCTCCTCAATTTTGTTCTGAGTTTTTGGTTCTTAGTATTGATCACTAAGCAATCTAATAGTACATGGTAACTCGTTTTCCTAGAAATATACTTCTATATCATATGACGATTTTGTTCAAACTGGAAAGTGAGTTGTACATTTATGGGCCGCTCAAGGAAAATGATTCCTGCATTCTCAACCTAGATTTTTTAGTAGGTCCATCGAGGCATTTGTCGAAAAATTCCCATCACTGCAGTGCCGAGGATAAACACTGCATGAGCTATCGAATGTTGCCATGTATCCTCCAGAATTTTCTTTTAAGAAGGTCATAAATTTTCCGACACTGTAGATCAAATTACAAACAAAATTCTTTGAAAACTGGGAAGAAAAATATTATTAAATTTTCCTTAAAATTTGTGATTTGTTGAAGGCAATTGGCAACGTTTCTAGGACCGTATGGCGTTTTTCCTCAGCAAAGTAGTGCATGTGTATGCGCACCTACTTAATTGAAAAATATATTCATTTCAGATTTCAGTGAAGTAAGCGATGGTTCCCTATGTAAATTCATCCATGCAAGAAAGTTCAACGTTGATGCAAGTTTTCAACTTTTAGTCAATTATCTGTCGTACAAGAAGCAGCATCCTGCTTTGTTAGATGTCGATATCAGAGATCCGTACATACTCACAGCCATCAAAGATGGGCTACCTGGTGTCCTAGAGGAAAGAGACAGGTATTTATTTTTTAATCCAATTCAAGCTTATCATTTCACAATAGTTGAGGATGCAACGGCACAGCTATTCAGATAAGGCTATCAGTAAAATTGCTCTCATACCAATGTGCTTTCCAGTGTTGCCATTTGAAAATTTCAAATCAACCTATACTCAGGCTCAGAATTACACATTTGGGTCTCCATTAATTGTTCTGACAACCTTTGTCTGATATAACAAAAAATCACCAAAGAAGGGGTCTAAATTGAACAAAAAGTGTGCATATTGCACATGACACTGATAATGAGCTCTCAATTATACAGAAATATGTAATTATGCACGTAGCTACAACACTGTGCCCTCCTCAAACTAAGTCCTCAGTACGCAGAGTTCGCAACCTCACTAGAAACTTTTAATAGACAGTGTTCTGCACAGGAGGAGCAAATGGTATCTGCTATTGCCAGTTTCGTAGGACTTTTAATTTCAAGGGAGCATTTGTGCAAATTTTTTTAACTTCTTGGAAAATTTTCTCCAGGGCATGAAACGAATTCCGTAAAACTCTCCAAAAAATCTGCATAACTGGTCTCCTGTAGAAAAAAATTAATTTTCTGATGAAAGATAAATATCATTGTCTTGTAGCTCCCTTTATCAAAAAGCTCCGTAAATAGTTATGACTTACTTTTTGAGATTTAACCTGCTACTCACTAACCTGGACATTTTTTTGAGCTGAGCGCGAACAGAACAATTAAGAATATTGAAATCTTTATTAGGTTTACTAGCATCACAAGTAAATAATAGATTGCACACTTTGGATTCAGTTTCTCTCTCTATCTTTGGCATCATAGGTAAAAACTGATCCGAATTTCAAATTATTAGAACTCGCATCAAAACGCTAAAAAAACCATTGTCTACAAGCAGCTTCATTTTTAATGGACAATAATAATTAACAGCACAAGAAACTAAGGACAATTTTCCTACGTGGAAGACAGATAACTGACAAAGTGACTTTCATACAGTCCAGTGGCAATTAGTGTTTCAGATAAAGCCAACAGATAAAGCCAGTCATGATAAACCAGAAGAGGTAAAGATAAGGTATTATCTTGGGTGTGTCACCGTCAAGTGTCATTTACTGTCACATTTCTCCATTTGGCCACATTTCCTGCTCCTGTGAAGTTTTTAAATGAATTTTTCTTTTTTATATGTACAGAAAAGGAAGAAAAGTCCTCGTTTACTTTGCAAGCAGATGGAACCCCAACAAACTACCATTGGAAGTATTGTTCAAAGCGTTAATTTTCACACTGGATCTTTTACTAGAGGATATCCAAAATCAGATAAATGGTCTTGTATTCCTTATTGATTGGACTAACTTTTCATTCCGCACGGCATCAAATCTAAATCCAAGAATCCTCAAATCAATGATTGAAGGACTCCAGGACTGTTATCCTGCCAGATTCAAAGGAATTCATTTTGTTGGACAGCCATGGTACGTGGAAGCTGCTGTAGCAGTTGTGAAGCCATTCCTAAAGGAGAAAGCTAGAAACAAGGTAAGATCAGTAATTATTAAATGGAAGAAAATTGTTTAGAACAAAAAAGGGATAAGGCTAAGAACTCAATTCAGCATGTGATTGCATGATCAGGATTGGAGGTGGCAAAATAATACATTTATGGTAAAATGAAGAGATCCATAATCTAGATTAAGTGCCCCAAAATTTACTTTCACGCTTGACTTTTTTCCAAGGTAAACTAGCCAACACTTATACACTCAATTTTCAGAAAATACGTTTAGGTAGACAAAAAATAATAAATAAATAAATTTCAATTCCTGTGATTATATTTTCAAATGAGTGTCTTTCATTAAGCCGGATCCATTAACTAAGAAAAGTCAGATTATATAAAAAATGTTAATTGAATGATGAAATAAACATCATCTCACTTATTGTTAGACCATCATCCCATCATCAAAATGTAATTTTTGTACTTTTAATATCCTCTTGTAAATATGTAGGTATCTCTGCTGTCGTCAAGGCTCTCAAAAAGTGTGGAAAATAACTCTTATGGCAACAGTAGCCTCTTTTTAATTTATTTTCTGAAGAAACAGATGATTTTCCTCAGTCAAAAATCATGACTGAGAGGAAAGCTAATCAATGAGCATAGGTTTATTAAATGGATCGCATTTATCATAAAGTATCCAGTGCGATTGCGGTGTATTCAAAATCATGCAACTTCCTCTTTTCTTTTAAAAATACTTAATTATTGTACATTATTTTAAAATTACACAATTATTTTTCTTTAAATTTTAACAATCTGGAATGGAGACGGTCTTGCAGTTTATAACTAAAGTCGCTACAAACTACAAGAGCCGCATCCATTCACATCCAAATATTGAGGCAATTCAACTTCTAGATGACTCGAACCAGATCAGACGCCTCAATAGGGTTAAACCAAGGGAATTGGCCAGCCCCCAGGTCTAACCCAATAGCCATATTATATACTTTATTTGTTTATTTATACCTTTTTCATGTGCAAATTTCTCGGTAACCTGTATAATCATCTTTACTAAGTACTTAATAACAAAGTGTATTATTCTCACGCAAGAAGTTTACAATAAAATAACATATAAAAAAATTGATTTGGTGGAAAGAAAAAACTATTTGCTTTTTTGGGAGATTCCTTGGATAATTATGAAGAAGCAACATTTTTACAACACTGTAATCAGGCTGGTTCTTTGTTGCTAAATGCGATCCAAATGTTACCTTTCTTGTTTTGTAACTTAGCTTATTTTCCAACCTTGCGTAGATATTCATCCATGGGAACAATGTGGGCACCATGCACGAGTATCTTCCTTGCGACATTCTACCAACAGAATTTGGCGGAGACAAGCCCCCCTTCAACTCATCAGCATTGGTTAATGAATTGTTACAGCGGATGGGGTGAGGAGTGCTAATTTCATGTAACTTGACTCCAACATTCTTGAAGCAGGTAATATGGACGCTTTTCTCATCAGCTCTTGTCAGTATGAACAAGAATATTTTTATCCAAGTTTGCACAATTGACTATTTTTTTATTTAGTAATAGGACTAAGAGTAATGACATTGCTCTTAGTTTTGAACCTCACAAAGAAAGCTTTTGCACCTAATCAATTAACTTACCGTGATATTTATTCCTATATAAAATGGCTGAAAACAAGATTTTGATACGTAGAACGTAATTGTTTTTTACCAATGTTATTTTGTAAGTGAAGCATACATATTATGGATTATTTTTACGAAGTACCTGTAGTTAGTAGAATGAGATAAACAGACCAAAGCTTCCTCATGGAATCTTGATTGACAATATGAAACAATGTAATGCTGATTCGCTGTAATCAACAACACAGCACAGCAGTGGGCTTGCTGGTTCCTCGCCAATTAATTTTTTTTTTTCTTAAAGTGCAGACACGCACTTATGAGGAGTTTGTCAGGTTTTGACAAACAACTGGAAAGATAATTAGTCTTCTAATGGTGATTTGTTTGGGGTTTTTGGCATGGACAAACTGGTGTGTAATATATGACAATACTTAAATTAAAAAAAAATCAGCAGATTTAAACTTCCCAGCCAAATTTTTGTCTTAATCGATACGGTGTATCACATGCCAAATCAACCACGACAAGAATCTAGGAGGAATCACCCTAAATCTAATTTTTTTTTTAAGTGCCTTCTTTGTCAGCTGTTCTTTAATTTTTACTATTTAAAAGAAGAATTCCAGAAAGGGGGATTAAGAGAAATAATGAATACTTCAATGAGGGTGCTAATCTGATGTCCAATTATTTCAAACTCTCTCTGCACCCACTTATTGAGAAATAACCCTTGACAGTATTGCAGCATAAATAATGAGAACTCGGCATTTCTTTAATACTGTCATTGAACTAGTCTCTTTTTTTTCAAATCATGAATACCTAAGATAGTGTTTCCAAATTTGTTAAAAAAGATGAAGGTTTTTGTTTCGAGAATTAGGACCTTCAATCAGAAATTCAAAATATTGAAAAGTATTTTTTCAAAAGTCAAACTAATTGAAACAAACTATTCAAATTGAGTTGTTATGAATTCAGCGGTTCCTCAACAGTTTATAGCACAGAGATATGTGTTACACTCATCTTACCTTTTTGATTGGATCTCCAATGTAACTTTATTGAAGATTATTCATTGAATGTGTGTGAACTCATAGACTGCTAGTGTCGCACAAAAGGACACTTTTTCGGCTTAGAAGAAGTCTTTAACACAAAAAGTGTGCTAACTAATTCATGATCTAAAAAAACTAATTATGGATCTAATTTCCACAGTTTTGTACCGTACAGATCTAATTTTTACGGTGTTCCCTCCAGGTGAAAGGTATGCACATGTTAAAGTGAGTTCCTCTCTTTTTTGCCTCTTATATCAATGCAATGAGGAGGATAACATCAAACAACGAATATGACCATCTATGGGTAAAGGAATCTTGGTCCCAAAAATGTCAAAAACGAGGTTTTAGCAAAATAATTGCATTACCAATCGCACCAAAAGCTCGATAATTAATAATTACGGAAAGATCTCATTTTTTGATTTGAGGACACCTCTTCTTTTTTTTGCACATACTTTGGTGCTCCTCAATTTTTGGCACAAACATACTTCTTGCCCTAGGGGAACACTTGAAACTTTCCTTTCAAATAGAATCTCTTTTCAATTCATACATGCATTTATTTTCTTATCATAGCTTTTGTGCTAAAATGATTTTTACTATTTTCAGTATCTGTGATATAATCTTGACAAAACACTAAAATACCTCCCTGGGGATGTATCAATGGTTGTAATAAACTAATCTGAGTTTAACTCAGGTTCAAAGTAACTAAAGATTTGAGGAAGACAATGCATATTAGACTGTCTAGATCAAAGTTTGATGTCGAGCCTCATTTTTAATACGCCAAAGGGCACAGCCCATGAGACTTGTCAAAAAAAATCTTGGATGGAGGACTAATTCATTACTTAAATTTTTATAAATAACAATTCTGAATTGCTTCTTTAACAGTACATTGGTTTTTTAGCACTAACAAACAACAAAACTTGAGTCGTTTCCCGGGATTGATGGAAAGTTGGAACTGATTTTTCCGCTGAAACTGATTTTAGCTGAAGAATGCATTGTCTTCCTTTATTTGTAAGTTTACCAATGAGGCAAAAATTTTTGTCTGACGATTCTTAAACGATGCTGACTGACTTGTGGTCAAAGCACTGAATTGATACCCATTTTATATTAATTTTTACACTGATGCAAACAGGGCTTGGTATTTTTTGTCTCAAATTTTTTAAAATAAGTGCACAACACTATGAATGTAACTTTTTATTGTTGAATGTTTTTTTGTGAAATTAATCTATCTTTATTATTAAAAGTCAATTTTTCAAAATGATTCATTTTATTCTTTAATAAAAATTAATTCCTTTTTCACCCAAGTAAAATTTAACAGAAGCTTTGTGCATTGAAAGCATCTCTTATTATATGCATACTTGTAATTCACAAGAGTTTGAACTATATGCATGGTCGGAACTAGGGGCTGTTTGTGGGGGCAGAAGGATACCTTATCAAGGAATATCCAGGGGACACAAAAACACCCCGTAAAGGGGAATTTTCGGAATCCCACAGGTTCCAAGGAGAGCTCGAGGATTTCCATAGCCTCAAAGGCAGATCCTGCAGGGGCCTTTCCCAGAAAATTTTGAAAAATTTAGTTGTCTTAAGAGCACTTTTGAGATCTTCTTAACAGCAAATTATCCGAATTAAAATTTCAAAGGTGAAAGATGTGTTCAAACTTATTTAGCAAAATCTCTCGCTTCTCTTGATGTGACTGTGAGTAATCACTCTCAGCAGTTGCGGATGTCCTTTCCGCACTGTGGGGTTTCTCTCTCGCGCTTGTGGGTGTGTCATGGGGAAAATTGGGATCATTTTTTACCTTTACTATTGAACTTCCAGAGCTTGTTTTCGATTTTATATATTCTAGACACATGCAGTTAAAATGTTAAAATTGATGAGTCTTGGAGATGGATGCAGCTGTTATTATTACGATAGTTGTTGCTTTTGGAGCCATATTTTAGCAGTGCGCCATGGTGGTTTATTTTAGAACTAGCGCTGAAAATTCACCCTAAAGAGCATGAATTAAGGTCAGATGAAGAATATTAACGTCTTCAAACAAGCAGATAAAAATGTGTGTAAAAAATATTTTAATACATTATAATTTACATTCACTAATCACCAACTTTAGAAGCACACAATGATAAAAAAAAGTTCTTGGAATCTTGGAGTAAAGTAAAACGGTATGTATTAACAATTACATCAGTCTTGGGATTCAAACAAATAATAGTAAATTGTAACCCATTCCAGGCTCAGAGGGGAAATTTTTACAAGTTTCTCTGGCTTAATAATACCTGAATGACAGCTAAAACTAACCTATGATCAAACATCAACTGGACGTATTTCTACCAAACAGAACTATATGTATTAGGACATGAGACCCATAAGAATATTTAATAACAGGGCTCATGTCATAATGCACCTAGTTCCGTTTGGCAGAAATACGTCCAACTTTAAGAATTTCTTAGTATGTTCCATTTCCATTTCAAACACCGAGAAGATAATTTTTCAAATCAAACTTTATATTCCTGAAACACACGAAGAGAATATCAATTAATTGAAGGAGGAAAGTCTAACAAAATAGGAGGCCTGAATAGATGATTGATTACACTCAAGGTGCAATGCGTCAAAGATAATTTTTTCCTTTCCTTATTTATAGAACTTACGGATCATATCAGGAGGACCCATATTCGGGTTTCGTGCTTCATCATCTGATTTCTTCTGATTTATTTTCTTTTCGCTTTTATAGCTATTATTAGCTTATATATTCTACCTACATCAAACTAAACTCTTGAGGGCTGTCAAAAGGTTATGCCACTTTTGGAGGGGGTAGAGTGTTATAACTCATGTTACAGAGGGAGAAAGAGGGCTCAGCACTGCCAGATACCACACTTACCAAGGTTTTTCCCTTTTTCTTCTTCAACTTAAGACCAATTTGAGAGTCGATCATGCTATGCTCCGTGTTGCAGTATAAAAAAATGACTACTTCATCAATGCATTTCATTTTAGAGAATTAAAGTAGCATGTCAAATCACCTTATTTGTAGATGTTTTCTCACTACTAATGTTTTTTTGCTCTCTGCATTTTTTCTCAGGAACTGTCAAACTTTCTGACAAACAAGGTGGTAAAATAGTCCTGGGTTCACACCATTTTGCAGAGAAAGCAAGGCCAAAATTTCAATTTGACTCGGACTTTGTTTTTTGAATTTTTTGGCCTGGCTTCCCCCATAGAACAGCGTGAACAAATCATTATTTCACCACCCTGTTACATACAGCTCAGGCCACACTTTTTTCACCCCTTTATTTTTCTTCTACTTGCTTGATAACAAATTAGTCACATAGGTTGGGATTTTCTTAATTTTCCCTACTTCTGAGGGGGGAGGGATGAAGGGTAGCATGACATAATTTTTTAGGAAGCTTCCAGACCTGCGTGACAGGGGTAAAATGGGATGGAGGAAAAAAGTCGAAAAATTCAATCGTTAACAAGACATAATTTATAGACTTATCCTCAGAAAACTCTTAAAATCTCAAAATGGTGGAATTGCCTGTAAATCCTTCATTTTCTCTGGGGTTGATAATTATCCATTACAACATCTCAGGCATCAAAAGAAAATACACTTGATTACCGTTCTTCTTTACTGCACTCATGATGAAATACTTTGAAATTAAGTAAAGAAAAAAAATATCATAATCAGACTCACTTTCCAACATCTTCCACACAACTAAAAGGCGCTGTGGTTTTGAATTTGGGCTCATCAAGGTTGTCGCTATTAGTGTGCATCATCAGCCTCAGTTCAATTAAAGATGCAATCTGGAAGAAAATCAAATAAATGAGGTGAATTAAAACTGGTTAAAATTGAGTGAAAATGAGTGAAAAACTAGATTAATAGTTCTGCCCAGTCAGAACAGGGTGACAGCAAAATAAAATCTAAATCCTGTCTACGCACCATTTGATTCTTCCTGCATCTCTGATCTTGAGAAAAATGATGAAATTTTTTATCAAAACAAATAATCTATAATTTATTTTGAATCGAGAGGATAAGGGTGAATCTGCATACTTCAGTTTAACATCGTTGTCGTGGTATTGATGTATCATCGTAAATCAGCGATTTTTCTCCTGTTGCATGAATAAAATTGGATACACAGGAAGTTGATACATGCTGGGAGAGAATCTTCTTAAATTTTGGAGTAAAATTACCCGAACATTTGGATGGAAGTATAGCAGATAAAAATTCTGCTGTTCAATCGACAACATCAATCCGTTAAATTATTTCTGTCATACTTTCCACTTCAATGAACCCTCGAGATGAACATTCAATTTTGATGGATTTTATTTTTTGAAAATAGTTAAGGTGAAAATGTACGTAGAAAAAGTATCTAGATTCATTTAAAAAAGTAAAAATGAGAGATCAAACTTATGAATTAAGCTCATTAATGACCACATATTTTAATAATATTTAAAACTAAAAACTCAAGAAAAGGTCAGTGGGGAAATCATTTGGATCTTCTATACATGGGAGAGGGAATAGGTTAACTTTTCCTTATTTGCTTAAGCAACCCTGTTCAAAAAAATTCCGAACTACAAATAATTTCTAAAGTAAAAGATGGTACACAAGAGATTAGAACCCTAATCATGATGCAATTAGAAATAAAGTCTAAAAAAAATAAAAAATGAACTCAGTGCCTACCTGGGAATAAATATTAACTGTCAAGTTGACTGGTTCATCACAAATTGCATAAAAAATTGCCAATAATCGGTTGAGAGAGAAAGCCTTAGGCCCTAAACATTGTTTGACAGACTTTTCAGCAGTATGCTTGATCGCAGCACGTTTCTTGGCCTTATCGCTTCCTTTCAGGTAGAGCCTTTTGTCATATTTAGGTGAATTAAACGATGCTAAGTACGCAGCAATTAAGAGGTACTTGGTGTACATTGGTAGATCAATCGCAGAATTTCCTAATTTTGATTCTGGCTCAACGGCTCCTTTGATAGAGAAACTGGAACACATGAACATGATTAAAATAACAATTTGTCTCAATGAAAAATGAGAAGAAAAGGCACCTCCAGGTAGGAAAAAAAAACACCCACTCCACAATCTAGACAATTTTATCTGAAAATTAATGGAACCCAGTCTAAGGATATCTTATTCGTACAACCCAAATTTTACCTTTAATGGTCATTCAGTGGGGGATTTCTTATTAATGATTATTGAGTTACTTGAGTTCAAATAACATCACAATTAGGGACACGGAGAAAAAAATAAACATGAATAAAGTTATGTAAGTCTCAACTCCACTTCCCAATCATGACTTTTAGATAACTCTGCTACACTAAGGCCTGCCTTAAAGGCATTTAGACAACGCAAAATAGCCTCTGTGAAGATATTAATTTCCTGAAAAACTGAAGAATATTTTTCTTTTGACTTTTTTGGAAAACTCTCTTTGCAGTTTGATTTGGTGAGTCTGAAAAGTTTGAGGTCCAACATAAATATTTGCATCAATGTGCTGAAATCATCATTATATTAGACCGTAAAAATGACTAACAGTACTTACTCAGTGCCAAGATAGACGCAATTGGTTATTTTTTGAAGGTACGGTTTGATGGCTCGGAATAACAAGGACCTGAGGTTTGAATCTGACAACTTCAATTCCTTCTTTTCGATAGGTTCAACATACTTATTAAAGACAATTTTGACCTAATTGGAAAGAGAGAAAACATCTGATAATAAAAAATGGAGATCAATGACTAAATTTAGAAACACTGTATCTGGTTTTTATGACGATTCCGACTCCTGGCCAAACTTCATATTAATTGTAGAACTAATCAACATAATTTCTTGAACATTTTCGAGATTCTTTTTCTCTTGTTGAGAAAAAATTTCATGAAAATTTCAAACTGAAACCCTGGTTAATCTCTCTTTCAAAAAATATAACTGCGGAAACATTGAAACACTTCTGTAAAAATATGAGATTTTCAGGTTTGGCTTTTGAAATGGTGGCAATTTGACAGATGAATTACTTCAATACAGAAATTGTGAGATCATGATCATGCGTTAAATTCAATATTCAACTGTAACTGCTCGGACAGGGTCAGTTTTTAACAGAGAATATTGCTTGAATGGGCTTTTTTTCCTATGATAAGACTTTTCAATCATTAATAGAACTTGGTGCGCTACAGCAAACTCTACATCTCTCTACCCAGACATAGCTCTGCCTGAAATGAGTTCTTACATCAGACAAGAATTCTAACGGCAGCTAAAAATGAAGAGCTCTACAGTAAAATTGAAAAATGCAGTTTACTAATTTCACTTTTTCTGATAGATATCTAAGGAAACTCATTGAGATATCCAGTTATCATTTAAAGTAATTACCCAATTTTTTAGCTCCTTCAGATCTCTGCAAACATGAAGGAAATAGCCCAGGAAGAGATTAAGGTAGTCTCTATAGAATTCTTCAGGATATTCTGGAGGCCTCTGACTCCACAAGATGCATAACAGATCATCTGCAACAAATTAAAAATCAGTGCGAGATAGTCGTGGAGACCGGTTTGAATGTACTTTACCTCCTGCTTTTGGCAGAATTCAGCAATACATATTGCCTCTAAGGATTTTTTCGGTTAAAAGTTAGATTCCAATTGATTGGTAGAGGAGTAAAGCAACAAGAGAATAAATTATCAAAGCTACTGATGATACAGTGCAAATGTAAATTTCCTTCAGGGACTGTACTTCAGAAGTAAAAAAAACAGATGTAACCACCTGACCTTACTATGATGTACAATTTTCAGCCGAAAATTATTTTTCAACTTTTTTCTTTTGCTCTGACGGAGGCGGAGAGGTAATTAATAACTGAATTAGAAGTCCTCAGATGGTTTTGAAAAGTGCTCTTTTCTCAACTGCAAATTCTAACAGAAAGGATCAAATGTACCAAATTTAATAGGAAGAAACCAAGTCACATCAGTAATGAAGCGTGATGTGATCGATCATCCATAAATCCCCCTTTGAAGCTATGGTAAAGAATCCATTATTCAGTTGTTTGTTGCAAGCAGCCTGTTAATCTATCCTTTTCCATAGGTTTAAACGGCAGATCAATCGATATACTAAAAAGCACCGAGTCACATCAAGATCAAACCAAAGAAAAGGGGTTTGAAGTTTCCTTCATTTTCCTCCATAGGACGCAATTTTGGAGATAAAGTCCAACACTTTTTCTCACATTTAAAATGTTCTTCTTTGACTTTGAATTTTTGACGGAAGAAAATGTGTGACTAGTGTTTGAAAATAGTTACCCAAAATAAAACTTCATTCCTCTCGGGTTCATTCGGTGTAAATGAAAGCATTTCTACACCATAAAAAAGAGCCATTTCCTAATAACATGGAAAAGCACTAAAAATGAAGTCAAGGGATCTCATAAAAAAATACAGGGTTGCCATTGAATGTAGAAAATGAAATTCCCTGACATTTCCTTGATTTCTCTTTTACATTTTGGTAAATTCCCTGATATTCCCTTGATTTCTCTGTTACATTTTGGTAAAATTCCCTGACAATTGAGGGTATGCCAGATGCTTAAAAAGAAATGATTAGAGGCAGTTTTCAGACAAGATTTTTTGTACAAAACATCACATCCATTCTAGACAGGAAATAAAGGTAACTTGAAATTTTTTCTCTGACATTTCCAGGTTTTCTCTGACTTTTTAAATTTCCCTGCCATTCCTCGGTTTTCCTGGTATTCTCTGACTGGCAACCCTGAAAATTGAAAAGTGTTGATTGCTTACCTTTGCTGTACTGGGGAAAAACAATGGTCTGTATTGGATAATTGAAGTTAAACTGAGAAGGTACTATTTGGGTTATCATGATGCAACATAAGTTATCCTTTTCAGTCAGTTCTGATATCCGAGCAAAGGCTTGTAATTGAATTTCAGATAGTTTATTACAATTTTTTAATACCTGGAAAAAGGTTAAAGGATTCACTAACTGATAAGTAAAATTAAAGTGTTACAAAACAGAAACTGAAAAAAAACAAGGTAAAAAACTGTAAATATCAAAAGTGAGGCAAAAGCAACTAATGTGAAATCGAAAAGATACCCCCTAACTCTCAAAGAAAAGGAGATGAAATAGGCCTTTTTTACTGTGTTTTCTATGTAAGTTTGAATTTATTATTTCAATTTTGTACAATTTGTTTACGCAGCCTCAAATTGAAATGTTCTAATTCGTTAATGTTTGTTTACTGGCTCTAGAAGTCATAAATGTCTCTACTATAACTCTGCCTATTAGCCAGAAGAGGTCTCCCCTCCTTGCTCGCTGTTGCTCTCTTTATGAATAGCTATCAGGCTTGTTTTCTGAACCTCTTTCTCAATTATTAAACACATTTATGCCCTGCCCCTTTTTTCACCACTTTGAGCAACGATGCCTTTGAAGCTGCAAGAAGCGATTGCCTGTGTCACACTATCAAATTGTTTCATCAAAACATCAAGGTCAGCGCTCTGCGCAAGATCGTTTCTGTGACAGAGAAATAGAAGAACCAATCAGAGCTCACTAACTCTTGAAAAGCAAGCGGGCCCCACGCCTTTGAAGAAGAGGCTGCTGCGCGCGCATCTGGACCTCGACATTTTGATGAGAGTGTTTTGATAGTGTGACACAGGACACAGGCAATTGCAGAGACAAGCAAAAACTACTGCCGACTGATTTTTTGGAAGAAACATTAATATCAACATTTTATTTAAGTAAATATTTCTTTACAGAAAAAAAAGAGAAATTAGTAAATATTGAGTGGATCCTGAAATTACGGTATTCATAAATCTTACTTGTAAAATGGTGAACTTGGAGCAAGAAAAATTCAGCAAAAATACGGGTAAAAATTATATAAGCTTACAAGATGACCCTCTGATTTGTAGAGATGTGACATTGTCACGTTACTTGAAAACTACACCGTTGTGAAAGTATCAATTAATTTAAGTCAAATTTCTATTGAGGTTTATTTTTCATGCTGAGCCAGTATTGGTTTTCAAATAAGCTTACCACTCCAAAGCATCTACATAAGTCCAGTAGACGTTCGAACATTTGCTACGAGGGCTTATTCGAAGGTTCAATAATTTTCTGTTCAGAACAATCAGTTCCATGATAGTGATTTTATTCATTTATTGTAACTGGAGTTTCAGTTTCTGATCAGAAGTTCTTTTGATGTGGTGTAAGTTAAGGACTATTGTCTTTGAATTTATTCAGATTTCATTATCACTGGAGGAAATTATTATGCTACTCCTCTTCATGCATCACTGCCACCTCATCTTGTTTCATTGATGTTATTTTCGAATTTTATTTTTTATGTGATCTGTTTTCTAAAAAGAACCTAAAATAAGAGTAAAACAAAAACAAACAACTTACAATGATATGAGGACTCTCCCTGAATGTTTTATTTGACTTACTTTCCGCTTTCAACAAGTGAACAAATTGCATAATCGAGTCACAGCGAATATTTTCCGTTTCACATCTTTCTTGGCCCACTGTAAAATTGTAAATAGAAGAAGTTATTGCAGAAAAATCACCCTAGATGGGTTATTGCTCTGACAAGTTGAAAGTAAGAGAAGAGCATGCGAGACAATTTAGGCTTTGCGTTGAATTTAAAAAGTTGCCGACTTGAACTTGAGTGGAAATTAAATACAGGTATTTAGTGAATCTAAAGCATTCTGTAATGTCTAGCTCTTACTTGTCTACTATCTAGATTTCAATGAACAAACATGGAGATTAAGTAAACTTGCATAAAACAAGCATGGCAGCTTCTAGATAAAAAATTATAAGTAGTGGAATTAACTTACAGAATGTTTCAATAATAGGTTTCAACAGAAGTCTATTAGTGTACGCCTCAATACAGTTGACTACACAATGCTTCACTTTCACCAACGTCAAAAGTTCCAAAAGAATGCTGGTCTTTCCAGTGGATGAAAGACCATACACAATTAGACTGGGCAACATCTGTTCTTCAGGCTGAAAAACACGAAAAAATTTCAATTGCTTACTGCAGTTTCAGTTCACGCAAGACGGCATCCCAAAGTCTCGAACAAATCTGTCATGAATGAAACAAGAGAAAGAACTTCTGAACTGCAAGGGGATGAAATTCCCACTCACTACCATTAGAGCCAAAATAATTTATCAAAGATATGGAATATAATACTTCCTTCCTCAGAGGAAGCGAAACAGAGACTTGGCTAGGACTGAATTTTTCAGGCTCAGAGGTTTGCAGTAGTTAAGTTTTGCTTTTCTTTTGCCGTGATACAGCCAGGGTTGCAGGAAGTTCCAAAATTCCGACCATTCGCTGCATTCCGATGTTACTGCCTCACAGCCATACAGCCACTTCTAGAGCTCCCGATTGCCTAGTAAAATGTGATTTATTCCTATTTATGAGAGTATTTTTCAAAGTATTGAACACAAGAAAAGAAGAAAAAAAATGGCCAACTCTTTTAAAAATCGGCCCAAGATTTGCCTCTTGTTTGCCGCAATAAGATTGTGAGATCAGGCATTTTCTGCATTTCTAGATATGGCAGTAACTAAAGTTTAAAAAAATCCATCCTTCGCTCACCGCCTGACTTGATTAGGAGTTTTGATCTCATGATTTTGACAGCTAACATGTTGCTATCGGCTGTTTCTGAAAAATCAAAATGTTGTCGCATGTCATAACATTTGGTAGATGCTGCTGATATCAATGACAATCAAAGTACCATCAGAATGACCTTGTGCTCCTTTAAATGGTTATTTCTCTTGCTAATTTTCACTTGGGCAATGGTTCGCTGAACTTTCAGCTGCGCATCGTTGTTTACCCCCTTCTATCTGAGCGTGGGGAGAATAAATTAGAACTTGCAATCAGCTAGACTTCATTCCGCCCAAATTAAAAAAAACTTGGCATTTGTGGAATGGGCCTGACCTCACTTCATCCACACTATTCAGTTTAGAAATATAGACCTAGTTACCAGTCACTAACACATGAGGTAGACAGTAGTATAACTGATTTCTGATGGAAAAAAACTGAATACGTTAATCAACTGTATCAGCTCGAGGTCTGAGCATGGGTGAAAATAAGTCACTTACCACGGCAAACAGTCCCAATAATGTGTTAATCTCATTGTCTCGGCGAGGATACTTTTTTGTCAACTTTTCCTTCAATGGATGGAGATGGAAGTAGAAGGACCCGTCAGCCATCGTCCTTGACTTAACTTCACTAAGAATAAGAGTTCAGCTGCCCGTACATCAAACAAGTCTAAACTACGAGATGAGATAAGTACATGTGATGAAGATTTTTCCGAAAACCACGAGAGGAAAACTGAGGGAGGAACTAAACTTTTCGAAAATTGAACCCGAGAGGAGTTCCCTCAGTTCAGAGGTTAGAGAAAATTATACAGAATTTGAGAAAGTGCTCAGGTAAGTTTAGAAAAATAACAGGGCTTAATTTTGAATTGTGATCTATACAACGAAAATTATATCTACGAAAAAATTAGAACAGCGACAGCTTAGGAGGGTTGTAAAAAGTATGTTATCTCTTGCCTTTGGTTCTTGTTGTGTTGATTACGTTGTTTACATCATGTGACCATGTGTATGTGTGCTGTTTTTTCCCGCGCTTTGAGACACGCCGCTGGAATGGTGGGGGAAACGAGTGCCCAATCGTCGGTGTTCGTTTCACGCGGTATTTTTCAATAGACCGTATTCGATAACGGTTCGATGTATCGTTTGGTTCAAAACAATAGAACATAACCTCAAACCCAACTGGAAGGATTTAAGTCGGAAAAGCCGAAAATGAGAAATTTCCTGACAATTTCACTTGGCATTGGCATTTGGTACTCAAAAGAATGAAAAATCTGTTACAAGAGACCCGTTTTCTTAGATTTCTGAATTTAATTTTGAGGCTATGTTTATGTTTTGAACCAATCGATATCGATACAATCTCACCCGTTTGATGTATCGAATACGATCTATTTTGGGAATGAACAAATCAAGCACTGTGCCCTGCCCTACTGCCCCCCCACAATTAGTCTCGGATGGTAGATTAGTGGTGCAATTGTACTTCAAATCCTTGTAAAAACAACGATCAAAAGTGTAGTTAAAAATTGGACGTATTTATGCTAAAAGGAGATATGTGCAAGTGGAAAGATGGGGTGTGCTCGTTAGTTGGGTCATAAGAAAGAATGTAAAAGTGGATATAGCTCCTTTTGAGAAAATTGAGAAGCGGGATTTTCTATTAAATCAAAAGGAGCTAAACGGCAAAATATGCTAACTCATGAGCCGCGGGCATGGGAAGAGAGCCTTGTGCACAGGGCTCACGAGTTACAGCGCCCCGACGACCATCTCCCCGTCGTTAGAGTGCGCACTCATTGCCGCTGACGTCACTGGCGCACAATTATTCCCCATTCATTCTTATGGCCCGACCACTAACGAGCACACCCCATCTTTCCACTTCCACATATCTCCTTTTCGCATAAATACGTCCAATTTATCTTGAAGCAGGGCAATGTGTTCATTTATTATTGAGTACGTTATATGGATTGCATTACGCAAAAAAGAACCAGGGGCATTGCCATGTTACTAAAATTGAGCGACTTCACCCTTTGCAATAAAACTACTGTAATCATGCAATAATATGAAATTTACACGGTGATTTTTGTCTCAAGTTCACAGTCTTTAGCGTGTAAAATAGAAAATGTTTATAGGTGGCCAGGTTTTTCTTCCAGGACAAAAGAAGTTGCACAATCTTAGCAACATTGCAATGCTCTTGGTTCCTTTTTGCAAAATGCAGTCCATATGTTCAGTTACACTTTTTCGATGGGTAGGGGGTGGGAGGCGCTAACTCCCAGCTGTATTTATGACTCTGGTTTCATTCATTACACCTCTGTCAAAAAGTGTATCATTTTGATCATCGCAGAAATTAGATTTTGGATTTTCTATTTTGTTTGATGAATACTGCAACCTTTCATAAGAGCTGTGAGAAAAAATAGAAATAGGGGATGTTGATGGAAGGTTCTAGAAAACCGGAGGGGGGGGGGGGGGTCTTGTCCCTAATTGATTATTCATATTCTAGAGGCACATCAAAAATGACTTCATTTGAGTATTCTAAATGGCTAAGCAAGGATCCATTGGAGAGTCAAAAGATAAACACGGTCATATTTACCAGAAATTTAATAAAATAAATTACAAGTCAAAATTAAAATCAATACTTCCCAACGCACAAGTTTACAAAATAGTAGAGTGACGTTTTGACATTATAAAAAGACCACACCAAGTGCTTTCAGTCACTTAAAAATTAAAATATTCCTTCTGTTGGTGTAGCAAGTAGAGAAAACTACTGACAATAATGACTATTAACATCTTCAGAAAAATTGACCTCCACTAAAGGTACCAGTTTATGTACATTGTTACGAAGTTTGTTCTTAGTTGTCAAAATAAAGAAAAATTTATGAGTCAGGAGGGAATCAGCAGGAATAATATAAATTATATACTGAAAATATCATAAGATACTTGCTTTGGACAAGAGAGTGCATTAAAATAAGATACCTTTTAAATGAGATCTCAATTTTTCACAGCTCTGGGGCTGTAAATTTGATGCGGCGCAGTAAAATTAGGAATTTAGAGTTCCTTGTCGTGCTCTGAAATTCGATCAAATTTTTCTGCTTAGTCAGCAAGGAATTGAGATTATGTAATCAAAGGTGCTCTGCAAAGTTCTTACGATAAAATACCTTCCCCATGCTGAGATACTTGTGGAAATGTTTAACGAGAGAGTAAGGGAAAAAGGAATTCAAGGCGAAAAGGTTCAGTTTGACCCCATCTACAATCACTGGCTACAGAAATTCATTTTGTATTTGTTTGCTACTCTAAAGAAAAAAAAATTAGAATTTTAAAATATTTTTGAATTATTCTCTGAATTCTTGGGTGTTCTTCAGGACAACTGATGCAAAGTGAATTTCTATAAGCAGCGAAGTTTAATTTGGTAAAAAATCAACCTCTTTACCCCAAGTATTCTTTTTATTGACTAAATCACATTTATCAAGGTCTAAAAAATGGAAAAATAATACTTTCCCCTTCGACTTTTTAATTCAAAATAATTAAACATGAAAAGCATGCGGCAGTAAAATCAAGGTTAGATCAATCCTGCGTAACTAAATTATGCATTTTCAGACTTGCACATCAAAATAAATATGAAAAAAGAGTGAAACCAAAAATTGCAGATTTTTTCCTGATATAAATTTAATGCGGGAGAGTTTACTGTTAAATCATGAAGGCCTTCTGGTAGTCTGACTAAGAACAACTGAGTGCCAACTGAAAACCTAGGATATAGGAAAAGAGGGACATATTTTAAAACTGAAAAATAAAAAAAGAGCTTTATACCAAGCTTTTATGATTTAGCAAAATTAATACCTGAAACCTTGATATCCTATTATGTAACAGAAGAGCTTAAAACCCTAGCAAAGTTAATACAATAAGATTATTTAACGACACAAATAAAAAATCCTAACTATTAAACGTCAGACATTCATTGTTAATATCACATTTTCATTACTATTCAAAGGAAAATATTTCCCTTCTAAGAACATAAATCATGCATGCAAGAATATTTTCAAAAGATCAAATTTCCTGGCAAGCTCCATTAGAGAATTTACAAGGTACTGCATTTAATTGTATTCTTCAATAGCCTCTGATCTGAAGAACGCAATCAGTCTGTTCTGACCACTTCAAGGGATATTTTTTACTTTTTTTAAAATTGATGATGGTTTACTAAACAAACTTGTGATGAACAGGAGCTGCAGGTATTCCATAAAATATTAAATATGTGACAGAATTAATAATAATAATAATAATAAAAAAAATGATTGTATTTTACAGTCTTTGAAAGACTCAGCTAATCATTCTACTTAGTAAAAGCACTGTAACTTCAGAATGAGTCTCTAAATCATGAAACTACAGCATTAAAACAACTTTTAGAAACAATAACTGATTAATAATCTAGAAAACCTAAAATACGGTCAAATATTTAGAATAATTTAAGGTGGGCAATGGTTTCTCATTTTTGATCCGAATCATGCATTTCTAATCACCGAGAGTCAGAAAAAAATTGTTGCAATTTATCATAAAACCATTCTCATCAAAAAATCTAAATTACAAAGAGGTGAACAGGCTAGGCACAATAAACAGGCAAATAAAAAAATGAAAAAAAAAATGGAGTTGCTTTAAAAATTAGTTAGTAATTCTTCAATTTGTTGTTAGACGTTACTGCGGGGATAAGGGTGCTATGACCACGGGCCCAACACTTCGGGTTTCCAAGTTCTTTAAGAGTTGAGCAAGCCAATGCTTGGTGGATTTGTCCTCTTGAAGACACATCACAAAGGTGGCATCCCTGAGCTGATCTGGTAAGCACTGTCGTAATGCCACACACGCTCTGAAAATGAGAATTCCGAGTTAGTTTAGGCATCACTGAATTAACACTTTTGCCCTGCAAACTATTTGCTTCTTAATTAAGATTAAAAATTATCCAATAACCTAACCACATAATTAGTTATTTTCTTTACACACTGATTTTTAGTGTTATTACAACTTCCTTCATTATTGCCTAGCTCATCTATTGGTTCATAATATTTTAGAGTGTTCGATGAACACTGCGAACTTATGCAGGGTGTCTACTAAAATTTAATTTTGGGTTTTCCTGATTTTTCTTGTTTAAACAGAATCTCCTGATTTTTGGCGCAAATAAAATGACACTCGTTTTATTTTACAAATGAACATTTTTCTTGAATTAAATCAAATGTTTCATTTTTGCATGTGCTAAACTGCATGTAAGGAAATGAAAACTGCTTGACCCACCCAAAATTTCCTGATTTATGACTGATTTTCTCCTGATTCCCTGATTTTTCCTGATATCATACGTTTTTTACTGATGGTAGACCCTGATAAAAAATTTATCACAATACATTTAAGTTCATTTCTAATGAATGGTCACTGTGTCCATGAAAATTCTCATCATTGAAGAATCTCTACCGAAACCGAGATCATAACCAATAAATTAAAGTAAAACTTGGACATGCATACCTTGCATTATCAGAAAGCCTGAGGTAGCAACGAACTACATGCTTCAGCAACCTAGCGGAGGGTTCTTTGGCCAAAGATAACACCATTTTCCCCTGGAAAAATACATTAAAGAAAAACAAAATTCAGCGATAAAACCTTCAAAAAGAGCACATGAAACAATGGTAGATGAGCCTCACATTTTTTGCTTTTTACATTGGATTTTAAAGCAAAATGATCAAAATTGACGCGATAACAGATTTTTTTTTTCAATGATTTCTGATATGGGCTAAAATAGACTTCTGTGAAACTGGAAAGATCACTTTCCCTTGGAGCTTGGTGGTTAAATAAATGA
Source organism: Bemisia tabaci (assembly GCF_918797505.1). Lineage (NCBI taxonomy): Eukaryota > Metazoa > Arthropoda > Insecta > Hemiptera > Aleyrodidae > Bemisia > Bemisia tabaci. The sequence goes on from NC_092794.1 coordinate 43,081,784, forward strand.
ATTACATGCCTTGGGAGGTGTAACAGACCAGCTGCTTAAAATTAAAAGCATCCTAGGGTTTATGATGCAAGAGTAAATTCTAAATAAAAAGTAACTTTGGCAGTAACCTGGCTCAACAAAATAAAACGCTAATTTGAAATTATTTTTTAACAGCGTTCAGGGCTGAGTCTCTGCTATAAAGGTACATATTTGCAAAAATCCCCCGACCATTCGCAGTTTTTAAGAATTCACTTGGTCACAAGTTGTCCTACTTACTTATGAGAATAAGGAATACTGAGAGAATGCTAATTGTTTCAAAATTTCTGTTCGTAGGTTATTTGAGACTCAACAGGCAACTTAAAGTATTTTCCTTTACTATTTTTGTCTCCTTTTTTTCCTTATGACAAATCAGAGGGTAAGTTCTTGACGTTAAACCTGCTTTAGTCAAAAATACTCGTTTTGAAAAATTGTGGTTTTGATTTTATTGTGTTTTTTTTAAATATCTACGTATACAAATACTTACGAGGATCATGGCAACATGAGAGAATCTATCATAAGTTTGACAAATATAGGACAAGCCACTATCATCCAAAAGAATTTTTTGAAGGATGAAAGTGGCGACGGTTTTCGAAAGTTCTGAGCCAGACTCCATTATGCGTAAACACAGAGGTATGATTTCTGTTGTTAGTAGGAAAGTAATAACTTCTTGTTCATCAGTCTGAAAAAAAAGATACCATACGTTAACTTGAGTTGGCGCATAAAGAAATTAATAAAAAACCCTCAGAAGATCAAAGTTTTAAAAATTGGATACAACTAAAAACTGACACCCATTTTCCATTTCTTCAAAAGAGCGTTATCAGACTTTTTTCGCATGAAAATTTTAGCGAATATCTTTAAATGGGCGAACATAAATCTCACAGAATTTTGTACAATAACAATGATTGGTCATTCTTCAAGAGACTTTGGAACTTCTTGCATCCCTGCTTAGCCTAAGGTATCTTGTAATTTCCAGCAAAACGTATTTTACTTCCTTGAAGGATCTCCCTTCTTAACTACATAGACGTGACCAAAAAAAAAAAAAAAAAAAACTCCCTCAAGAAAATAAAATACGACAGGAAATTTGTGATATCATAGACCGAGCAAGGATGCAAAAAGTTCCAAAATGCTGAGTGTGTTCCAAAATCCAGCATTTTTACCTTGCAGCCAAATTTTGTAGTTACCCTGTTGGAAAATGCTTATTTCTATGGCAAACTGAACTATTTGTTCCATTTTTTTAAGTACTGAGAAAGAGAGAGAGAGAGAGGGACAGAAATAGACGGAATAAAAAAAAGAGTTCATCACTTTTGGAAATGACCTTGTAGCCTTAAATTTGCTAAGGTCTGCAGATTGCAAGATCAGACATCTTTTACACACATGGAACCAATATACACGGTTTACTAGTATTGATGTGTTGAGCCTTAAAAAATTGGAAGATCCGTAGCTCCATTTTGAGTCCAAATTGGTGTAAAAGCAGGACACCTGTTCCAGCAAAAAATAGGATTTTGTACTCCGGTACACACCGTAGGGGAAAGGCTTTCTTTACAAGGTGTTCATGCCTGAACTTTTTCCTATGGTTGTCTGTGTGATGTATGGTGGGTACCGGAAACCTATTTTTCGCAGGAAAAACGACCCCGCTTGTATCTAGGATCATCCATTTAAATCTTGTTACAGTGCTCAGATGAGCTTCCTACATTTTCAAATATATTCCAAAATTGTATTTTTCAGAAAATCACTGATAACACGTTATACAGAAAGTTGTTGTCTATGGACACATACCTTGACAAGGGCTCCGATCACACCAAGGCTCGTCAACCGGAGGTATTCAAATGGTCGAGTTTTACTAACAGTGTGTAAAAATGGATATAAATATAAAGGAATATGAGCAGCGAGGAATGCTGAGCGAGTCTCTGAATGAGAGGCAACACACTGAAGGAGCGCCAGAGCATTGCAAACGCGGTTGGACTGATGAGCAGTCAAAGTTGCAGGGTTAATAGCAGGATAAATGTTGATGATTTCTTGAAGAAGGGCAGCAATAGTCCCAAATGAATTCCATAACATAGGAGCCAAATCTGGCACTACTTCTCGCTTTTTGCTGGAAATGAAATCAAATTAACAAATACATTAAAAATTACATTTAAAAGTTCTTCCCTGGAGAGGAAATTAATACTTCCTATTTTTTTTTCTTGCTGAAGAGAAACTATTGGAAATTCACAGGTTGGAAAAAGGGCATGACATGAGCACCCGGTTCCAAACAAAGAGGCAGTAGTAAAACTTTAATAGTGCTAGAAAACTGAATGCAAATGAACTAATTGCAACACTTCAAATCTTTAAATATTATTTCTTTTTAAAATGTCTGCATGATTAAGTGTCATTGTGCACCTCGGCACTATCACTTAATGTTTTCCTGATAATAAGCCTATTATGTGAGTTTTAGAGCGTTAAGATAAACATATTCTTGTTACTTTTTTATGCTTAGGAGCTGACTCTACGTCTCTTTTCTTATTATTGATCGATTTATAATAAAAAAAAAGTGTGTGCTCGGGTGTTGCAAAGACCATAAGTTTGGGCACTTTTACACACTCCCACACTGCTGCAAGTTCACAAGCATGGGTGAAACATTTGAGATTTAAACTTAAATCACTGACCTTAATTCAAGAAGGGCATTTTCTCTCGTTTCAATGTTGGCCAATTCAATTACCCACATATAAATCTTCTCTCGATCAACACTTTGCTGCTGAAGAGCGGTCGGACTTTCTTGAGCACTCATAATCCCTTCACGCTGCAAAATGAGAAAGTGAAACATGAGTCATAAAAAAAGTTTACCTTTCGGGCAGGAGATGTAAAATATAAATATTGAACTGATACCCACTTGTATGACACATAAAGCAATGGAGCTGACTTTAAAAACTATTTATAAAATGAGATTAGTCTGAGAATTACTCCAGAGAAAAGTAGTCCCATGAAACAAAGTAATGCTAGAGAACAGTAGATATCATGAGTAGAATACTATTCAGATATTACTGTAGGAAAGAAGATATTTGTTCGTGTATATTCTTCAACAATTTCAACGGACGTTCTTCTTCTCTTAAAGATTCAAAACAAATAATAAAAACAATATTCAGGCTATAATTTGGAAATCTTATAGTGGACTGGCAAAAACATCTCTCAATAATCTTACATGGGGAGCAGATGATCAGGATCATGGATGTCTTACAATTGCTAGCGAAGCTCATTCTCCAAACATTGAAATAAAATCAACGCTTGCTTACGCTAGCTTTCATCAATTGTATCATCCCAATACATGTATTAAGCTGTTGATTGGTGTCAGCTAAGAAATAATCAGAGATTTACTTTCAGCCCAATAAACGGTGCAAACTTAACAAAGTCATCTTGTGGATTTCTATTTTGAAAGAGATAATGAATCCATCCATCTCATGGTAAGCAACATGTAAGTGTCTTTAAATTGTGTTTACTAAACATTTCAGATTGGTGCTACTATTTGTTAGACAACAAAATGTTACATCTGTCATGTGTTGTTGACCTCTACTGGTGAGCTGTACCTAGTTTTAGGTACTACTCATCACCATCACAAAGTTGAGAGTTCACACCAGTTCCTGTAAGTGATTTTAGGAAAAAATTAATGATACTACCATTATAAAACTTCCTTCATTTGATTGACTGCTTCCGAAAGAAGACTGGCGATTGATGAGTAGTCAAGCGTGGCACCAAGATCTCCTACGTTGCTGCTGCTGAGATAATCGTACTATAACTAGAGAAATAGAATTGGAGGTTGTTATACAAAACCTGATAGTCGATTGAATAAAACTAACACTAATTAATTTCTGAAATAATGGTTGTAATAAGTCATTTCTTCACACTAGACTGACACCAAGCGATCATATAACCTTTCATTTATTTATTTACCGAAATCGGCAACTCAACTTTTTGTTGCCAAATGTACGCCACGCCATGACGTCAAGAATGCTTTTTGACTGCTATTGACGTCACTCTTCACATTATTATCAACCTAACCTAATAGAATTCTTATTGGTGAAGCGGTGAAGTTTGAATCTGAACGATTGGAAATTTATTTCCTTTTTTCTTTTCACTCCTTTCAGCAGAAAAAGTTTCTATTAATGATATGTTTACCACGAATGTACATCTGAATTTCTCGTATCCATTTTGTGATGTGTTCAAAGTGGCCCCTCAGCTCGCCTTCAAGTTGTCTCGTCTATAGAGCACTAATGCACAGTGCGTTGTCTAGCCATCAAAACCTAGAGGTATAAACTAATCCATTATTTTTTGGGGGGGACGAGAAGGAATCGGCCGTCAGGCCATTACCGACTATTCAATGATACATTTCATCCTGAAGAGGTTCGTAGGACTTACCGAAAGAATGTCCATGTTAAAGTTCAAAGTTTCTGAAAGATTAAACGCACACTCATGAGAGATGAGGGTCTGTATAAGTAATAGTAGTTATAAGGATGACTAGGATAATCCAGCACGTGACGCCTTGTGAGACAGCAAGTGCAATTTGAGTTGTCAAGATCAAAAACTGCAAATACAAATGCATATCAACTGTGAACCCGCCAGACCGTATCTCGTTTGCGGTGTCTGCAAATCTCTACTCCTAATTTATGTTTTAAGGAAAACAAATCTGTATCATTCCTTGAAGTCTTAGCAAAGTTTTCCTTGCACAGATGAGAAATATCACGGAATTTTTCAAAAACTGATGTTGCGTGGCTTTCTATTTGAAAAATAAAGTATGACAGGAAGTCTGCTTTATTGCAAACTGAGATACGTGGTCTGGTAATTTCTCCATTGATATGTACCCTTTGCTGATGCTGATAATTAATTCAAATACAAAGGAAGCTATCAGTTATGAAATTGCAAGAATGCATGTTTAGGAAAACCCGATTTATCAGGAGAGCTGAAATACTAACAATGTTTGTTATTTTTTGTCCTGCAACAATGCAAGTCTCCATTCATATTTAATTTTCTGAAGGAAAACCAAACAACGGTTATTATTGAAACTCACTGTAAAATTTCATCACTTGTTCTTAATACCCAAATCACAGAAAACTGCAAGGAACATTTTGATTACTTAGTTTGCCTTGCAGAGAATTAAAAATAGTACTACTCTCATAGTAGACTCTTGAATGTGTTTCTCTTGAATGTCCAGTCATCCAATAACAATTGTTACTCATTTATTTTCAGAAGTATAACACCAAACGACAAAATTGGAATCATGCTTGACTGAAATCATAACTTACTTTTCTACCATGTCGAAGGAAAGGAGGCGAATGAAGGTTACTCATAAAAGACCGAATCCACTCTTTGAACAATGGCTTGAAGAATGGCGAGAAGAAGCAGTTCAAAAGAATTCAAATCTTCAGTATTGCTACAGCAAGGTAATACAGTGTATTTTATCTGCCTACACCATCTAGATAACTATAACGAGAGTTAGTTGATCGCATGAAATGGCACTTAAGAATGAAGATTATTCTCGGCTGCCAAAATTTAGGATATTGATGCCTGAAGTCAAAATATTTGTTTTTTCATCACAATGTGTAAGAATCTACAGCTTTTCTCTATTTTTTTTTCTTTCTTTCTTTTTCTTTGTAAAGGAAAGTAAGTAAAACTTCTCCTTGAAGTTTTCTGTAAATACTTTTCACACAGGAAAGAAATTCACACCAAATTTAAATAAAAAAAGTTTCGTCAGTTTTTCTGAAAATAATCAAGCATGAGTAGTAATTTGTAACATCACAATTCAAAATATGCATTTTTTTTTTCTCGATCCATTGATACAAACAAAAATACTTACAATTTGGCCTGAAACTTTAAGTAACAAGGTAGGCAAATAGTGCTGGGTGTACACTATTTTGCAGAGAACATGAGATAAAGAAATTCCAAAAATTCTCAATCAGAGTCAGAAGAGCCATGAATGCACCTACTTGCCTTTGCAAAATGCTTAAAAGTATATGATGATTTAAATTTTTCCCTTTTGTAGGGTTCCTCTCAATATTACTTCCAACTAATAATGATTACAAAAAAAATTGAGTGTAAAAAGTAATTTACCTTCCTCCTTGACAGTTTCGCAAGAGTGATAACTCGTATGATTAATGATTTTCTACTCCCCTGATAGCGCCCAATTTCCTCTCTAGGGGCTCATTTCTGCGTTAATAAATCAAGCATTTTTTTTTTTACAGTCTTGTGAGTACCTATATCTTTTATAACCCAAGGAAAACCTACAAAAAGTGTAAAGGTATCATCCTCTTCTGAACTTGGACACATTTTTCTCAATTCTATTGTTTCAAAATCTTTGCTCCCATTTCTTTTTAAATAGAAAATGAGCCATATTGTTTGCTTGACATTTTTGTAGTATTGGAATGCATTCACGTAAGGATAAAAAATTCCTAATGTCTCTGAGGAAGTATGTGAGTTTCCTGATTAAAAAATTTGGAACAGTCAGGAGTTCATAATTTTGTTTGTGTAATGCAGCAAACCTGTTTTCTTAATGCAGCCATATTTATATTGTTTTATTTTCCATCACAAAAATAAATCATAGGCAACATGAAAAGCAGTCAGGCCGGTTCTAGTTGAAGCCAAGCCATTCCTAAAATTTATTAGTATTCTTTTACAATAATTTGTATTTTATTTTACTAAGGATAGGTATGTAATACCCCTACTTTTTTTTGTTACAGGCACTGAAGTCTCTCAAGCGATTTCCTTTACCTCTCAAAACAGGAAAGGATTGTTTGATTCTGGACAACTTTGGGCACAATTTATGTAGCAAATTAGACAGGAAGCTAGAAGAATACAGAAGAACCCATCCACTGAGTGAGCATCCATTAAGTGACACCTATGATAAATATCTGATTAGATCATTGGGGAGACTGTGTAATTGCAGAACTTCATTGGAAACCTTTTTCTCTGTCAAGCAGTTTTTCCAGACACAAGGATGGTGATCCATTATGATTATTGGGGGATTCCATCCATATATTGGGTAGTTAAACATATCCCAATCCAAGATATGTGTTTTTTTAACTCATCAAGTGATATGCAAATTTACCATAATAAGTGTCGCAGTGATAATGATTCAGCCTGTAAGGCAGAACCTGTGCCTCTTCTGTTGAAATCATTTAATGGTTTGCTGTCAAACTTCAAAAGAATTTATTCTGCATGCACCAGTTTTAAGATAACTTGAGGTTAGACAAAAAAGTCAAAACTTATCGTACAAGTCGTGTAATGGAGGTCTAGCATTATTTCTGAATGGGTAATGAAGGAGTGCCCTTCTCTACCAAAGGCAACAGTTTTAAACGGGTGTAAAATGGAACGAAAACTTAAAATTCTGAAAATAATACATTCCTCAAAATACTCATACGTTTTTTATACCTTTTAAGAACCTGTTTTTTTTTTCAGTTAAATCAATTACGTAAGATTTGACAACTATGTAAACATTTTCAAGATAGTGCAAAGGAAGCAAAGAGCAATATCATTTCAAGATGGATCACTTAGGGAGGTGACAGATAAACTTTCATTTCTAGTATGTTGTATTTGTTGCCCTCGAATTTTCACCTCAAATTTTTTCTGTTAACTCTTAGGCAGCAGCGATGATTTAACTGATGTTGATGCACCAACTTTGGCATGTTCTACAAGCAACCCACAAAGAGCAAACAAGACTGCAAAGAAACGGGTATGATTTTTAGTAAGAATGTAAATTATTCTCACGCTCACATCTGTTAGAGATGATCAATTTCAAACACACAATAAAAAATTAAGCTCATTTATATTTTTATTTTGTATTCGTATCTGTTTCATTTTTATGTTTTTTTTTTTTTCATTATTTATTTGTCCAGTGCTGATTCTACTGCTTTATTTTCCCCATAAATTCATAGGTAGCTGTTCAAAGCAAAGATCCCAAACTTTGAAAGGCAGGATGAGTCTTATTGCTGGGTTTATTTTTTATGGATTTGTTTTGAGGAGGCAAAGTTACAAGTAACTGCATACAAGTTCTTGCATTTAAAAATCAGTCTCTTTTTTATTATGTAGGATGTTTGGTCATCTAGAAAATTCTAATTTGCTGTGTGAAAAACAGAGAAGAAAAAACATTTTGAAACAAAATAGTTTCTCTATTTACTTATCACTTTTACCTCAATTGTTGTAATCTTAAGGTAATTTTCAGCACCTACTTATCACCTGATTTGGTTTGTCCAGAAATTGAATGATGAAGAGCGAGCAAGCACATCAACATCTCCTTCGGCCAAAAAACAAAGATCCTATGTACCTGCGTTTCGATCCGGAGGTTATGCCATTTTGATAACCCTCTATCGGAGTCAAAACGAAGGAAATTACCCTGGTTTCATGACTAAAGCTCAGCTTCAGAAGTCTGCTCAGGCTCTGTGTGATGCATCCTTCTATAAGCCAGACCCTGGTTCTTACTACACAGCTTGGTCAAGCATGGCAACGCTCATAAAGAAAGCTTTCATTTCTAAGACAGGGAATCCACCCAGGTAAGTAAGTCACTTGAAGCTCAATTATACCCTCGATTCTGTGCATTACTTAAAAAAAATTTCCTTTTTGAAAGATAAAAAGTTCAGACGAAATTCAATTGTACCTATAAATGGGAAAAAGGATCTTAGTACCGAACATCTCAGAATTGTGTTATTATTGGTACCATTGCATAGAGACGTGTTCAGTGAACATTTTGTCCCCAAAAAAGTCCAAAAATACCCATTCAACAGCACAGAACTTACGATGACCTGAAATTGGCTGTTCAAAAACTGTCGTTTTTAGAAAAAGCAATTTAAAATTTTTGAATGTCTTGTTTGAGGTTCAAACATGTAAGATTCGTTTGTGACAATGCACCCTTCTCTGCCCATATAAAACTAAAAAACCCAATTCGAAATTAAGTTTACCACGTTGCATTTATCTGTGTATGCACGATTACTTTCATTATTAGGTACCTACTTTTCAGGGTTCTTGCAGCCTTGAACTTGTCTCTCCCATCTGTAAATCTTTGAAAGAACTTAATTTTAAAAGAAATTGGTGAGAGCACTCATAATTCTTTGAACTTCATACTCTTTGGTCTAATTTTCAAGAATCACTTTTCGCGTGTCATTTTAAAATTGTGTGCACCCTTTCTTATCACCAGCTGCATTAAAAGTTTGTCTACTTATGAATAGTGACTCTCTTTTCTCTTCTATTGTAGGTGATCTTTTGAACTTTTGTACTTGTCAGTTGCTGGCTCATTCTCCAATGAGATTTAACTGTGCTATGTGCACGCATTCAATTTCACGAGGGATTTTCATAAGACATTTCTTTTCCAATGAAAGCCCTTAAAAAATTTTCCGAAAAATCTAGAACACTGATTTCAGGTTTTGTATCAATGGGGTGGCCTTGAATAACTCAGCTGATATCCTTGAAAATCTTCTAACATTTAATTTTGTCTGGCTAACTCTAGGTAACCCTGTGAGTGACCTTTATTTTCTTTTATTTTATAGATTTTCACTGACTATCGAAGGAACTGAGCTTGCAAAACAATTAGAAGAGGCTGATCCGTCTGCTATCCAAAGCAGTGCCACTGTAAACGATGAGAACAAATGCCAGTCACGGACCAATGTTTACAGGGCAACACCCAGAAAGAAGACAAGCTCAAAAGGGAAAAGGCCCCTGAAGAAGAACTCGAGAAATATGTACGCTGATTTTTCTGAAAATGAAAGTGATCCAGACGAACCAGATGCTGTTGATGCCCCCGCTAGTCCACCGTCAAATACCATCTTCTCAAAAAACACACAAAATTCCTCAACTATGTCAAAGACGAATAATCTTAATTCTTATGCAGATAGCATCTCACAGAACCAGAAGGGCCCATTTAATAAATATTCATCAAAATACGACTGGCTTGACCTCTCAAGTACTGAAGACGGATCTGAACAAGTAAATTGTTCGCCAAAATCTTCAGTGGAAAAAACTCCCGTCTCAAATGTAAACAGAGGGTCAAGTGGAACAATTTTGTCAAATTTAGGTTCTTATGTGATATCATCATCGGATGATGAATCTCCAGCCTTAGATACTGGATCCCTAGACAAGTGTGGAAGCTCTTCTAGACAGATCAGAAAAACGTCAAGTAGTGACAAACATCACGCAATAACTAGTAATAATACTTCTGTCTCAATAGAATTATCAGATTCAGATGATGATAGTCTTCCTAAAGAGCTGAAATCTCCTGGTAAAAAAGTTAGTGCCCCATCAGACTCTGAAGATTTTTCGGTTCCATGCACTGACACATTCTCTAAGCAGTCACCTAGAAAATCAGAAAAAAACATAGGTTTTCTTGATTCTTTGTCAGATGATGAGTTTGATTTACTTGTCAAAAATAGCGCACTATCAACAATAGATAAATTTTCTGTGCCGTCCATATCATCAGTTAAGTCTAACAATCTGTGTTCATCCAAAGACAATAAGTTATCTTCAATGAATCGTGAAGGTTCAGATCAGCAGTCAAAAGAGAAGTGTATATCAGAGAAAGAAACAAATTCTGAAATTCCTATTAGTCGACTGGAGGAGTTAACAAGTTCAAATGGCGAAAATCCTGCCACGGAAGTTCCTGAGTCGTTTGCAGAGTTTTACTTTGGTGATTGCAATGATGATGATGATTATTTGCTGAGCCAGGTAGTTATATTTTCTTTACTTTTCACTTTTAAATCTCCAATAATAATCAAATACATTTTAGACCAAGATTTTTGCAAAGCATACTGAAAAAGAAAAGTTGATTGTATGAGTGGAAAATTCCGTGTTCTATATTGATCAAGCTCTTCGTTTTTTCCAAGCCAAATTTCGGTTCGTAGAATAGAACTTTCGATTCACGTTATGGAACCTCATTTTCAGTGCGCACACCTCATGATACTCTGATCATTAAAGAGGCTAAGACTCAAAATTATTGGCTATTTAATTGCTTCTGTTTCTCAAATTGAAAATGAAATACTTAGGCACATATAATTTTTGAAATGAAATTTTTCTACAAAAATCCGTTTTCAATGACGTACTTACCTTAATTTCTCTAAAAATTTATTTGTGGAAGCAGGCTAAAGAAAATGGTGACTTTGGCAGTGTAACTAACCATCACCAGTGGTATTATGTGACCTAGGTAGTAGTCTAATGATAGAACATTTATATTGTGTCTTTTTTTTATGGGTTTTTATCTTTATGCCAAAAATTTTAGGCAGCGCCACTTTTTTCTTTTAAAAACTGGAAAAATTTCAAAATTATAGTTGTTCTCAAATGAAGCCCATGTAACCTTGTCAGTTCAACTACTTGTGATCTGTCGCCAGCTTCAAATAGAAGTCACACCTCGTCTGATTGAACCAAATTGAGTCAGCTTAGCACAAATGGAGCTGAATGACCTAACATATCCGTTTAATATTTACTAATATTTCATAATGAAAGGAAAATGGGAAAGGGACATCCTTAGTGGTGTACTGGAGGCACGCCGTTTGTACTAGCACATTGCTAAGTACAACAGGAATAAAAAGAAATGGGATATGAGAATGGCTAAAGAAACTGAAACTCCATGAGAAATAACATGAAATACTCTTATTGACTAACTTAAATAAAAAGGGTCATGTTGCAAAAGATCATACAGCAAATTAGTTCTATACTGCGTATTTGATCATTCAGCGTATTTGGTACATGCTTCTTATTACCACATGTAGCGAATCCCTTGCTGCGTAAGGCGTACAGCGTAAATAACTCTGAAGAATGTAAGAGAATGAGCTTTCTTACTTATTGTGATCTTTTCAGAGATGCTGAAGTGATTGATTTTGATGTGAGGACATCCAAGATGCTGTTAAAATCAAATCATGCACTTTATCAGCGATCTTAATTTGAAGCGGTGGACCGCGCGTTCTACCGGTCGCCGCACGGACGCTCATTATCTAATTTTAATTGACAACGCGGCTGCTCGCATTAACAATATCTGGTCCCTTTTCATTCAACAACACAGTTTATTAAAGCAAAGTTTAAGTTTTTTATTTAGGCAAAGAAATTCCACTAGTTCTTTTTTCTGTACTTTTGTTTCAGTTTTAATATATTTTTATTTTGCCTGCTCTAGGTCCAATGTGAATCTGATCAACTATCTAAAGCAAAGGAAAGTATTCCTCCTTCACAGGACAAACTGCCCCTCCCAGCTAGTCAAAGTCCCAACAAATATTCTACCAAGGCATCAACCTCCAGAGGTAGTCCCAAAAAATGCTCCAACAGTTCACAAAGCAGTAGTCAAGCCTCAGATTTCTTCATTCTCATGCCAGACATGTTCGACGTAATTTTACTGGTTGATGAACAGGAATCGAAAAAGTAAGTTTTTCCCAGAAAAGAGTTATTTTTATCATTATTTTCCTCGAAACTTTCAAAATATATTTGTACTGCAATTAGGAAAAGGGACCTTTGTGGTGAATAACTCAAAAGTGAGAGGCTTCAGCCCAAAAATCTAAAATTAAACTGGAATTTAGACAATGGGTCAATTGCATGATTACACAATTGCGTTTTAATGGATTTAAGCTTATAGAACAGCCAAAAGTAATAAGATCTGTCCTAAGTCCTAATTTCTACATCTGATTTTAACAGAGATATCACCCTCTATAAAACACGGTGTTTAATGTCGTCCATCAACCCCACTTCTCTTATACTCAGAACTATGTAGAGTTCATGCCAAATAAGTTTACGCACTTTCAGACTGCGATAGAAGATTGTCTGACATCATTTTCTCATGGAAAGTAAATGCAAGAAGAAATTTGGCGGGTCTTCTGTCACAGCTCAAAAGAACCTAAACTGAGTTGGTGCAGACTCCAGTAATCTCATAAAGATAAACTCAGCTTCCTGAGAAAATAATTTTTTTTTAAACCTACATAAATTACTTAGTTCATTGCCAGATTTAATTCTTGACTTTGGTCTTTTGATGAGTTAAAAGTTCAAATTGACAAACTCAGGATGTGCGATTCGCTCACCTGTGAGTCAAATTTGTAAATTTTTAACGTGTTCTTGGCATTCTTTAAGAAATTCTGACAATTTGTGTAATGTGCTCACTTTCATATCCGGTGTAGTGGTTTAATGTAATGATTTAGAGGATATACGCTGTATCGGCCTTTTTTTTTTAAATCATTCTGTAACTTCAATTTTCAACTTAATTTTCTTGTAACATTTTCAGTCGCACAAAACCTTTTATACTTGAGTTGGATAACAGCGGGATTAAATATGAAGTTCGGCATTTAAAAGTTGGAGATTACATTTGGATTGCACGGTGCCGAACAACAAATGCAGAAGTAGTTTTGCCATACATTATCGAAAGGAAAAGAATGGATGATCTTGGCAGCAGTATTAAGGACGGCCGTTTCCATGAACAGAAAGTAAGTGAAAAATTTCACCTGACCTGGCTAATTCTCTGAAAGGAAATTGTGATGGCGGACAAATTTTATCTAGGATGTATTTCAGCACTGGTAGTTCTACTAATGTCTATGTTGAAATACAAATTTTGGGAATTTTATGTTTGTATGGAAAGAAACATATATTAAGAATAAAATGAAAGTTTGGATGCAAGAATAGAATGTTGGTGTGTAGTATTTTAAATTGTGTAAAGTTATCATCTTAGAGCATTTGATATGCTGTCTACATTTGTTCTTCAAAATTTTTAAGCATCGCAGAGGTAGGCCAAGAACAAACTCTCCTCAGGAAATTTTTCCAGCTCTTTTAAAGCTTAAAAAAATAGAAACATTAAGCTTATAAAAAGTACACAGTAGGTCATTGGGTAGTCAAATCATCACCTCAGAGGGAAAGATAGTTTTTGGCTAAGTTTTAGACAGATTTTAGAGTGACCTCTGGTTTCTCTGTGCCACGCAAGGATAGAGTGGAAAATTTGCTCCTTAAGCGCCTTCATTTGATATGGAAGAACTTGATTTTACCAGATTATTTGATGATGACTTTAATAAAAAAAAAAAAAAAATTATTTTGGTAGATCTTGATCACTTTGCTCCCTTTTATTGTTTTTTTGAGCTCTTTCATAATTTTGAATGCAATACCTACAAAGATGTCTCATGAACCTTGTTTACAATTTATCTCTTTTAAATTCTTTCAGATCCGACTGAAACAAAGCGGCATTGAAAAACTTATTTATTTAGTTGAAATTTACGGTGGGAACTATGGCTTACCGGAGACGACCGTCCACCAAGCAGCAATTAACACGTATGTAGTGGATTGCTTTCAATTGAAGTACACTTCAGACTATCGACATTCTGCCTTGTACTTGGCAACCCTGACAAAGCTCATCAGTAAACAGTTCAAAGACAAAACAATTGCTAGCTGCGATAAAAATTCCCTCCCAAGTTTTGATCCCCAAAGTGATTTTGCTTCCTTGATGACTTTCAAAGATTTCTCAAAAGGTATGAGCAAGGTCCGCAATTACACAGTCAAAGAAATGTTCATTAAACACCTTTTACAGTTGTTCGGAATGTCAGTTGAGAAAGCTGTCGCCATAACCGACAGATTTCCCACACCCAAGAGTTTACTTTCGGCCTTCAAGGATGGCGGGCAAGAAAATATGCTAGCTTCAATCGTATTTGGAACACCAAAACGCACCATTGGGCCCACCTTGAGTAAAAATATTTATCAATTTTACACTTCCAAAAATTTTCCGTAATCTGTATTTTAATTGTAACTGCATCCACAAGTGTTTGGGAGTTTTTTCACTCTACCACATTTTACTAAATGACACTGTTCAAATAGAAAAAAAGTCCCAATAAATTTCCTGTCTTTTCGAGGAATTCCAAAATTCTGTGTTCATCAGCAGGAAGGAAAAAGTTCACAGCAAAATGATATATGACTGTCTAGTCCTCAGTAAGAGGGACCTCGAGCCCACAGAGACAAAATTTCCAGGAAAGAGATTTTTTTCTTGTCGGGTTAAAAATCGGATCTTGCGTTTTCGATACAAAGTGCTCTTAGGAGTCGTAAGAAGTAAGCTACAAACAATTTAGTTTATTTTTATATCAATAAAAGGCAAAAAGTTGCATCTTTAGTACAATCTTGAGCTCCAACTATACCAGATTGGAATTTTAAACAGTATTTTTTTTTAATTTTTTTATTTTAACTCATTTTAAAACATCATATGTAATACCTGTTTGGGCAAACTTTTTTTTTTCTCTTTTTCGTTCGGAAGATGTTTGCACAACACTCTTTTATGCTTTGGCTTTTATAACTTACTGTTGTATTCTAATGGACTAATGTCCCTGCTCCTGTGGCTTGTCAGTGGTCACATACACTCAGAGATTATGGTGTTTTGCACCAAAAAATAAAAATCAGTAGATTTGTGGACAGCTGTACAATTTTCACAAGTTTCAACAAACACATTCATGTAAATACTAAGTAAGGAAAATTTAGTCTATATATTTTGTATTAATAGAAACATTAATTTCCAATGTTTTTAATTGGCAAAAGCTGTGATTTTTCATGTATTTGTAATTCATTACTTAAGTATTTACTAAAAAAATGGTAAAGAAAGTAATAGTTACCGCTCAATGTTTTGTACTCCAATTTTATTCATTTTTTGATCTTTTGGACTTACGTCATGGCCTTCTCTTAAGTTTTGTTATGCAAGTAGAGTAGTTGATATATTTTTATAATAAAACTTATTTTCTGTTATGTATGAACTTTACTCTAAAATTATGATTGAATGTTCCATGTATTAAAAGGACAAATTTATTTTTTCAAGGATGTGCCTATTTTCCAATGCATAGAAGAAACGTTGAAATCAGAAGTGTTGCTTTGATCATATTTCACCGCAATTGTATTTTATCACCCTCATGCAGCTGAAAAATGACTGTGAGTATCCCTTGCCATTACCATTTAATGGACTACATTTTGTAATTAGGAACTACAATTTCTGGTTCAGTTCAGAAAGGACGTATGTACTATTAGTTTCCCTATGCACATAAGTGGTTTTACAAATTGGCTAGAAATTGTAGTTCCTAACTGCAAAATGAAGACCAAATGATCCCGCTCTAGACCTTTTAGTAGAGAGTGATTATGCAGGGCTTATGAAAACTTACCAAGCTCAAAACGTCTTGCTAGTTGTCAACTTCTCCATTTGGTCTTCTCCACTTTCTGTGAAGTATGATCAATGCAATACTTTCTAATTCGGAACTTTCTTTTTCAAGGTACACTTCAAAGCGCTGTCCAAAATATACACCCCAAGGTACATCAGCAGTGCAACTGCAGGAATTTGTATCTCGGTTTCAGTGTCTCAAAATCTCTGCTCTCATTTTATTTTATCAAAAGAAAAGAAATCAATGCCACTGCTTAAAATTTTTACAGAATTCTCTTCCAGCAGAAGAAAAAAATCATGAAAGCTTTCCAAGAATAACACTAAGTATTTTTCCATCCAAGAAATTAAGCACATGTGACATGAAGCCTGCAACGTCACGAATTGAGATACACATTTCTGCGGTCTCACTGCCAAGCACAGCCTTTGATAGTAATTATACCCTCAATTAATACTTTAGAACACTACAAAGTATTCCTTGTGTCGAACTTAAATTCCCGTGTCCCTGTCCCTCTTTAAAATTACTCTGAAGGAAAAATGTCATGAAGTAAGGAAGTCCAAAGAATTGATTGCCAAAGTATGTGCATTAGCCTTTCACTCGATAATATTTCAATTTTATTTTAGCATAATTTCGTTTATCCAAAGGCTTAAAGTGAAATTTTTGAAATAGAACAACCTACACAAAATACTTATCTTTCACATATTGTGCTCAAGCCGTAGCCAGTGTAGATCAAGTGAATTTTTTTCTGGACATTTTTTTTAAAATTATTCGAAATTTCCTCTCAGTTTCTTTTCCTAAGGAATCTGATGACCTGACAAAGTTAATTTTGACTTTTTTGCATGCAATTTTTATTTCATTTGATGTGACCAAAGTAAAAAGTATTTTTTTAATGAGCCTTTGGAAGTGATAGACAGAACTAGGCAGATCCCAAAGATTTATTTGACGCCGTTCAGAAATTGTAAGGAATTTTGCGAAATAAGTGAATGATTACTCTGTCATCTGTAAAACTGTTTTCCAATCGATTTTTCGGAACGGCTAACAATTGCCCTGCGGACATCTCGAGTCTCGTAACTTTCTTAGGGAGACCTTCTAAAACCCCTGTTGGATCTGGGGAAATCCCTGCATATCTTCCTTGATGATGAGATGTGACCTGTGCTTCTGTGGATAAGATAGGTACTTTCCCTGTGCCGCCCCCCTCCCCTCCCCCCAGAAATAGTTCTTTGCTCTACTGAATCATGTACAGAGGTACACGTACAAGGGATGCCATTTTGCCCAAAACTTGACTGAGGGGTAAAAGTTGCAGGGAGGAGGCAAAATCTGTAATTCTGAGGGGGAAGGGGGAGAAAGAAACTAAAAAAATTCCGGATAATTCCCTATATTAAATCTGAATAAAATTGTCCTCGCGAAAGATCAAGGCCTCTTTTAGGGTCGGAGGGTAGTGAACACACTCCCCCCCCCCCCCCCTTATCCTGCCCTCCGAGGTGGCGCCCTTGCCTGCGTCTAGGAGATTTGCTCGGCATTTTTAGGGTTTGTTGGTGCCATTAGGCTGATACTGCAAATATTTGCGTCATTTCACAAAAAACATACTGCGGATTGTGTGTAATTAAAATTATTCTACAAAAATACTCTGCTGGATCTATCACGTTCGCGTACCGAAGTACGTAAATATGCGTTAGATGCGGCAACACTGAAATCTGCGCAAGCGCAGAGGGTTTGTAAACAACAACAGCTGACAGCAACAGGTCTCTTATCTCTTATCAGTCTGTCTCTGTCATCCACAAGCCCGTCACGGTGGAATTACATAGTGGAAGATCACCGATCTCGAGGTCTTAAAATATTTTGGAATTCTTTTCAGGAATTAATATTCAGTTCAGAGTCCACCGAGATAGAACCGGCCGAAGTTGGTTCTAGGAAGAGAGTGAAAATAATTCCCGAGGTGCGCTAGCGGCACTGTCGTGATGATTAGGCAAGTCTGACCTATTGATTACTTTCGATCAGTTATAAAAGCGATTCATTGACTTCGGCCCTTAGGACAATTCAATGCGACTTCCAGTTCTCATCGCTTCACTTATCTCGAACCTCGAATCCGCGTTCTTTCTGTGTTGGTTATCTCAGGGTTCCTAATTGTTATCTCTAGCCTTGTGAATGACGTTGATATTGTGCTTTTCTTACTTCTTCAATCGATCATAACATATTTACCATTGCGGCTACAACATACTCAGTTATTTTGCTCGAGCATACGTTACTAAAGTGCATTTTCTATTTCGAGCAGGATCACACCATAGTTAAGGATGGGTTCAAGGGTGAAAGTCGTCGAATTGCTGCAGACAGTTGCAAATTCCTCGTAAGTTTTTTGTACTTTACGCACTTATCTTTATTTTGTTTGGTTCTCCTCAGATTCAAGATGAATTGAATACATTTGGTCATCAATTGGCTCAGGAACAGAGGTTTATTCGAGGGAGGGAGGGGGGAGCAAGAGAGTGGATTTCCCATTTACTGGATAATTTTCCCAAAAAACACGTTATTTACAGGACGACCCCCCCCCCCCCCCTTTCGATAAGAAATTTTCGATCGGAAACCTTGTGATGAGCTCAGCTTTTCATTCCTCACTTAAATGGTGAAAACCAGTCAATTTTGACTGGATACTCTGTCAGTAAACTCGAGAAAGAAAATGAACAGGGAGGACATTGTCATTATTTTTCCATACCCAGTCAAATAATAAAGTTGTAATGCCTCTTCAATTTGCGCTCTTGCTGTAGTCTTGAACATCACTAGAAACTTCAGTGCTCTTAAAAAAAAAGTAAATTTCCTTTGTTGGTGAGGAATACCTAGTTAAATGGCTGCTTTCAATCTTTGGCCAAAGAAGTCTCTACGGATCATTATCTCTCGAGGCTTTCTCACCTCTCTTATATAAGAATGTAAAATCGAAAGATCTAATTCTCTTTTTTTTAATTTCAGATGCAAATGTCCAGCTCACTCACATCATGTTGCAGGCGTTGCAACCAGTCAAAAAATACGGAGAGATAATTCAACAGCTTGTGGTATTCCTGAGGACAAAGAATATGCTTTTGAAGTAAGTAATTTCATAGACCAATCAGGCTTTTCTTACAAATTTACCAGTGAATCGCAAGGAAAATCACAGTATTTACTGCAAATTGATGTTCATACTCACAGGCATGTAAATACGCCAGTTTGGTGGAATCAGAACATTACAGCCAATAAAGATCCAGTCTACGTTATGGCTGTAGCATTCTGAAGTTGATAAATAGAGAGGCATAAGTTTCTGATTCTGGGAGAGCACTGGTGAGACTAGTTTTTAACTCATTGATCATCCTCAACCCTATTTATCTCTCTCCAAATCATAAATCAAAGTGTCTGCTAGGCTATCAACCTGCCACAAGCCTCCCCTCTCCGAAACGCAGCTCAGAATTTGTAGTAAGTAATATATATCTTAAAAGTTATTCATAAAAATTTCCAAAAAATCCAATGGGGGGGGGGAGGACAATAGATGTAAAGAGAATCATTGTGTCTGAGCTAATAAAGATACAACTTGGACTGATTTTAATTCTAATTTTCAGATTGCCAATTCATCGATCAGATATGGGATAGGAGTAACGAAAGAGGTTGGCCAAGATTTTGCCAACATGGGTGCCAAAAGAGTGTGCGTTATGACTGATCCCTTCCTCAAAAATTTGCCAGCTGTGAAAACAACCTTAGACTCTCTCACAAAAGCTGGAGTCCAGTTTGAACTCTATGACAAAGTAAGGGTGGAACCCACAGAAAAAAGGTAAGCACTTCCTTACAAATAATTAACTCCAGAGTCCAGATGAGTCCATTCTAAGAATTTTTAGATGTCTCTTGATTTTGGTTTGCATTTGATATCGTTTTGTTACTCACTGATAATTTTATGATCGATTTTAAGTTTCTTTGTTTTGTCACTTAGGTACTAAAAAATCTCATGGTCGATTTTAAGTTTCTTGAATCTCAAAGGAATTTCCCCTCAAAGCATTGATACATTGACTACAAAATTTTTTTTCTTTGTTCTGCTAAAATTGTATGCAGGGAGAGAAAACTAAAATTCCAGATCAACAATGAAAAATGATGATGTTCTTGTGATACTATAGTTGTATTTTGTATTGCGCAACAATGGCACTAGTCATACAACAGTAAGTCACAATCCCTCTTTATTTTGTGTTACTCAATGCTGATTGGGCAATAGTGGCAATGATGGCTATGCTGGTGTTAAAATTATCATTCAGAGTTGTTAAATTTGTTAGTTCAGAGGGTAGGATGTAAATTGCACAAGAAGAAAAACTTGTGATCAGTAAAATGTATAAGGAATCTTCTTTGCCTTATAATAGTAAGTACTTCATTCTCACCATCTGTTTTCTTCTGATTTGAATTCGTTTAGTTTTGAAGATGCGACAAAGTTTGTACGAGCGATGCAATTTGATGCTTTCTGTGCTGTGGGTGGCGGATCTGTTATTGACACTTGCAAAGCAGCGAATTTGTACCATTCTGATCCTGAAGCTGAATTCTTAGATTACGTTAATCCACCAATAGGCAAAGGAAAACCAGTAACCAAACCTTTGAAGCCTTTAATTGCAAGTGAGTTCCTTTTCTGTACGGGAAAAAATTAATTTCAGCTAATCCCTAAGTGAGGTCCCAAAAAAAAGTGATAAGTACCACTTGTTATCTATTTTCCAATATTTCTCATAAAAATTTTACCCTAGCACTTCTACCGAGCTCTTAAAACTTTTGAGAAAAATTAGAATTTCCCCTATCAGCTTTATCATGCAGGTAAATTAATATCATCAAAAATCGATAACATATGCAAAGTAGGAAATCTTTTTTGGATTTTTCCACATTCCTCTAAAAACTAAAATTTTTGATGTTAAAAAAAAAAAAAAAAAAAAAAAAAAAAAAATAATCTCTTCTGCACTCCATTAAAGATAAGTACTTCTCTAAAAAATGTCAAAGTTGATGGTTAAGCTCACTTTGAAAAAAAACAAAAACTAAGAGTAGAAATCGGAGCGCTACTATTGAAACCATGCATGTTTATAGAAGCACACATAGTGACATGAAGATCTACCGTCGAATTGTACCGTCATTCATCAAGATGTGTCCTTTTTCCTTTCCAGTTCCCACAACCTCAGGAACAGGCAGTGAAACGACGGGTGTTAGTATTTTTGATTATGAGCCATTGAAAGCCAAAACAGGAATCGCTAATCGTGTTTTGAGGCCAACGCTTGGAATCATAGACCCCCTCCACTGTTTAACATTACCAGAAAGAGTTTGCGCTTTCAGTGGGTAAGCTGGGTCAATTTTTTTCTAAATTACTTCAGTTTGTGATTTCAACACCACTCAGATTTATGCTGATCTCTAATTTTTTTTTTTAAAAAATCCTAAAACGTATGTCTCTTTGTTGTAGGTCATACAGTATCATGCGTGTATTAAATTTTATCACGAAATAGTTTAAAATAGTTGCTCGCATGAGTATAGTAAAGCAACAGCCTGTTTTTTTCTTTTAGTGATGAAAAGAATTCTGGCGAGTCATCTTGCTGGAATATGAAGTGGTGAAGATACAGGGATACAATTTAGTTTGGACGTTCAAAAATTGCTAGTTTGTTACCTCACTGTCATTTCAATAAACAAAAATGGTTGTCGAGTACTTCTCAGATTAGAGATTGAGAAGCTGACGTATGAGCCTTTGGCGATTGTAGTTATTGCTAAAGGAAAAACTCATGTGAGAAAAATTTTCCCTTATTGAGTTACACTGCTAGGAGAAATACTTGTTACGGTCAATCAGGAAGACTGGACCTTGCATCAGTATTGGACAGTCTCTTGACTTTTGCATTCTAAGCTTAAACACGTTCTTGATACGAAACGGCCGTTTCTGGCAAGCGGCTGGAGCAGTAAACACTTACTGCCACCTAGGGAGTGCTTTACCAAGTATCATCAATATTGTTATTGCTGTTTGTCGATAAACTTGAATGGTTCTACTTTTTTGTTTTCACAGGTTTGATGTTTTTTGTCATGCCCTCGAGTCCTTCACAGCGTTGCCCTACACAGAAAGAACCCCGCGTCCCACTGACCCTATTTTACGGCCGGCATATCAAGGAAGCAATCCCATCTCCGATATTTGGGCCAAATTTGCTTTAAATGTCATCAAAAATCATTTTAAAGAGTGAGTCAACACCTTGTCTTCTTTTTTAATCTCCTACATCTAATTGACACCACAGATAAGAAAACCCTTTTTCTTTCAGTTTGTTGCTCCTTCGATGTATGGGCATATCTTGATACCTGCGTGAGTCCCAGATAGCATAGATTTATATGCAAAACATGGTTCACTTGGAAAGTGGGATCCACTCTTATGAGGGGATAAAATTTACGAGAGGTCGAATTTAAGTTAAATAATTGTAAAAAAAAACTCAAAAAATAATACTCTAATCTTTTAACACTTTTTACGTAAATACTTTAAAAAATCACGTTTTTTAAAGAGCTTTTTAATTTCTTTTACTTAAATTTTGCCTCTTGTTAATTTAACTCCTTCTTCTTAAATTTTAACTGTTTTTTAAAAACAAATTTTAACAGCCGTTGCCAGTAGGGTTTTTATCGGCCTGATGCGTTTGACATCACATTAAGAAGAAAAAAAATTGTACAAAAATTCTATTTTCAAATTGTGCGTTCTTATCAAATATTCTCCTCTTTTGTATTGCAGAGCTGTATACCATCCAGATAATCTCAAGTCTCGTGCAAATATGCATCTTGCATCAGCAATGGCAGGTGTTGGTTTTGGAAACGCTGGGGTTCATCTTTGTCACGCTCTATCTTATCCAATCTCTGGCAATGTCAGAACATTCCGACCTGATGGTTACAGGTAATAATGAAGCATGTTTGCATAGAGCTAGCTTGTCGCAGTCTCATGATGAAAGTGTCTTGGTGCTTTGTGAAGGCACGAATACTCTAGATTTTCTCTCAGTCTGCAGGGCGATTGTTGAAATTGTTAGACAAAGGTTTTTACAAAGAAGACAAAGTCGATATGGAAGGTACCCATTGGTGGAAGCTGGTGTTCGCATTGACAAAGGAGGTAGGTAGGTAATAGACTATCTAATGGAAGCCCATGAGAGATCCTATAGTTTGTCCATGATTTTCTCTCTTAGTCTATAGGAACCACCCATCTCAACCAGTAACATCGCTCTACACTCCCTCTGTCTTCTTTGGCCATCGCTTTGTCTACCATTTTCAACAATCATCCCAATGATTTTCAAGTCCTTGACAGTGCATAATAGGAACTGAATCTAACAGAAAAGAACCATGTCTTATTTTGGATAAAAATGAGTTAGGTGTAGGTAATTCGAGCTTGATAAAACACACGCGTAAAAAACCCTGAGAAACATGCTGAATGTGAAAGTAGGTATTGAAGTTTATCTCTGATAATTCGTCTCATTCTTCAGTCTTTAGTTTTACTGTACATTCTAGTATGGTTCTTCCTAGATTAAAGTATCCCGTAACGCAGTAGGTTAAGTTTCATCGATTATTTACTTTTTGTTCCCTTGTTTTCATGTATTCATTTAATGATTCTCTTTCATTTTTGCAGTGATGATCATGCCATCATCCCTCATGGATTGTCTGTGGTTATGTCTGCTCCTGCCGTTTTTGAATTCACTGCCCCCGCTTGCCCTGAAAGACATTTAGAGGCGGCTGAACTTTTGGGAACCGATATTAGCAATAAAAAACGAGCAGATGCTGGTATGTTCCTTTCAATAGATTAAATTTTTTTATCGATAATTACGATAAGGAACCATTCCTTTCCTCTTTTTCGTTTTCTGTGTCAGTGCTAAATAATACAAGTCCAATATGTATCTTTTCCCCCAAAAATCCCTGAATATGTGACACATGACTCCTGCGTATTCTTTTGCACTGATCGATGAGTTGCAAATGATGGTCACTTTTCTCCATCACCCTCTAATTTTCTAGATAATTGAGATTTTCCTCTAAAACAGGCTGTACTGGGCTGAATTTGGTTTATTGAAAAACTGATACATGTTTAAAAAGAACTAAGATCACTTTTGAATTAAATGGCCATAAATAGACAGGCTACCTTGCATCAAATGCCTGACAAACTTTCCCCGTTGCTCTTGAAAGCAAGTTTTTCTGTTAGATACCATAATCCGGCCATCTACCACCAAGTAAAACTGATTCAATTGTCTCACGTCGAAATAGAAGTAAAAATTTGTTTCCCCAGTTGTGTGATCTGATGATTTCTACAGATTCTTTACTGCTAAAGATAAAAATGACCATAATTTTGTCCCATAATTTACCAATTCACCATAAAATCTAATTCTCCTAAGACACTTTTTCTGCCACTTGAAGGAAGCATTTTTTGGAAAATTAAGTTTTGATTATCTTCACTGGAAAGCAGTCCAAACAGTTTTCATCGCTTGTGAGCATTATGACCATAGCATGCCTTGTTATTCTCTTCATTTGTCATTCAATAGGAAACTAATCTTGACTCATATTTCACTTTGTTTAGTCTCCCTTCAGTGTGAGCGCCAAAATCCCTAGTGCTGTGCAATTCCAGTACAAAGAGGTTTTCAAAGACTTGGAGGCTTTAGTGCTTATGTAGATCATAAATTAATTGATTTTTTACCCCCCATTCACAGTTAGGTGTAAATTAGACTAGTTCCTAAGTTTCTGTAAACCTATTAATCTGATTTATTTTGTATCCATTTGAATATTCACCTTGTCCATACACTTAATTTTATATTTGATTGAACAAAATTTATGATTGCAGGGAAAGTGCTAGCTGATACCGTCAGAGAATATATGAGTTTCATGAAAATTGATAATGGTTTAAGTGCTCTGGGTTTCATTAAGGATGATATTACTAATCTAGTTAAAGGAACCCTACCACAGGTAAAGATTCGGTTAAAATTTTATTATTATTTTTTTTAAAAAAAAATTGCTGTCATGAAATTTTAGTTGCTTCCTTGTGACCGCTTCTTATGTCAACTCATGACTTAGGAATATGATTGAATTGGGGAAGGTCAAATTTTTAAGTAAGGTGGGAAAACCCTGTGAGGTAAAAAACGTTAATTTGTTGTTGTTGGCGGAGGTTTTACGGACTAAATTTTCGAGGTCAAAATCAAAAGTTCTCTGTTAGGATTGAAACCAAGCTGGTCTATTCTGTCATGCTAAGGAAAAACGCTGTATGAACATTCGAGAGTGGCAAAATTGCCTCCAATAAAATGTTTATTTTTGAGAAAAGTTATCAATATTTTTCCTTGAAATTTTTAGACTATTCAGATCAAATTACAAAGGAAATTTCCTTAAAAACCGAAAATAAAGTATTCATAAGTATTCCCAAAAATTAGAGATTTATCAAAGAAAATTTAGTAACGCCTGAAGGTTTGTACAGCGTTTTCCCTTAGCACTGCAGCATTTGGAAAAGACCCACTGAGTCCGATTTTTGGGTCGAAAAAGCTTTACAAGTCTTCTAAAATGCGCAATTGGCGCAAAATGTGAATTTGGTGAATTTGCATTGGTTCTTGATGTAGGATCCTTTGAGTAAGTTAGGATAAATTTTTGGACATTAATATACATTGATGTGTTTTTGATTTACAGCATCGAATCACTAAACTTGCCCCGAGGCCTCAAGCCGAGGAAGAACTGGCTGAACTTTTTGAAAACTCCATGACTATCTACTAAGATCTAATGAGGAGCTGCCAGGTCGTAAGTGACTGCTTCAACCAGTACCTGCCCATTTTAAATCTATTTTTATACTGTTTTTAAAGAATATATTTTAATATTACCGGTTACGTTTTTATAGATTCATATTTTGAAAATTTAAAATTCAAGACTGAATTGTTCTGTTCCTACAGTAAAAATAAAGTAATGATTAAATTGATTGAATGTAATGAACATAATAGTGTGTGTATTTTGTGAAGCTCTTTTCCATCAACCTTCCAAAGTTGTGTGGAAATCATGGCCTTCCTCGAGAGAAGTGCGTCTGAGGTTTCCAGTGATGCCAAGATTGTGCAGCGTAATTCTTTAATCACAAGTAACGTATTCAAAAGCTCTGCCATGAATATTTTCCTGAATATGCTCTGCATTTTTCCTCACTATTGTGAGGAAGTAAGTCAACTGTGAATAAATTTCATTTGCTGTAAATGCTATGATAAATCGCACAATCTTAGCAGCATTGCAAATCTCACTCAGCCTGGTACCTCCTCAATTTTCTTGCATGAGCATCAAGAATTTATTTTATTTTAATAAATGAATCGCTGGGAGGGCATTTCTTGGTTTCGGTGTCTAAGAATCTCCACGAACATTTTATGCAGTATGTTCAAAGCAAATGTTTGTAATTTGTTGTAACTTTTTCTGAATATACTTTATAATTCTACAATGATGAAAACATACAATTTTGGGAAGTTCAGCCAATATATTTCTCTCTGAAATATAAAGCAGCATTGAAGATTCTGAAACACCGCAACTGAGAAATGTGCTTTCTGCACTTGACTCCTCAAATATGGTCATCATTTTCCTTAATATGGGCAAGGAGCCAGGAAATAAAACAGAATTCAATTTTCAATTCCTTTATTTGAATTATGTAATGAAATAGTTTTAACAAATACATCATTACAGAATTATTCTTAGAAAAGAGAAAAAAAAAAGAAAAGAGAAATAATAAATTATAATATTTTAGGATGAAGGAAGGAAAACTCTTCAGGTTATTTACCAGTAGTTACAATATATCATACTGGACGAACAAATCCTCAGCAACATGTATTGAACTTCAGATGTCAATACTAGGAGCATGCTGCACGGGCTCGAGTTTTACATTAGTTCCATATTAACTGTACACTTGTTCAGCCCTTAATATTAGGGGGTAAAAATAACTTTCATCAAGGTATACATTGATATAGATTTTTCATATTCAGGTTATGGTAGTAGAGACACCATTATTAATTTCTAAAAAAATCTCTTCTAAAAAGGATTTTCCTCGACTGTTGCCTGATGGAAAGAGATACAATTCTACAATACTGAAATTTTCTATCAATTGGTGGACTAATGATAGGTAATCGTCATATTTCAGTGTTCTATTGGTTTTTTATTTTGAGGATCGTTGGTAGCAGCTAGTGTGATAGTAGCAGCTCATTGTGTGATTTACAGTGTTTGCCGACGATCAGTTGAGAAGCAAATATGGGTTTCAAATATTTGATAATACTTGAGCCTTTGTGTACTTTTTCTACGTTGTATTTGACAAAGCAAAATGTTGATTCTGAAGCTTGTTTTCTTTACATTTTTAGTGATTGATAATGGTGTATTGTGTCACCTCTAGTCAATTTTGTAAAATCTAGCCCTTAGTGATTATCAATAAGTTTTGACGCACATATATTTATAAAAAGTGCAGCTGGTGTGAACGATGAGTGAAATGACACAAATATCTTGATTAAAATCAACTGTGCTTAAAGGAAGAGCAAGTATATTTCTGACAGATGGTAGAGGTTGAATGCCACATTTCAATACCATTTTTTCCTCCAATACATATGTTTTTCTTTCTTAAAATTAAGCCTCGAAAAGTGGTTTATTATGAAATTCAACGAAAGTTTTTAACGATAAAAACCAACATTTATAAAGAGAGAAAATGTAGAAAAATAAACTTTTCATTGAAGACACAATCCTTAATATATTGAAGGCATTTATTGCATTGAAGTGCTTACTTCTCTTCTACTCAACAAGGTAAAATAAATTTTGATTATTTACAATGTAGGTCAGAGAGTTTTGCCCAATGATATAAAATGAATGGAGAAGTTACAGTGCAACTGATTGATTGCTTTTACGAGATAAATAATTTTTTTTTGTACATCAGGAACAAAAGGAGTTGAAAGTAAACTATAAGTAAAAAGAAACTGCACAATTTTTTCGAGAAACGGGTTTGAATACTTACACAAACCTACAGGGATGATGCAATGCTTGATCATTTCCTTCCTCTAACTGGATAAAAATTAAAAATAAATTAAAGTTTTAAAAAATATAAAATTAAAATAAAAAAGTATAAAAATTTCAGTTCAATATTAGGAGTTCATAGATAGGTGCCCTAAATAATTAAGAGTAACACAAAAGAATGAGATAATTAATGATTTTAGAAAAATAATGAACGATGAACTAAGATATTCGCATCCGTGAAACTGTCTGGAAGGGAGGGGCATCTGCTTGTAGGGGTACACAAACTGAAATCAATCATTTGAGAAATCGAGAGAGGGAAAGAGAGGAATCACCAAAGTCCAGAGGAGAATCCACCCGGTGGTACGCGTTGACGGGGTTTCAGGTCTGATGCGGGGGCTGATGTTGTGGTTCTGGTTTCTTTAACTTGCGTGGGTTCATAGCCATCTCCGGTCACTGGGTTACCATCTATAAATGAAAAAAAAATTCCGTCATTACTGGAATTGTTCTAGACACCGCAAACATCGCGACGTTTATCGAAGGATAAAATATGTTTTCCCATGATTTCGGAACATCTTCTCTTTCCTCTCTTTTCCTTTGGTATTGCTATGCTTTTCTCCCTTTTACACTGCATCAACACATTTCAGTCACCTTTTCCAAGTTGCTGTTAAGAGACTTCATGAAATAAAAGATTTAGAGAGGAAAACTGCAGAATGGGAGGCTTTCTAATACTTTTATTCTCAATTTGAAAACGAAGTGATATGGACAAGCGTTAACATACAAACTTGTGCTAGAGGAAACTGGATACTGATGAATTAAAGCAAGAGGAATTATGAACATACGAATCCCAGGTACATAGTTCCTTTTAAGATAAATACGTCCAAATTATGTAACCGGTTGTAACAGAAGCATTGGACTTGCCTCTTATTTTGGGCACTTCAGAAGATAAGTAACTTCCAAAGGAAATAGCAATATCAGGTGGGCAGCATTTGTGCAAAATAATCAATTCCTATACCTACTGCCACATGACACATAATCACTTCGGCCATAAAAAAGTTAATATTATGCTTGGAAACGATAGAGGGCTACCTATGCGTCTCATAAAGCATTTAAAGTAAAATCTTAAGTCAGAGACATGATAAAAGAGGAAGAGGACAAACATCGAAAGAGGAGTATGATCAAGTAGGTAAACATCTATTTGGGAGGGAAAAAGTAAAGGTGGACCACAGAAATAAAAAAGATCTACTTAAATTTATTCGGAAAATGAGCCATTAAGAGAAAATTTTAAAGAGCTAGCTTCATGCAAAGCTACCTTAATAGAAAAGAGCTACGTGATGAATAAACCTTGACATTATAATGAAAAAAATATTGATACATCTTTCCTAATAGATGACATAAAAAAAGCAATGAAGAAGACATGTAGAAACTCAACTAGGTACCTAATTTCTGAAGTGAGACAACTGAAAAATGGACAAATTAATGAAATGAATCGCACTACATGAAAGCTCAAAACAACAGTCGAATAAGAGGGAAGAAATTGGACGATAAGAGGGTTGATATCACGAAAAAAGGTGAAGATAAAAGATGAGGATGATCCGGCCAAGAAACACAAAAATTCAGGCAAACTTACCTAAACTTCAAGAACCAATATACTAAGCGTATGCCTTTACATAGCACATAAAATGGAAATATACGAAGAAAAGAAGGAATTAAAAAAACAAGGGTGGGGGGTGTTGAGAGACATGAGAATTGTGATAAGACCTTAACTGTGTGTTCTCCGATACTTTCATGATAACCCTGGTGAAAATTGGCGATAGGAGCTGCGTTTCAAAATACCATAGGAGTTCTTATAGCCGACTGAGGAAGGCGACAGAAAATCATATAGCTGGCTGTAGAAAGTGGAAAAAAGTATACGGCCGGGCTACACAAAGCTATGAAAAATTATACAGCCGGGCCTATCGCCTGGCTCTTGCTTTTTCGCTATCGGCTATAAAAGGCTATAAGAAATTGTGTAGAAATTCGTGTGCTGTGTAAATCCTTAAGTTTGTACGGAATCACCTTAATATTTACAAAACGCACATTATATTTTCCTTTACTACATATTTTTTTCATCAATTAAAATGAGAATAATCCATACAGAGTGTGCCAACATTTCAAAGTCATGAGTTGAAAAACGCTGACTCCACGAGATTAAATATTAGAGCTTAACACAAAGCGGAGCGGCGGCGCACTGGCGCCTACAAACCTAACAGGGATACTTCACGCATTGCGCAATGCGTGAAGAATCCCTGTTAGGTTTGAAGGCGTCAATGCGCGTTTCGCGCTGGCTGCCCGCCCGCCTCGCCGCGCCGCAGCGTACTACGGCGCTTGAAGCAACTATTTCACACCAAAGGTATTGCACAGTATCATACGAAATTGCAGGCGCTCCAACATGTTAGGAATGGCAGGAATCTTTCAAAAGTACGGAGCTTTCGTCGCAAAATAAATCACGATACTACGGCCCAAAAAGAGAGCGGTAGTCCAAAAACTCACTAAGTCCTAGCATCCGTAATTAGTAACGTTTAGCATCCAGGCTGTTGCTTAGTCGCCATCGGCTATAAAAGGCCATAAGAAATTGTGTTGCCGGCTATAGAAGCTATTGGAAATTTTACAGCCGGCTGTAAGTCTATGGTATTTTGGAACACAGATTCTACTGCCAATTTTTACCAGGGAAGTCAGCGAAATCAAATGATAAAAATAATTCATATTGATAAGTCAAATGTTCAAAATGAAAATGCATCTCCTCATATAAAATATATGATTTTCCTAGCTTCCTGCGTACTTTTGTAACTTAACATTAAATATTCATAATGTAATTGAGTAATTAAAAATTGATTTTTTTCGGTGTTCGGTTGAGTATTCTTAGACAAAAAAAAATCTGAAGAGTCAAAGCACTGATGGACTGGTATCCCAGGCTATTTGTTCAGTTCCAGTCCACCCCTATCTGGATTTGATCTGGCTAAAATTAAAAAAATCCGAGGGGAATTTTTGTTGGTGGTTTGAAAAAACTACTTCTCGAACTAAATTTTGGGGGAGTTATCCTCTCATCAAACCCGATTGGTTTTTAAGAGCGAGAGATTTGATAACTGAGAACTAATCTAACAGAAACGGACATTTAAACAGCAAACAATGAATGGGATTTCGCTTTGTGGATACCATATATTTTGTTACGTTTTTCCATAAAGTAAGAGGGTATCTTTCATAGGCTTGACACAGAACGCATGCTAACATGCACAGGTGGTTAGTTTGAGCCTCAACTCCGAATTTTGGCATGCATGATACAGCAATGAAGTGTACAAAGTTTTCCTGAGGCAGTTGCTGTTGTGGATTAAATGGTATACATAGGTAAGTATCAATTTGTACTCACAATACATACGGAAGGCTGAGACAGCAAAAAAAGGAAAAGAAAGTCCATGAGCAATAAAGAAAGATGCAGCAAAACTGGTATTTTTCGTGTATACAGCTGTTTGAATGAAGGAAATTCATTGAATTGGAGGCAAAAAAAGCTACCAGTACACGAATGTTTATTGAAGAAGGGAGTGAATATTAAACGGAATGGTAAGTAAGTAGGAATCAGTAAAATTAGCTACGACTTTTAAACAATTGACTACTTTGAGAGTGAATTAAAGTACCTTTATCAATGGAGACACGGGAAAGTGAAATTAAGAAACACCTAACTTTTATGTAGGTAAGAAGAATTTGAGCTTTGAAAGTAGTAACTAATCATCAGTCTGAGAGAGAGAGAAATATTCACAATTTCTCTCTCCTTCTACTCCTCACTTTGTCTCTCCCCACACGCAAAAGGATCATTTTAAAAATAGGGATGTATTATAAATTTCAAAGGACAAACTACAATTGTTGATGAGCTTGCAAAACAGCTGAAAAAAATTCTATCTGTGAGATAAACTAAAATCTATGAGTCGAATTTGAGAATCTCTCTTGAAATTGATATAGACATTGATTCCCCTGGGAAATTGTATCAACAATTTTCATTTCGTTACTTTTTTATGAGTATTAAATGAGAGAATATGTAAATGATTTTTTTTTTTTTAATGAAATCATTGAGAACAATTCTACCTGGGTGAATTCAAATAAGGGTCAAATTCCAGGTTCTATTTCCTCCCAAAATTTTTTTGTGAATTTTTGGGCAAACCAAACTTTATTTTGACTATCATTAGGTGTAGACTTAGGAAATATAGCTCGTCGAGCTTAATAGTTGGGCTTAAACCCAAATTTCCACCGTCAAGTGTATCACTTCCCAAAATTTGCTCTAATTTTGCCTGATTTCCCAAATTTTCGTCCCAGAGGTGACATATGATACTTTTAATTGAAAATTGAACACAATTGTCATAAAAGCATCATCGAGCACTAAATTAAAGCATAATTGAAAACATGTAACCCTTTCATATCTTGCAGAACCAAAAAAATTGAGGAAAAATCATCCGTCATGAAAGATATCTGGAGCTTATTCTGCTTGTCTTTTAGACAGTTCCGTCTGTTTATCAAAATGCGCACTGTTTTCCTTTAACACGAGAAGAAGCTTTTATTTCTTGGAATATTGCAATACAAAATGGATCAAAAACACCGAATTTTAAAACTTCGAGTGGGCGTGTACCCGCTGAAGTGGAGATAAAGCCAGGAAAAGTTTGAGGACTAACACCGGTCAACGTTTTTTTTTTTTTTTTTTTTTTTTTTTTTTTTTTTTTGATTTTCCGAAGATTTGCCAATGGTTTTGGAGTAGATTTTTGGCGCTGATTCTGAAGAACACCTCCATTTAACTGTATCAGTGCGATTTATCCTGGGAAAGTTCGGAATTTTTTCGGAGAAATCGGAATTTTCCTTAAAAATCTAGCTTTTCCAGTAGAGTCAATTTTCCGGAAGAATCTATGCACGATGGAAAAAACCCAGGAATATTTCGATTTCGTAGCTTAAGATACATAAGAAACCCTATTGCACCCCTATTAAAATGTCCTTTCTTTTCCTAATACCAAGGTTTTCCGGTCCAGTTTCATTAAAATCAATTAGTTAGTCACCGAGATAGTGTTTTAAGCCACGGCCACCATCTTAGATTTTCGAATCTTGGAAATTTGACTAAAATTCGAGTTCCCCATTCAAAAATACCCGCGGGTACCAAGTTTCGCGTAAATCGCTTGATTAGGCGCTGAGGTAGCATTTTAGGCCATGTCCGCCATCTTGGATTTTTGAATTTTGAAAATTCGACTAAAAATTCAAGTTCCCCATTGAAAAATACCCCCGGGTACCAATTTCACTTTAATCGACTGATTAGGTGCTAAGATAGCATTTTAGGCCACGTCCGCCATCTTGGATTTTCGAATTTTGAAAATTCGACTAAAAATTCAAGTTCCCCATCAAAAAATACCCCCGTGTACCAAGTTTCACTTAAATCGGTCGAAAAGAGCGCCTACAGGGCTTAAACAAACAAGTCTCAGTTGATTAGGCGCTGCGATAGCATTTTAGGTCATGTCCGCCATCTTGGATTTTCGAATTTTCAAAATTCGACTAAAAATTCGAGTTCCCCGTTGAAAAATACCCCCGGATACCAAGTTTCACTTAAATCGGTAGAAAAGAGCGCCTACAGGGCTTAAACAAGCAAGTCTCAGTTGTAACAGTTTTCCACTCTGTCCCACTTAACTGGGACATGGGACAGGATGGAAACATATGGGACAGGATGGAACGGGACAAGATGGAACGGGACAGGATGGAATAAGCTGTTTTTTAAGCTTATCTCTAACAGTAAAGACAATTTTGGTGTTTTTTTTCACGGAATATTTAGTAGCACATCCTAGAGGATCGGAATAAGAGAAAATTTTCCCTAACGCACACTTCGAAAGTATTTTACGAGCTGATATTAGTGTGTGTGTGTATGCTTGACGCCCTGTTAGTTATCGTGTATAGAATTCTGTTTGGCATCGTTAATGGCGTTAATCTTGCACAAAAATTTGCGAATTTCAGAATTTTTGCCATCTACGACGTGTGAACTATTCAATCAAAACAAAAAAAGTCGTTTTTGGAAAAACCTCAACGTTACGGCAATCATTTAGAGCTTATTACATCGTTGCCATGTCTCTCCTGACTGTTGCTGACTGTTGCTCGGGACAATGATTCTAGGGCGTGAAAAAGTTATTGATGGAGCAAAAAAAAAATTGACATATTTTTTTTCTCAAATTCAAAAGCATTACCTATCATCTCCGATAAAGTTTTCTCAAATAATCACTCTGGTTATGCTGCAACATCGATTTAAAGTCAAGAACCAGGCACGGGGGACACGCAAATTTGGGACAAATATAGGCAATTTGCACATTCAAAGTTCTCCTAAATTTTTATTTCAGTCCAAATAAAGTGGGAAATAGCATGTAACAGTCAACAATAGTGTGGAAAATGAGAAAAAAAATTTGATTTGCCCATGTTTCTCAGATTATGACGATTAAAACAGCTCGGGACACCAGATTAGACGCTTATTTGAACTCACCCACCTACTGGTGAAAACGACCGATCACATAAACCTCACCTTTTCTTCGTGGGGTCCTCCTATAATCATGCCACAGAAAACCAGCTCCTGTAACTGGATTTCTGGAGGCTGTGAATCTAGACCTTGCAGAGTTGGAGAGATAAAATGGAAAATCTTGAAGCCCCATCAACCACACAAATAAAGCAAGCAGCAAGAAAAGAAAAATAGAGAGGAAAATGAAAGTACGATTTAACAACCAAATGCGCAAAAGAACGCGAAGCAGACCGAAAAAGCTTATGTTGAAAGTCTTTAGACAGTTTAGCCCGGAGTGACTATCATAGTTCTGGGTCTAAGTCAATCAACATTGAAAAAGTTCCGAAGGGAAAACAAGACAAAAAAGTCCAAAACCGATAGCGAGAAGAGAGACAATGGAAAGAAGAGGAAATTACCAGTGCTTAAATACTAGGATAACTAGAGTATCAACTTTTCCTACTGCTTGAGCTGATTTTCGAGCTCAAAAGTTCCTCCCCCATAAAAAGTACTGATTTTGACTTATCACTTAGGAACTACAATGTCTGGCTCAGTTTAGAAACAACGTATGTACTATTAGTTTCCCTATGCACATAAGTGTTTTGACGGATGAGGCAGAAATTGTAGTCCTAATGGACCACTAGACAAGGTACGAATTTAAGCAATCTGATACATGTTTCTTAACCAGAATTTCACGTAGAACACGATTCACACTATGAAAATTACCGAAATCAACTTCTAACGAAGATATTAACGTTTTTATTTCGCACTGATTATGAGGAATTTGAACTGCCCGCTCACAAGAAACTCAAAGCTCTACGTGAGTCAAATCGCGCACTACAACGGTTTCAGCAAGCTTCTCAATCGAGCAATGTTCATTTTCCACCATGTGTTGTTCAAACTATTGGTAATTTGCTATAGCTGAGCCAAAGTGTCAAGATTGAAGTTGAAGATTTTTTCATCGCAGAGACTGTCATGATAAACATTTAGCGCGCGATGTGAATCACGTAGAGCATTGAGTTTTCATGAGCGGGTGGTTTGAATTTACGCATCAAGAATCATTAAATATCTTCGTCAGGAGTTGATTTTGGTAATTTTCGTTGTGCGTATCGTGTTCTACGTGAAATTTTGATTGAGAAACATGTATCAGAATGCTGAAATTCGTACCTTGTCTAGTGGTCCATTGCGAAAGAAAGTCCAAATAATGATATTTTATGCGGGAGGGTGGTGGCGGGTTACCCGCTGAAATAAATTGCTGAGAAGATGCATTGCATGTTGCCCACCCTATCGATTGAGGGCGCGAGCTTCATGACGTTAGTCTCAGCAAGTTTAGACTAAATCGCAATGAAATTGCAGTTTTCTTATTTGACAGATGATTCATTAAAAACAAAAAAACTTGCGTAAGATACGTTTCGTAACACTTTAGGGTCAGTGTGAAAGTTTCGTGGAACGGACAAAATTCTACCAGAAAAAACGGTAAAATTCCAACAAATTTTCAAAACCTACTATATAAAATAACTGAAATAATTGTACAGAAAAATATAAGGATTTTAAGACTGCGAATGGGCACAGAGGATGCATTTCTTCGTGTATTCCACCCTAGGTGATCCTGAGTACCCTCTGTTGACACAATTTTGTTAATTAAAGTTATTTGATTAGATTTCATGACAGCATGCACATTTTTATTCCATCGTTTTTCAAAGGCTTACGGTCAACACGTTCCCAGAGCATGTGACCCTCAAAAGTTTACTCTTGGTTAGATTGGGCGAGGGGCGTAGAGAAAGAGAGACTCTTCTTCGGCCTTCGGCGATGGGTGAAAATTTCTAATTTTGAGCCCTTACCCAATCCTCATAAAGCTTTAAAATTATTCCATACTCCTCGGGGCGAGGAGTTCCCTTAGATTTCAAGATTTCTAGAATTTTTCTTGATTTTTGTCCGACTTTTCAAGGCGTTTTGAAAGTGCTTTTCACGAGAAATTTTTAATGCGAAGTCCAAGACAATTAAAGAAGAGAAAAAAAAAATTAATTTCTGAGATTGGAGCCAGAGGCTGCTCCTCACGGCTTTTCGCATAATGCACAGACAAGGGCAACTGCACGGGGTAAATTCCCTCATTTCCCCTTGCTTTCAAAATAACGTTTATCAATACTTGTCGTTAAATTATTGATTCTCTTACGTCACTCAGT
This sequence comes from Bemisia tabaci, assembly GCF_918797505.1. NCBI lineage: Eukaryota > Metazoa > Arthropoda > Insecta > Hemiptera > Aleyrodidae > Bemisia > Bemisia tabaci. The sequence continues at coordinate 43,118,560 of NC_092794.1, forward strand.
GCAGAAGCTTTGCATCGACTCAACTCTTTGACTCTTATTCTTCAACTCTTAACTCTTTAACTCCTGAACTCTTTAACTCTTAACTCTTTAACTCTTTTCTCTGGATACCAACAGCAACAGCTAAAATGAGGATCAAAGTAACTATGAGCGCTGGTTCCGGAGCTTCAAGATATTACCAAAATAAAAAATTTCCACCATCGCCGCTCCATGGTAGACCACTTGACAATGAAGAAAATTTAGCATCATGATGCATATTTCTTTATCAATTTTACTTCTGCAGAACTTGATGGATACATAAGGAAAGGAAGGGTTTCAAAAAGGACCGCCTTTGAGCCCACCTTAGCTGAATTTCCTCAATGCAACGATTTTTGCTCATTGAGGGTCCATGTTTTACGAAGTGCAACATGCTATGGTCATTTTCGGTTTCTTTTCGAGTCTAATACTGGCCTACACATGATTTTGAAGGCCGATTTTCGTAAAAAAAAAAAAAAAAAAAAAAAAAAAAAAAAAAAAAAAAAAAAAAAAATGCGAGCTTGCGGTCGAATACCGAAAAATTAGAATTTTTTTGCCAAAATCGTCCCTCAGACTCATGTTTAGGCCAGTATTAGATCCGTAAAGAGACCGAAAATGACCAAATCATGATGCATTCCAGAAAAAATTGACCTTCAATTAGCAAACAATCGTTGAGATGAGGAAATTCAGCTGAGGTGGGCCAAAAAAAAGCCCTCATCGATACACCACACCTCCTTCCTTTAATTTGTGGGTGAGAAATCAGCGTTTTCAAAATCCCTATACCTATTTAAATTAAACCCGTTGATTTCAGTCTTTTTCACTGAGCAAATTGTATTCTAAGTGAAATGAGGAGGAAACATACATCAGAATGCTTCAATTGAAACCTTGTCTGATGGTCCATTATCAACGTGTCTTGTGGTCCTGTTCCGTTCCAGCGGGCTGATTATTGAACTTGATATACAAAGTGATTGACGAAGAAGACAAATAGATAATGGATCGATCCTGTTGGTTGAAACGGGTGATAGTTAAGTAAAGACTAAAGGAGAATATGATAGACTAACGATCATAGGCGAATCCAGACACTTCGAACGGAGGGGGCGGAAGGGGGGTCCGGGGGCTTTCCCCAGAAAATTTTCGAAATTTTAAAGCATCTAAAGGGCAGTTTGAGTCATTTTCGTCATGAATAATTACCAAAAATAAGCGTCCTTGTTTCTTCTTTCCTCCGTTCCTGCTTTCTTTTTTCTGCCTCCTTTTTTGGGAGCGAACGGGGAAAGGGGTGTGCGCCCCCTATGCCCCCCCCCCTTGGATCTGCCGTCGTTAGCATTAACGACAGGGTCTCTCGTGGTTTGCCGTTAGTTAGTCTTTTACTTACCTCCTTGTCCATTCACTGGAAAAAAAAAAAAAAAAAACACATTGGATCTAGAGTCCAGACTCTTGAAAACATTGACAAGAAAAAATACTCTTGATTCAATCAGATTTAAGCTTAAATCAAAAGGAAATCCGCTCAAATTAAGAGGCTTGGTTTGGAGTATTTTTTCTTGTCGATATTTTTAAGAGTCTGGACTCTAGATCCAATGTGTTTTTTTTTTTTTTTTTTTTTTTTTTTTTTAAATTTTTCCAGTGTTGCAACCACCCGGTTCCATCGATAGGATCGCTCTATTTTCTCTTTGTCTACTTTGTCCATCGCTTTGTCTATCAATTTCAATAATCAGCTCGCGGAGGAGAGCCTCTCCACTCTTCTCCGGCCGAGAGCAGCGGATCTCACCTGTCTTATCGGCGGCGCTGCTTTTCCGGCGAAAAGCCTGCCCGTTGGTCCCGTTGGAGGGCGCGTTGTCCGACTCCGAACCGTCGCCCAAAATCCGCGAGTGGGAATCGGAGCGATAGTACTTCTTACCATTGGTCGTTGCAGTAACGGTCTCGGAGGAGGCACCGCACGTGACTTTCTCGCTCCGAATGGAACATTCGGACAGAGCGCTCTCCACCTCTTCCACTCGCTCCGATTCGGGCTCGGGTTTGGACTCGGGTTCAGGTTCGGGTTCGGACGCTTGCGTCGGGGCCTGGGCTTCGTCGGGGGTGGAAGGGGGGGTTGCGGCGTCGGGCTCGGAGACCGGGGCGTCCCCGTTGAGGTTCTCTTGGGAGTTGAAATGTGAATTATTACCGGTGGAGCTGGCCGCGGAGGAGGGGGTCGAGTCGGTGGGACTCTTGGTCCCGTTCATCGCCGTGCCACTGGGGGTCTGGTCGTAGGTCCTCGTCTTCCGCAGGGAGTGCGACGCCGGCGGTTCCGGGGATCCGAAGATGTCTGAGCTTCCGCCGCCGGGGGGCTTGAGGACTCTGCAACACACGAAAAAAAAAGTCGGGCGTTAGTTTCGATTCTATTCACAAAAAGTCACAAACTACACACTTATCCATGGTGTTTAGGATTCTTGACTATGCATGCACGTCCCTGATTTTTCCCTGATTCCCGGGAGTTCATTCCCTGATGAGAAACTAAAGTTTTTTCCCCACATACCAGGGATTTCCTTGAGAAAAGCTATATAATTCTTCGGGGATCTAGATGCGAATATCATTTTTTTTTAGCTCTTAGCCAATTTTTTGGTTCAAATTAAACTTTTTGATTCCACGAGCGTTACCTCCTCAACAAAAAAATTCAGTGCTTTTTCAGTACCTTCATTTGACAAAATTCGAAAAATTTTCGCATTTGAATTTCTCGCTCAAGTTGCTACAAAAAAGACAAACAATGAAAAAAATTCTGGACCTTTTTAAGGAATTTCCGTACTTTTTCAGTACTCCTCGACCGCCCTTGAAAAATCAGTACTATTTCCGTACTTCTAGATACCCTGAATAACATTAACTCTAAGAGGTAAAGGAGGTGATTCACGGTTTCTGGTACAGATTCTCTGATTTTCCCCGAAAATACTCAATCAATGACCATAGAGACAAAACATACAGGTTTAAAAAAGTGATTAAAAGTAACATAATTTTTAACACTGTAAGAGAAACACAACTGAAAACACAATAATACAGAAAAAAATAAATTTAAAGAAACGTGTAGTACCTATTGTGGCACGGCGATCCATTGAAAGAAGCCCCGAATAAATCATGGCAGTATCCACCCGGTGGTTTCATGGCACTCTGGATAAACAGATCGACCGGTTTAGAATCTTACACTTGGGAAAATTTTACCTTAGGTTGTGTAAATGCGTTTTAAAAATGGACCTAAGTGACCCTCGTTCATTCGATAAAATCGACAAAGGACAGGAAAAACACCTATCACGATTGCGACATTGGCACAGAATAGATTTCCTGCACAAGCGAGGAATCAGCAATTTAATCATTTACACCTCAGCAAAATTACACGAGAAATAATGGTGCTATTTTCACCCTCAAAATCAGCTCTCATACATCGCCGCAAATCGAGATAGTGATTTTCTAGTTTTACCATATTTGAACGCATAGTAACTTAGAGTGTGCACAACTTGACAGTCCTTCAAAGTTAAGTTACGATGTCAATGATAAATAAAAGTGTAAAGGAAAAGTATCCAACGTCCCTCATGTCCTCAATGCCGAACAAGTTGTTAAAAAGTGAAAAGCATTCGAAAATCAAGAGACAACCAACAATCAAACAAAAACGACGAAGACACTAATTCTGAGCAAATCGACATGTTCCAAAATCGGCGATGGACTTCTGAACTTGAAACACAACAAAGAGAGACGCATGAATGAACCTATTTTATTTTTTTGTTTTAATGATGCGGTAGAATATGGGGCTAAGAGGTGTCACAGGAACTATATCACTAAAACAATGGATTAGCAGAACTAAATGAAACACAATTCTAGTACCGAGTATGAACTCGAACGGCTAGGACGAAAATAGGAATGAAGGGCTTGAGTTACTTCACTTTTAAAGGAAATATGGCTTAAAACTCAATGCTAATGCTAGGAATATCAGTTTTCAACTCCAGGATTTAACGCTCGAAAAGCTTAAAACTATCTAATCGTAGAGTTTATCCAATCCGAGTTTTTTATAGTTGCGTATATTTTTATAGTTAAATTTTTACACGGCCTAAAAATTCTACGCATTTAGGTTCATTTTTAATTTTGTTCTTCTTTGTAGTTATTATTAAATCTAAGCAAACAAAATTAAATAGGTAAATAAATAGGTAAAGGCTAGCTGGAAGCCAGTTTTTGACTCGAGGATTAACAGCTTAAAAAGTCAGTGTTTTTTGCAAATGTTAAAATTTATAGAGCTCACGCCGGAGCAATTATTCTACGATAATGTAAAACTCTTTCAGAACAACCCGAAGCAGAACTACTTGAGAATAGTATGCAGAACTACTTGAGATTAGTATGCAGAACTACTTCATCGAACGAAACTTACACACCGATTATCACCTCTTATGGCTAGGAAAAAGTTGGCGGAAGAGGTATCGCCTGCCCGAACCGTCAGACTAAACCTTTTTGCGGCGATCGAGGACTCGCGCAAAAAAGGTGGGGAAAAGGTACCGTCTGAAATACTAACGGGATTAGCGAGACTACTTGACCGAGCAAAACTTCCGCGTCGAATAAAGACTTGACGGCCGGGCCGGCCACAAGACTCCTTGGGGTTCCGCGGAGGGGGTTTAGGGGCATAAATTAGGGGATGGGGGGCAGGGAGCCACGGAAAAAGGAAACAAGTTGGAGAGGGGGGAGGGGGAGGGTACTTGAATAAATGAGCGCAATTCGTCGGTTCGGACGTTCAACTCGCGGGTCGCGCCCCGCTTCCTTGACCGGGGTGAATATTCTCTTCTGGCATGCACTCGCTCAAAATTCGGACCGCCGATCGATGGCCAGTGTGGATTCTCGCGAGGCGGTCACATTGTTTTTTCCTTCATTTGAATCCATCATACAAATCGAATAGTTTGCTTCGATGACCTCCGATTTTTTACATGCGTTTATATGGACGAGACTGGAGTACCTGAGCATTGGCGGATCTAGCAATTTGGCAACACCGGATTTCCTCCGTTGAAACCTATGGAAATATATCGATTCTTGTAGTGGCCAGGTGCTCCGACAAGAATCGATTATTTAGCATAGGTTTAAATGGAGGAAATCCGATGTTGCCAAATTGCTGGATCCGCCTCTCTACCTGAGTACTGGAGAGTATTGCCATCTCAATCCTTTTACTACAGAAAAAGTGTGCCACTCTCTGATTGGATTTGGATCTGTCATGGAGCCCCAAAGTTGGACCTTTGTAAACAAACCCCATCCCCTCCGCTCTTAGATTGGCCCAATGTAAACAAACAAGATGGCGACAAAGTTCTACGAAGTTCTAGACGTGGTTTTGGGTGTGATTGAAATTTTTTTATGATCAACTTCTGAATTGAGTTCGGATCGACCTATGATGGATATTTTTGCCGAAAATTAACCTTCGAGTGTGATTATCATTCATTTCTCAGCCGATAATACGCATTCCTCTGGGTCGGGTTTGTTTATATTGGCCCAGATTAGGAGCTCCACGATAACCTGAAACTGATGAACCAATCACAGAGCGGCACAGAGATGGTAATACTCTCCCGTATACAGGCACACTAGACGAGACCTGGGATTGCCGACCGTGAGAATGGCACTCGGCTCTTGTCGGTCGCTGCTCCTCGATGGACTTTTAATTATGATGACAGGAAGGGGCGACATTAGGGGTGACGCTTCGAGCCGTATCAGTAAATCTTTCAAAAAATCATTTGTGACAAGGCCGCGCACGATTGTCTTTTGGGTGATTATACTGCCTCGTTGCCTCGTTCTGTATGGATCCCGTAGGTCAATGAAAGTTCTATGCTACCGTCCTCAGCACAAACGCCGTAACTCCATTCCAAATTTTGTATTTTTCTTCCATACATACTGCTTTATTACAAGAAAACCCATACTGCTCTATTACAAGAAAACCCATACAGCTCTATTACAAGAAAACCCATACTGCTCTATTACAAGAAAACCCATACAGAATCACGTAACTAAGCATATCGATTGCCAAGATGCGAAGCCACGTATCTTCGTTTCCGACGTTGCAGACTTCCTGTCATACTTAATTACTTCTTCGAAAAGCTATTAAACGTTATTTCTTGAAACTTTCTTGAATTTTCTTCTCTATAGGTAGATTATTTTGTAAAAGTTTCAAGTTTTTAGGATCGATTCTTCCTCTTTGAAAAAATATGATAGGAGTGGAGATTTTGGAACACTGCAATGGAGATACGTGGTTTCGCACTTTGGCCATCGATACGCTGCATGACGAGAGTTTTGCAAGGCGTTTTGCGAGATAACTATTCGAGCTCTGGTGCTGGTCACATTGCCGTCGACCGCAATTGAAGGCGCACTGTACTCGGACGATAACGCGACCCATTGATGGCGGCTTGGACTAATGCGGGGCGTTTACAGCGAAACAGCAGGATCCGCCAACGGTCGGTAATCGCGTCGCGACGACCCTATAAGGTTATCAGGGTGGTTCACCAGAGCAGTCGATAGCACTGCTTGTCAGATTGTTCTTAACAAAAGCACCGACGCGACATTCGTGTGAAAAACAGAAAAAAGAAGAAGAAAAAACGAAACAAAAGGTAGAAATAAAAATCGAAGGCGGTGCCGCAATTCACGTGCTCTGGGGCCAGATAAAAGTTTTGGCATTGCATCGTAATTTACTACCGCTACAACCCTTCGATTCGAGTGATATCAGGTGCGATTTGGCAGCTACGCGTGGCGAGTGTGTGGAGCTGGGGCAGTAGGCGGAGGATTGGGTCAGCAAGGATATCCATTGCCTACGAGATGGCGTCGCCCCTCTAGCATAACGACGTATCTCAATTTCCACAAGAGCCCTGCTTTACACATAGACCCACGCTATCTGGGGCTCATGTGGAAATTGAGATACGCCCTTATGTCTGAGGAGGCGACGATGGGAGAGGCCAACTCGTTCTCATCACGCTAGGCTCCGACCGAAAACTTGAGGTGATCGGCGAGTCCGTGTTGTACGTGGAAACTTCGCGTTTTTAGACGAGGCTTGCATTGCAAATAGAATTCGGAGTGCATTTCACTTCAGTAGCCTATTTTACCCCTCTCGCCCCCCCCCCCCCAAAAAAAAAAATATCCTGGTTAAGTCGATCAGCATGATATAATTCCGGATCAGGATGATATCATCCTGAACCAACATGATATCAGTATGATACACTTCAAAAAATCGCGGAGTAAAATCTGGTACCTGTGTCTAAATAGCGTCCAAAAATCCCAAGTGATATGAATCCGAAGTGGAACTTGCACCATGAAAGCGTATGACAGATAACACTCCGCAAAAAGGGTCGATTCCGCTCCGTAATAGTGAAAGTCACTCCGTTAAGAGCGTAGATTCCGCTCCGCATTCATATCACTCGGGGTTTTTGGGCGCTATATGGACTCCGGCATAGAATATTGTTCAAAATTTTTTGACAACCTAACAGTTTTAACACCTTGCGACAGTCAAAGAATTCCTGAAAATGTCCAGAAAAAATTTTTGAATTGCATCTACTGTGTCCTAGAGGAGATTTGGCGTTTCAAACGTCAAAAACTATTCCAAACTAGGTCTTTCCAACCATCTGGCATTTCTTCCTGGCGTTTTTAGCCTGGGAGTTTTGCCAAAATGTGTTTGAGAATTCAGAAAAAACCATGAAATCTGCGGGACTTTCTGCAGCCCCGAGGGTCACTAAATTCGAGTCGATGACTCAAGAGACGATTTCCTCCGACTCGGCAACCAGGACCAGCGGGTCGATTTTTGAATCGCCATCGAATGACCTTGATCGATATATAGCATTGCTAAGATAGGGAGCTATCGATCAAGGTCATTCGATAACGATTCAACGATCGAGCCAGACATCATCGTCGCGGATACTTACGACCAGGATGCCTTTGACCGGCGTCGAAATGGGCACCATTCAACGCCGCTCGTCATGTGCAAAGGAGGCATTTGACCATTCTGGCTTGGCTCCACCCCGCATCCGCGCGGAGGAAGAAGAATGAGCGTCCGTCATTTTACTCCACTCGCAATTCATAACCTCTCACTCGACTTTCACCCGGGTGCCCGGCCCGCGATGCCCGGTGCCAGTGGCGTGGCGTGAATGATCGATTATCGATATCTCGCCATTTGAAGCTATGGTAAAGAATCGATTACTAAGGTGTTCGCTGCGAACGCCCTGATAATCGATCTTTTTTCATAGGTTTGAATGACAGATCAATCGATATATCGCAAAGCACGCCACGCCACTGCCCGGTGCCCTGGCATGGAGGCAAAAATCACCCGGGATCACGCTCGCGTCCGTGTTCACACATCGCCGCTCCTTCGCCGTGAAGGCGTATCTAGATTTTCACATGAGCCCCAGAAAACACGGATTTATACGTAAAACAGGGCTCATGTGGAAATCTAGATACGCCTTACGTTAAAGGAGCCTTGATCCTTCGACTTCGGAATTCCGTCCCATTCAAACGGTCATCAACCGGCCATACTCCCGATTGTTCCGCCAAACATCGACTGCAAGGCGCGAATGCCAAACGGAGGGATGAGAGCCAAAAGGGCTTAATTACATCGCAACGTTGCGAAGTTTCACCTGATAACTTTTTTTTAAAGTTATTTGAGGTCTTTAATCCATTTGAGGATTCTGCAACCTTGAAAGAGCATCGAGTTAGGGTTAGTGCACATCCATGCTCCAGGCTTTCAAATCAGGGATTAAGGCCGAGTGGAATCTGTTTCTGCAGATCCACCCGCCAGTTCCATGAAAATTTGTCGCCACCACCGGGATTCGAACCCGGAACCTATTTGGGGAGGGGGGGGGGTCGTCTTTCCGACTGAAGACACTTTAGTATTAGAAAAAGAAAAAAAAAAAGTATAGAAGAGGAAAGTCTTAATTTTGGCCCCTAGAACATGTTCATGCAGTCCCTACTGTCAACCTTGGAACACCCTGTACACGTACAGAACCAACTTTACCTGTGTCGTCGATGTTATGGCTTCCACCTCGCCCCCTCCCCGAAATTTTTTTCTCCACGTGGTGGTGTGACAGGGCATAAAGTGCCAAGCGGCGGCATTGCTCTCTGTTGTGCTGTGTCATGCTAATAGTAAAACAATGGAGCAGGAACGCCCATGTGCGGGGAAGGAGTGAGGACTTTCCTCTCCCGAGTTTAGTGTCCCGGAGTTTTTATCGGGACAGTTAAACTTGGAACGTGCCCGCAGATGTAAATAACGCAGGACCTGTGCGCGCAGAGATACTGCATGACACCGTCCTCGAGAAGATGAAAAGAAAGCGTCTCAGAAAAAAAAAACCCTTCTGAATGGATGTGTAAACGGAAGGTTGACATTTCCGCACAAAATTTCCGATTTTGACATCTCCGCACAAAATCTTACATTGAATTTTCCGCACAGAAATCTTATATTGGCATTTCCGCACAAAATCTCAGATCGGCATTTTCGCACAAACTCTCCTGGGAAAGTGACAGGAACAGAGGTTTTTTGTGCGGATAAGGCATAACTCCGTGTAAACTGCGATATGTACGAAAATTCTTAAAGGGGATTTCTTCAAGGGTATCAAACTTCTGTGTGTTTGCGAAACGGATGTATCCAACACGTTGTTCAACATCCACCTAGTGGGTAAGTCAACAGTTGAATGTTGGAGTCCCGAAAGGAAAAACTTCCACCATTGCCAAGACCAAGATATCAATAAAGGGTCTCTCTTCGTGTGTGAGTTCATCAAACTTCTGCACGTTCGGAAGACGAAGTGCTCAACACGTTTTTCGACACCAGTTGAAAATAATTATGGTAGACGACTTTACAGTGAGGCTTGCCGTATAAAAAATGAAGGGGGAATCCTTGACTGGAGTGCATACGAAACAAGCTGAGACATTGACCGTGGCTGTATTCATTCGAGAGAAAAATAAATGGATTAGGTGCAATCAAGCAGAGGAAGCTGGCGTATAAAATGGGGCCTGGCCGGCACAGCTACAGGTCATGTGCCAAATATGGCCAACGCGACTCTCACAACGGTGAGAAGATCAGCTGATCGCGAGTGGAAAAAAAACCAGTCGTTGCGGGGTGCTGATCGATGGTCAAAGTACAAAATCACGTATCTCAATTTCGGCGTTTTAAATTTTCCACTCTTTTTTTATTTTTTGAAAGAGAAACAAGTCAACTTTATGGCTTAACATTTATGAAGAATATTCTGCCGATAAAGAAGAAAAATCAAAGAAGTTTCCAAGAAATTACGTTGACCAGTTTTCCGAAGAAAAAATAAAGTACGGCAGGAAGTCAGCAACGCCACAAACGGTATTGGTGGTTTCCAACTTTGGCCATCGATATATAGTCCTCGGTATTCTTTTTTTAACACGTATTTTTCAAAACATTTTTTTTTGTATGGATACAAAAAAGTATTTCTTAATTTAGTGCTTCAAATATTCTTTTTCCAAATCATATTTGAATTTATTATTCTACCCTTGCCAATTTAAAGAGACCATACAAACATTGTCTATATCAAAAATTCTAGGCCGACTGCCAATGCGCTAGAATCACAAAACGCTCGACTGCAAATAAAATTCTATCCAAAAAAAAAAAAAAAAATTGAAGAAAAAATCGCCCGATTTCCAGAAAATTTGACAACCTCACTATTCATACGGCGTTTTTCCTTCAATTGGCAAAGAAGCTCAGTGGCAGAAGAGCAGTGGGGCGCGAAGAAAATGGTTGCCTGACGACGACCGGCCAGCGATGACTCATAATTATTGCAGCCGGCCAGACAACAGACAACGGCAACTGGGCGAAAGATGGTGACCAAGAATCGGCGAACCTGCCCAGAGTTCGACTCCCAATACGCGGATGACTCATGCAGGATGCTTGCGTCACTTGATTATAATGAAATTCGAATAAAATTCCTTCTTGCCAGAGATCCTCCTACTAAACGGCAAACCGCTGCGCCAAAGATAGATTTACGGTTGCAAAAAAGAGAGGGGTCAGCGGACTTCTTGAAATTGATAGACAAAAGTGTAGGCAGGGCCGGATTTACCAATAGGCTACATAGGCTATAGCCTAGGGCGCAACATTCTGAGGGGCGCAACATTTTTGAGAATTTATTCAAAAACGTGACTTATTAAAAAATGTCATTTGTGTTGTTATCAAATGTCAACATTTTCCTGACAACCCAACATCCTCTCTCTGATCTGGATCACGAGAGCGCTTACTTTTAGGGGCACCACCCCCCTTTAGCCTAGGGCGCAAAAAATGTAAATCCGGCTCTGAGTGTAGGGAAAGAGGCTGCATTTTACGACTAGGAACTGCAAAATCCACCCCATCCGTGAAACAACTCGGGTGCATATAGAAACGAATGGCACATACGTCGTTTTTAAACTGAACCAGATATTGCTGTTCAAAATTGCAAACTGCAGTCCAACTGGGCCTCAGTCCTGGCAAAAATTACAAAGGAAAATTTCTTTACAACTGAGAGAAACCATGCATAGGGCCTTCAGACGCACGGCATTATCCTTTGAGGTTAAAAGAAATATAGACTGGTCTTCCCGGAATTCCAAAGAAGTCTCGATTTACTGCATGAAAAGGCAGGCAGACATACTCGGAATTCCATCATATTATTCACCTTACGTGCTTGCAATAGTGTTGTCTCAGACTTTTCTCTCGATTGAATTATTAAGAGTTGGATGAAGCTATTCCAGAGACGAAAACGATCTGATCGACAAACGACGTCATAAAGTGTCATGAGAAGCACGCGCTCGCTGCGAAAGGAGTTAGAAGCCGTGGTTGCCGTGAGCGAAAATTCTGGATTTTTTTTCATCTCTGCCAGAGATAACCTGGAGTGCCTCTTGAAGGGCTGCAATACTGCCGCGCTAAGGAAAAACGCCGTAAGAACCTTCAGGCGTTGGCCAATTTTCTTTGATAAAATACAAATTTAATGGACAATTTGTAACTGTTTTTCTCCCAATTTTTCAGACACTTTTGTTTGCAATTTAATTTAAAACATGTGAAGATTGCGAGGAAAAATACGCACACCTAACTTTCTTCCAAAATAATTTTTTTTTTTTATTCTAACCCGGTGAACCCTGGCTTTTCCAGTGGGCTGATTATTGAAATAGATGGACTAATTGTAAGCTGTAGACAAAGAAGACGGAGGGGGTATGGAGCTATCTTCTTGGTTGAAACGGGTGGTTGTTATAGACCACGGAAGGAAATGATAGACTAACTGTAGGGTCTCTTGTCGGGTGCGGTTAGTTAGTATTTAACTTACCTCAGTGTCTATGGTAACCACCCACTGCCATCACATTTTCCCTCTTGTCTCTTATGTCTATCGCTTTATCTATCAATTTCAAAAATCAGCCTATTGGTCCTGGACACCATAAGTTTAGTGAAGGTCTCTCCGTGTTTCTGTATGTGGCCTACTTCAATAATTGAAGGCGAAATGGCAACATGCGTATTGCCATGCCCCATTCGTGTCGATTCCGATTGGTTTAAATTTTCATTCAGGAAACGCCACTGGGTTAAATCCACCATCCTCTCCGTGCACCGAAGGGATATACTCTTCCTATAAAGGTACTCCGATGGAACCACGAACGCGACGGCGAACACGGCTTGCTACCTTAATTGGAATTAAGTCGGCGTTTAATCACACCGCTACGTCCACACTCCGGGAACAAACGAGCCAGCCCACCTGTGAGACGGTGACACGGTGGCAGTCCCGCGCTAAGGAAAACGCCGTATGAGCCTTCAGGCGTTGCCAAAATTCCTTTAAAAACACCAATTTATAGGATAATTGGCGAGTATTTTTCCCTTCAATTTTTCATCGAATTTTGTTTGAAATTTGATCTACGGGATGTCTGGTTATTTTTTCATTTTGGGAAATCCTGATTTTTCCTGATTTTTGACTACTAAATCCTGATTTCATAATTTTGCCAAATCCTGATCAAATAATGATTTTTTGCGGAGAATAATTAGACGAATGTAACTTCACAAAAATAGCTCGATAAAAAACATCCGATTGCACGGCCGACTTTTCTCAAATCCTGATTTTACGACCGATTTTCCTTAAATCCTGATGGAATCGGGAAAGTCCTGATGCTAGACACCCTGTAAAATATCAAAAATATTCAAGGAGAAATACGCATTACATCCGTAAAAAATGAATAATTTATCTTAATAATGAATAATATAAATTTGGCAACATTCGAATGTTCATACGGCGTTTTTACTCAGCACAGGCTTTGCTCTCTTGCTCTTTCCAGACGGACGACGATGACTGTTGGACTGATGCCCTATAAACTTACGCCTAATCCCTCGCTAATTGCCCGATCGGCACACGTCAGTACGTCACTCCGACTCCTGTTACCTGCCACCGTGACCGATTTCTCGACGTCGACGTCCACCGTTGACGCTTGACGTCCGGGCTACGAAACTCTAACCTTATTCACGCGTGTCGCGCGTCCGGATCGAGGATGATGGATGGTCCATTGTCTAATATCGACAGGGACATCTAGAACATGTTGTCTAGAATTCTGACCGTGCTCATTGCTCATTCCCTGATTCTTCCCTGATTTTCAAGAGCTCATTCTATAATTTTTCCCTGAGTTTCAAGAGCTCATTCCCTGATGAAGAATCAAGGTTTTCACCCACTTCCCCAGGATTTTCTTGGAAAAAAACTATATAACATTCCGGGATTCCGGATAGTAATATTGAATTGTTTTCATCTTCTAGCCGATTCTTAGGTGCACATTCAAATTTTCAACTCCAAAAGCATTTCTGAAGATTATATTATCTGATCATTGAAAACTCCTCTATTATTATGATGTTTTGAAGATTCAAATACGTCATTAAAAGGGTTAATAATGGCAGCTCAGGTGTAAAAACATAACATTCTGGGATTCCTGATAGTAAAATTGAATTGTTTTCATCTTTTAGCCGATTCTTAGGTGCACATTCAAATTTTCAACTCCAAAAGCATTTCTGAAGATTATATTATCTGATCATTGAAAACTCCTCTATTATTATGATGTTTTGAAGATTCAAATACGTCATTAAAGGGGTCAATAATGGCGAGCTCAGGTGTAAAAACATGACCCTTAATTATAATAGGTACTTCAAATTTCCGCAAAATTTGAAAACAAAATGGCTCCAACCGGTAGAAGAAAATGTTACTGGTTTCTGGAACAGAATCCCTGATGAATCCCGGTGTTTCCCAGTCCTCAAGTAGCGGTTGATCGCGATAAGTTGCGATTTGATCGGAGAATGTATCGCGATTTTATCGATGGCGATTTATTGCAATAGGTATTATCGAACAAAAAATCGTGATTAATTGAGATAAAATTTAGATTTTTTTCAAAAGCGATTTCACAGAGATACACTTGCGACAAAATTGAGGATAATCACTCGGATGTCAATGATCCTCGCGATTATATCGCTAAAAAATCGCAGCTTGATTTCAAAATATCGGGTTTTTTCCCGTTGAAAATGCAATACTTAGGTGCTAGACCCATGGCAAACGCCCTCCGAAAAACGCGGTATTACCGTCATCCACCATGTGAAATTTACAAACGTAGGGGTAAGTCAGCGCTCCAGAGGCGGATTCAGCAATTTGGCAACACCGGATTCCTCCATTTAAACCTATGCTAAATAATCGATTCTTGTCGGAGCACCTGGCCCCTCCAAGAATCGATACATTTCCATGGGTTTAAATGGAGGAAATCCGGTGTTGCCAAATTGCTGGATCCGCCAATGCAGCGCTCCCAATCCATGTCCGTCAAAAGTTCCGGGATTCTTTTTAGATGTTTTCTAAAGTTCCAAAAAGTTCCGGAAAATGCAACAGATTTAGAACATTTCGGAATTTTAAAGTTCCGGGATTCTGAACTAGTTCCGGGAAATGGAAGACTGGTGTTAGTGTTGAATGGTTCTTTCAAAAGAATGAAAAGTTAGTACCGTTGCGTTGACGTGGTCATAACTAGACGAAAATATCAATGTTAAATGGCTGCAGAAACTCGACCCTATGGCGGTGCATAATTTGACTTCTGACTCTGACGAATACCGCCTCATGAGAGGAAATTGAGGGCTCTTTCTAATTAGGCGATTAGCCGGTTCATGCGTAGGAGTCAAATTGGTGAGAGGCACAAAGGACAAGCGAGTAATTAATATTTGGACGTATTTCTGCCGAAACGGAACTGCGTGCATTATGACGTAAACCTTGTTATACATACATTCTTATGAGTCTCAGGGCTCATGTCTTCAGGCACATAGTTCCGTTTGGTAGGGATAGGTCCATTTGGGAGTCGGCACCCAACTAACGTTAATGGCTGGTCTACTGACCCTCATGATGGACGATAATAGAGAGTGCGGACACTGCGAAATCAACTCTCAAAAGGTCTTAGTAGTTTGCCGAAAGCATCAATTTATTTGGTTTTTTACGAGTTATTGAAGATGAAAGAGGCTTCATTGTGCAGTTAGGCAACAACACTTTTTGGCTAGTTTTAGAAACAATACATTGTTAAAAATTTTGGAGTGAAATTCTGTGTCAGAGTTTATAAAACGCCCAAAAACCTCGAAATTTCTGTCCAGAATCTGGCTGATTTCTCACAGCAATCCGTGGAAAAATCTGAGAAAATTTGATAAAAAAAAATTCCGAACAGCTTCTTCACACAAAAATTACGTTCTTGTTCAGACTGGAAAACGACGCATTATAAGGCAATGCAAATCACGAGGCACTTTATTTCATCGCTTCTTCTGTACACTGTTAAAAATTTTTGAGTGAAATTCTGTGCCGGATTCTACAGCAAGCAAGAATTGCAAGAGGACTATGATAACTCCTGGATTGAGTTCCTAATTCTTAAAAGAAACGTGGAACTACTAAGACAAACACAGGGGACTGAGAAAGACGAAAACCAAACGACAAGAACGAACCGAAACGAAAAATGAAAACGAGGATGTAAAAGTTAGGTACAAACAAGAGGAAAAGAGCCATGAGAGACGTTGGATTTTACAAGACTAGAGTATTTCAGCACGAAAAAAAACTTTCGTTATCACAAGTTCCCTTTGCTTGTGTACGGTCACATTTGGACCGATTTCAACAGGAATACACCGAGTCGCATTGTGGAGAAAAATTACATGGAGGTAGTTTTATATTTAACTAATCCTTACGATTCTCCTGTCAAATATTCAAAATCGTGAAATATTTTGAACGAGAAAATAGTCAGTAAACTTTGTAATTTGTATGTTATGGAAAATCATTGTAGTCCACCTCGAGGACCCTCTTCCAAAGTTGTACTGCTGAATTTCACTCAAAGTTGGCAAATATGTTCCTTTCGATGATGCAATTTTGAAAACTTCCTTAAAACTTCTTTGATCACAAGGTAAACCAAATTGGGCTCCTGAAGAAAGGAGCCTCGTAAGGAATGCCGACCCTTGTAGTTTTAAACCTCCGACCAGATTTTAAGGACCGAGTTTAACGACTATTTTCACGTTCAAAATATGTCTCAACTTTGAATTATAGGGCTTTCTTAAACCTCCTAGTTACATTATAAACCAGACGGGGCAACCTACGGAAAGGAGCAGTTTACACTGAAAAAAAAACTCCGGCCGTGGAAGCCGTACTTACGGGCTGTAGACATACCGTCCGCGTTCCGGGCTCAGAGGCCGAAAGTTCCGGGTGCAGCATCCGGAGCAGCTGAAGCTACGGCTCCAGCACCCGGAACTTTCGGCCTCTGAGCCCGGAACAGAAGGTATGTCTGTACAGCCCGTAACTTTGTGCTTAGTGTAAGGAACGACTATTCGACTCTGAAAGTCTGTTTTTTCGAGCTCGGTGTCTTCCTATTGAACTCGGTCACATGTAAAGAAGGAAACCAAGGGGCGTTCACACAGGATCCCGTTGTTGTAACTCACGGAAAAAATGGTAAAGGTATCCGGAACTGGGGAGCACAGGGAACACAAGGCACGTACACAGCGAGGGTGCGGACAAGGACGCGAAGGGGGCACGGTGCGGTTGCGGGGCCCGGTCGGTGCAAGACTGAAGCGTGGAGCTCTTGATGGATGCAGGAGGTCCGTGGACTCGGCGGCGCGGGTGCCGGATCGCGCCGTGTGGACCCGGACCGGGGGCCGCGGACCCCAGGAGCCGGCAACGCCCGCCGTCGGGAGCCGGGAGCCCAGCGCCGCACTCCGGGCGGCCCCCAATCCGTCCACGGGAAAAGAGTCTTTGTATAGGTACAAGGTGGCGAAATTTCGGGAGGGGCTTTTCTTGGCAGGTTGGGTCGAAAAATTGAATTTTTGGAATCCGACGGAAAATTCTTTGGTGTGCTACGGAATCCGGGTAGTATTCTGCCGTGCTAAGGAAAAACGCCATACGAACCTTCAGGCGTTGCAAAATTTCCTTGGATAAAACACGAATTTCCTGGTAAACTTATGAATATTTCTCCTCCAATTTTTCAGATAATTTTGTTCGCAATTTCGCCTAAAGTTCCTGAAAATTTCAAGGAAAAATATTCATGACTTTCCGTAGACATGAACATTTTAACAAAGGAAATTTAGCAACTCTCGAATGTTCATACGGCGTTCTTCTTTAGCACGGCAGTATTCATAGCCGTCCTTTTCTTAGACTTCCTACGCCTTATCTCCACGGGACGTTTCACGGGATTTTTCCCAAGTTCGAATCGCAGGAATGAAACTTCTGGGCTTTTCTCCCTTAAACAACACAACAAAATTTCTTCTTCTTTTTAAGTCGTTCCTGGGACTCCGCAAGAACTCTTTTTTGGAACTGTGATTGGTATTGACTAACTCAATATTTTCCCCAACTTTACAAAATAGATTTTTCCCAGATTCACAGGTGAGATTTTTCCCTGGGACCAATCCCACGAAACATCCCGTGGAGACAAGCCCCTATCCGACCCCATTTGGTTTACACTGTGAATAAGGGAGGTTCAAAGAGATCCTTAGCATGAAATTATAAAAAGGACAATGGTTGTGAATCTAGAAAAAAATTCATTGGCGAAACGCTAGAAATGGATCCGGAAGAGCATGTGTCTAGAATTCTGGACTGAGCTCGTTCTCTGATTTTTTCCGTATTTTCAGGAGATCATCCGCTAATAAGAAACTGAAGCTTTCTTCCACCTCTCCGATGTTTTCTTAGGAAAAACTAAGTAATTCTCCGGGACTCAGATATGAACGTCGAATTTTTTCAATTTCTGGTGCATATTTAAATTTGTGTAATACCAAAGATGTTATACTACATGGCCGATGAAAGCTTCTCTATTATGATGATAATTTGAAGCTCAAAAAATGCCATTCAAGAGGTCAATCTTGGGTGTAATACTATAAACCTAAATAACGAAAGATACTTAAAATTTCCGCAAAATTCCAGGACAAAATAGTCTCTCAGCGTTAAAAGAAGAGATTCCTGGTTTCTGGAAGTTGGAACAGATTCCCCTATGCAGCCCTGATTTTCCCTGTAATTTTTCTTTCCCTGATGTATTCTGGACCATCCCGGTTATTCTCGGTCCTGGACACCGTGAATTTAGCCAAATTTTACCACGAGACAGTCCACATAGAAAATTTCGACGCTGGGGTCCACGGTGCGGCGAGTGAGGGCGCGGGCGCGGAGTGCGGGGGCCAGGAGAGACAGATACGCGGCGCGCAGCGGCCGGGGCCGACTGCCAAGAGCCCAAGATGAAGAGGTGCAGAGGCTGCCGCCGCCGCGCCCACGTCCCCCCGTGACCCTGCCTCTCGAAAACAACATCCAGAAAATATTCCACCAGTTCAAGAGATTAGAGTACCTATCAAAAGAGAGTATCGCCATGTCTCGCCAGTCTCTCATCGGTGCACCAGTCGCAAGCATGGAGCAGGGGGCTTATGGGAACCGATGTGCCCAGAAGAATATACTACTTTTTTTTTCAAAGTAACCATACACATGGACATTTTCAATTTATTCTGCAAGAGGATCACTAAAAGATAACGGCACTTTGAACCGAGATCGTGTTTTCCTCAGGATCACTCAGTGTGAAAGCTTAATACTTCGGTAACCCACGTTAGGTTCGGGTCGGCTAGGCAACTAAAATAACTGCATGGCAAAGCGTAGAGTATCCCGCGAAAGTGAAGGCGCTTCAAGTTGAAATCTTGCATTTGAAGTCCTCTCCATACTCCATACCGTACACCGATGAAACATTCGTTGTAGGTTCACGATTAAAGTTTTGTACCTCGATAGCCAAAGCGCGAAACCACGTATCTCCATTGCTACGTTTCAAAACTTCCGCTTTTATTTTATTTTTTCGAAGAGAAACAAGCAAACTTTCCAGCTTGAAAGTACGGAATATGGTAATGACAGAAAAGAGAAATAAATGAAGTTTTAAAGAAATTACATTGCCTAGTTTTCAAAAGAAAAACAAGTAGATATGACAGGAAGTTTGCAACGTCATAAACGAAGATAAGTGATTTCACACTTCTTAGTCTATCGACCTTTCTTTGCGTCACAATCATCCCTTGTAAATTTTTACGGCCACAATTTACAATTAGATTTGAAACGATGGATAATATTGGAGAAGACATCTGGGGACGAAACGCTGGGTAATTCGAAGTGAACGCTTTCATCCCATGGTTTGGAGCGGCAGTAGTTTAGATATTTTCCTGTAACGCCTTCTGTTGATTTAATTTACGGCTGATTTTACTCTTATGACTTATTCGAGGTGAGAAATGGCACCCGGCTGCGAGTCGCGACCTTAAGGAGTTAGATTGAAGTCAAGTCCACCAAACGGGGGCGGTCTGCAACTGTCGTGGCGGAATTACTAAAAGCGTTGCCACTTTTAGAAGACCAAAAATGGCTATTGTGCCTCCCTTGCGATGAAATTAATTTTGCTCTCCTCCCACGGAATTTGGAAGAAAATGGAAAAGTGGAATATTGCGATTATGGAGACAAGGTGGGGAAGAACATCACGGAACATCCGTGGAAACGCCCCAGAAATATTTTCCTTTTCATCCACGGACACTTCAAACACTTTCAATCTCAATTCAACAATTGCTCAAGGTTGCAGAGTTTTTAACACATCAAACACCTACATTACAGAGAAAAAGGAGAAACAAATATTTTCCTTCTCAAATTTTTATTTCGGACATTCGAACTTCCTGTTGTCCCCACAGGACTCTGGTTGTCATAATAATAATCTTCTCATCGATTGGAAGTTTTGGGTGTCATAAAAGGTACCAAATATAGCAAAGATTCACACAAGGCGTTCCCATTTATAAGCTCTGAAACTTTTTCTCCGTGTGAATTCGACTACACAGGTTGATTCAAAATTTTCCAAAGCTAAAATTTAACGGTTTCAAGACCGGCGAAAACATTGAATTTGATGTAGAAGAGGGGGGGGGGGGTTGAATAACCGCCATACATGATAATAAAAGGCGTATCACATCTCATCGTTAAAATTCGCCTATTGATCATTTACCAATCGCATAAACGAACAAAACCCTCCGTTGTCAACTTGAGAGAATCGCTACCGCTGCGTCACGTCTGAAACGATCCATTGAACGTCGCAAAGCGATATCGATACTGGAGAATAGGGCTCGGACAAAGCGGCTCGGAATCTGATTGGCTCGTTTGAATAGTGCCGCCTCCTGCATGAAAGAGAGTCCAAATTAAATGGGTCGGTAATGAGTTGGTCATGAAGTAGCCGAGCTTTGTCGGTGGTCTCGAAGCGGAGGGAGGGGGCGGGGGGAAGGAGAAGGAGGGGGAGGGGGTACTTGGGCAGGGAATTGGGGATGCCGAGTGACTTGAAGACATAATCCTGGCAGACGTCTGTCGAGGCGACCCCGACCGCGAGGTGAACGACTAGGAAACCGTCGTGGGCCGATTCTCGAATCGTTATCGATTAACCTTGATCGATACATCCGTACCTTGACAATGATATCTATCGAAAATTCGATAACGATTCGAAAATCGAGCCACTAGTACGGACGATACTACCGTGCTGATGAAGAGCGGCCAAACCGGAGTGACGTCGTGGGTCGATTCTTGAATCTTTGTCGATTGATCCCTATCTCAGCAATGATATTTATCGAACGTTCGAACCGTCGTGGGCTGATTCTCGAATCGTTATCGATTAACCCTGATCGATATATCCGTATCATGACAATTATATCTATCGAAAATTCGATAGCGATTCAATAATCGAACCGCGATGCTAGGTTACCGTGCTGATGAAGAGCGGTCAAACCGGAGTGACGTCGTGGGTCGATTCTAAAATCTTTATCGATTGATCCCTATCTCAACAATGATATTTATCGAACGTTCGATAACGATTCAAAAATTGAACTGCTGTTGCTAGATCGGATAGTACTGCGGTCCTGAGGAAGAGTGCCCTGGGAAGTGGGAACACGCGAACGCCACAAAATTTCCTCTGAAAAAGCGTTTATTTTTGAGTAAAATCGTAGTTATTTTTCCTTGCAATTTCAACGGTGCGATGTGATTATTGTATTGCTAAGGAGGTTACAATTGTACACCTAAAAATTAAGCAAGAAAATAACACGAAAAATGTGATCCGCATCAGGGCAGGATTTACCTACTTGCCGCCCATGGGCCGCCTGTATTTTGCCGCCCTCTTCTCTTTCGTTTTGAAACATCAATAAAAACCGTTCCAAAGTTCCGTATTCATATATTTCTGCGTGGACAAGGCCTTTCATTCATAAGAAATGAACGAAAAAATTATGAAAGAACAAACATGATTAGTTTAATGATTTTAACTTCCGCCGCCGCGCCGCGCAGACTGCACTGAGTTTGGCGCAATGCGTGAAGTATTCCGGCAGTCTTGTAGGCGCTAAGCATTTTACGCTGACCGCACTGTCTTTTGCGCAATGCGTGAAGTATTCATGCATTATTGTAGGCGCTATCAGTTTCACGCTGACCACAATAACAGCACTGTGTTTGATGCAATGCGTGAAGTATTCGTGCTGTCTTGTAGGTGCTAATATGGGTTACATGCCGACCGCCGCGCCGAAGGCTTCTCCTTTTCATCTCAAGTCTTCGTCATCATTTCTCTCTAAGTCGCGCCGTTCCAGGTCAAATTGCGTGTTTGGTTTCTCTCTTAACTCGACTAGTTAATGGTGCTGTCTCTTGTATCACTGAAAGACGACAAAATTAGAAATTACTATACTCTCAGGAAATGAGAGATTTTGTTGCCTTTTCTCGTTTGTAATTTTTTTTTCTTAATTCGAATTTTGTATGCTTACATTTAAAAAATTGCAAAATTTGCCGCCATTGGTTGCGGCCCATATGGCCACCCCCTTAATCCGGCCCCGATTCGCATTGTATGTAACAAAGTGGTAAAATAGTACTGGGTGCACACTGTTTTTTGTTTTTTTTTTTTTTTTGGGGGGGGGGGGGAGGACGACGCAAGGCCAAAAAATTCCAAAAAGGTCAATCATAAGAGTAAACAAATGGACATATTTCTGTCAATCGGAACTACGTGCGTTATGACGTGAGCCCTGTTATGTATGCATTCTTACGGGTCTCAGGGCTCATGTTTTAAAGCAGATAGTTCCGTTTCACAGAAATACGTCCAATTTGAGCTCTTTTCCGCATCAATACAAGAAGATTGGGGGGGGGGGGGGGGGGGAGTATTGGTGTTCAGCTCAGTTCCGTTCCAATGCATCTGCCTCAGCTAAATCCTGGCCTTCAATCTTATACTGACACTCATTAGAGCTCAAATGTTTTACTCTAATCGAAATTTATGGAATTTTTTGGCCTTGTTTCCCCCGCAAAGTATTATGGACCCAGCCCTAGTTTATCAACTTGCTAGAAATCAGGTTAATGAAATGTAACGCCTGGTGTTTAAAATTTAAGATACTTTCGTCGTGCTCTGAATACAAAGCTGAGGATTCACTTGAAGAGAGAAAATATCGAGTTCAAGTCGATTGACGAACAGAAAATAAGCGTACAGAAACAATAGAGAAATATAGAGCAAATAAAAGTGAAAACAAACTGTAATCTCAACATCCACGTACCGAAAGTGGTTACTTCTATTCTTGTCGCGAAACTATGCTAGCCGTTCTTGCTTTTGAACGAACGGTGTGCCGTGTTCAGTGAAAACGATCAGTTTCAGTTTTTGTTCTTTCCATCTGCAATATCTTGAAGACGCTTATTACATCAAACACGTGAACGGGTGAGAGGCAGAGCAACTTCATTCCATTTTCAAAGTCGTAAAAAGTAATCAGAATGTTTTATTCTTTCACTCAAGAACGGTTGAGAACGATTGAGATCATACATAAGAAAAATTTACGAGTTTATTTGTTCCTTTAGGTTAGGTTTTCTTATGCGCCCTTCATTTCAAAACCTGGTCGGCAGAAGCTTCACGGAAAAACTGCCCGCAGAGGGGCGGGAAATTTGAAAAAGTGGGTTAGATACTACGCAAATTGGGAGCTAAACGATGGATATCAGACTTTCTAGATGTGCCCATGAGCCACATTGTGATTTATGTGGGATTTTACCTGAAGGGTGTCTTCTCACTGATCTACACAAAAAAAATGACAGCGAAATTTCTATCCAGAATCTCGCTGATTTCTGGTGATCCGCGGAAAAATCTATGAAAATTTGAAATAAAAATTGTTCAAAAATTTCCTAATAAAAGTACTAATTATGAGTGAATAATTGCAAAATTGCACTGAAGTAGCATTATTTTGTTTGGAACTCGACGCTATGAGGCCAATCATGCGACACTTTATTTCCTCGCTCCTCTGACGAGAGGGGTACCTCGACGGCCGAAGTGCAAAACCAAGTATCTCCGTTTGCAACGTTGCAGACTTCCTGTCATATTTTATTTCTTCATTGGAAAACTATTCGACTTAATTTCTTGAAAACTTCCTCGATTTTTCTTCTTTATTCGCAGAATATTCCGTGGAAATTTCTGGTTATACAGGGTGTTTCAGACCACCCGTACCAGGCCTTTTTCTCGGTTGGTTTAGGTCGTACGAAGTCGGAGGCCGCGGGGTTGAATAGGGAATTTACCCCAAGGAATCCGAATTTTGTGGTCCCGAAACCCTCCCACCCCACCTTGGGGGGTAAAGGGGGGGTCACGATGCTGAAAGTCTCGGTTCCCGACCGAATTGCGGATCGATCGCATCGGAATTGAAAAGCACGGAAAATTTCACGTGGAATTGACCCCTAAAAATCCAAAATCGGACCATCCAAGGCCCAAAAATGATTCCCTAAAGAGGGGGACAGTACCCCCCTCCATAATTTCTCTTTGGTCTCAAAATTGACGTAAATTCTCCAGAAAAAGACGGTTTCCCAGGTAATCGACCTCGAGAAATCCAAATTTCCTGGTCCCGAAGCTCCTCCAGCTCCCTTTGGGGGTAAACGGGGGGGCCCAATTTTAAAAGTCGGGGCTCCTTTCCGAATCGCAAATAGATTGCATCCAAAGTGAGGAGCAGAACACATTTACATCTTAAGTGACTCCTAAGAGTTCTATTTGATCCCCCTGAACGGCAGAAAGTAATCCCCTGAGGAAGGGGGCCTCGCCCCCGCCTAAAATTTCTCAAGATTCCTCAATGGTCGCAAAATTGACGTCGATTCTCCAGAAAAAGACGGTCTGCCATGTAATCGACCCCGAGGAGCTCAGGGAACATGAAATTTAGAGTCCTCGGGGTCGATTACATGGGAGACCGTCTTTTTCTGGAGAATCGAAGTCAATTTTGCGACCAAAGAGGAATCCTGAGAAATTTTAGGCGGGGGCGAGGCTCCCTTCCTCAGGGGATTACTTTCTGCCGTTCAGGGGGATCAAATAGAACTCTTAGGAGTCACTTAAGATGTAAATGTGTTCTGCTCCTCAATTTGGATGCAATCAATTTGCGATTCGGAAAGGAGCCCCGATTTTTAAAATTTGGCCCCCCCGTTTATCCCCCAAAGGGAGCTGGAGGAGCTTCCGGACCACGAAATTTGGATTTCTCGAGGTCGATTACCTGGGAAATCGTCTTTTTCTGGAGAATTTACGTCAATTTTGAGACCAAAGAGAAATTATGGAGGGGGGTACTGTCCCCCTCTTTAGGGGATCATTTTTGGGCCTTGGATGGTCCGATTTTGGATTTTTAGGGGTCAATTCCACGTGAAATTTTCCGTGCTTTTCAATTCTGATGCGATCGATCCGCAATTCGGTCGGGAACCGTGACTTTTAGCATCGTTACCCCCCCTTTACCTCCCAAGGGGGGGTGGGGGGGTTTCGGGACCACAAAATTCGGATTCCTTGGGGTAAATTCCCTGTTCAACTCCGCGGTCTCCGACTTCGTACGACCTAAACCAACCGAGAAAAAGGCCTGGTACGGGTGGTCTGAAACACCCTGTATGATTGACTTGTTCCTCTTCGAGTAATAAAATAGGAGCGGATATTTTTAAACACCGCATTGGAGATACACGGTTTCGCACTTAAGCCATCGATCTGCTTCTTGGGTAAGGCCTTATTTCCACGTAATTCCATACGTTTACGGCTCAAGCCGAAATGGTGGTAGGCCCTTACGTAGGAGCGAAGATTTGCGAACCCTCAAAACTCCTCACCTCGAAGCTGCAGGCTACATAGAGCTGGCCATCGTGAAACCCGAGCCTGGATTCATATTTTTTTCCGCGAGAATTTACAATATCCCTAAGTAAATTGAGTAGTGGCGAGGCGCCAATGATCTATTATCGCTATTTCCCCCATTTGAAACTAAGGTAAAGAATCGATTATTAAGGTTTTCGGTGCCAACACACTGATCATCGATCCTTTCCCGTACGTTTAATTGGCAGATCAATCGATAAATCGCCAAGCACGCCACGCCACTGAAGTTGAGCTACTCGTGCCGCCGTCACACGAATGTTTTTGCATTTTTAAGCAGTTTCAAGATTAGAGCGAACCGGATCAGGTCAGCAGACATTCAAAAACGTTTCGTTGTAGACTTGTCAGTAGAATGGTCACCACCTTGCGGTATTGAAAACCGACTTATGAATCAAATTTCAATCACGAATGAGAAAAGAAAAAAAACTTCTCAAATTCGGATAGGCGATATCAGGTGAGTGTAGATGAGGAGTCGCTGCGAATGACCTCCACATAGGACGAAAAAGATGTTTCACCTGTATTAGAAGAGTTCATGATATCCTTTTAAGGAAAATACATACTCCTGTCATTGAGTTTCTCTTCAAGATTTGACAAACAGATTATCCAACTCACCTGGAACAAATGAAAAATCACAAATTAAAGAATTTTCTAAGGTTTAGCATAAAAAAAAAATAATGGACAATAGAGCTTGAAAGTAAAGTTTCCCGAGAGGCACAATGACGCCACTGAATTTCTCTGAAATGAACTCCGAAGTAAAGCTCAAAAAAAGCCCTCAAAGTTGAGGCCGTAATGGCCTTAACGCTCCCAGGTCGAGAAAACATAATTTCTTACTTGCGAATAGTATTTTCACAGGCGAACTCTTGAGCGTTCCACGGTGACTCAGATTATACCCAAAAATCGGCAAAACCTAGAAAAAGCGTTGCACTCTCAAATTTTTTTTTAAAGAAAAGTGAATAATTTGACTCGATTTTGCAACCTTGGAGTGACGTTACATTTCTTTTCGTCTGAAAAACGACGAATTTATGGCGAAATTAGTTTTGCAAAAGAAATTTCGTTGCACGCAAGTCCTACACAAAAAGGTCCTTACAGCATGAATACGTCTGACTGAACTACATTTTGCAACTAAAGACTACAATTTCTGGCTCAGATTAGAAACAACGTATGCACTATTTGTTTCCTTATGTACGAGGGCGTTTTTACAGATGCGCCAGAAATTGTAGTTCCCAATTTCAAAATAAAGTCCAGCTGAAGTGAAACGTCCTAATTAACACGGATCAATAAATAACTACTACGTCAAAATTAAGAATCGAAGAATTTTTAATGAAATTCTGCCTATCGAATTAAAGTGACTTTCTGGCCACTCTCAGACTGCTATCGATAACGGCCGGTGAAAGGGATGCACGAGCCGAGAGAAGTGAACGCACGTTTAAAAAAAGTGCAAGCGCCTCGTTATCGAATGAGTTTGATCGATAACTCCCTATCTTCACAATGCTATATATCGATCAAGGAATCGTTATCGAATTAGTTTGATCGATAACGCCCTATCTTCACAATGCTATATATCGATCAAGGAATTGTTATCGAATGAGTTTGGCAACATTCGAATGCTTACGCGGTGTTTTCGCTTCACACTGCAGAAGAAGAAACTCCACGCCGAAAAATGCACGTATTTTAATGATAAAGACTTATTTACAACATGATTGAGGCCCGGAACCAATAAGATTGTATTCATACCAGGGCCCATGACGCAACAAAATTAGTTCCTTCGGATTTCAATGCACCCGAATTACGAGGGGCACTCTGCTTCCTGCTCCCCGTGCGCCTCGCGCGCGCGCGGGTCAAGCAAAAAACGTAGAAATCGTCGTTTAATTGATCCCGCGTCCGGCCGCGAGAATGCTGCACTCGCCTACGACGTTCCCTTCGTTAATCTATGATAATTAACGAAAACGAAGAGCCGAAACAACCCAACTATGAAATGAACGAGGCGCGGAGAAAGTTTTCTTTAATTTCGGTGGCGGGATCCGAGACCTCCGCACCGAAAGCTTCCGCCCCGCCCTCGTGATAAAGCTCCAACACGTGCCATCAAAAATGAGTAATTTTATTACGGTACTTTTTCAGTAACTTATCAAGAAATTCAGTACCTCCTCCAACAGAAAAATTCCGTACTTTTTCAGTACCTCCATTTGAGGAAATTCGAAAAATTTCAAAAGTTTGATATTGCGACAAAAATGACAAATTTTTTTAAAAATTCCGGACCTTTTTGCGGAATTTCCGCACTTTTTCAGTACTTCCCTTAAAAAATCAGTACTATTTCCAGACTTTCCGGAAATTCTGGACTTGTAGGCACCCTGGTGACGAGGAAGGAGTTCAGTACAGTATCTATCTCGAAGCCATCATTACCAAAAAACAACATTTTTTTGGAGAGAATCTAAGTGGTACTTCACGCGTAGGTAGATATCGATAGCTCAGTGGCAAGTTTTCTTGTATTTCAAAATTCTCATACTTTTCCTAGACTTTGCAGGGCTTTTGAACATAAATTTTTTTTCTCGACTTCATAACCGCATGATTTCTCGTGGAAATTCTTTGAAAAAAATAGTGCAATTTTCGAGCTGGGAGAAAAATTTGTAAGATTTCGCAGCCAGAGTCCCTGAATATTCCAGGTATTCCGTGATTTTCCAAGAAATTGTCCACAGGACGTTACGCATTTTTGCCGCCTCGCGGCGATTCAGCGATTCGCGATTAAAATAATGACAGACGGCGACGACGCGAGAAATTCGCAATTCGAGCCCCATGCTACTGTGCTACGGCAGACTGTCTTACGAACATTCGATTGTTGCCAAAATTCCTCTGATACAAATTAATTTGTGGAGAAAGCTATGGGTATTTTCCCTTGAAATTTTCGTATATTTTAAATTAAATAGCGAACAAAATTGCCTGAAAAGATAAAAGAAAAATATGTAAAACCACCCCAAAAAATTCGTTTTTTATCAAACGTAATTTGGTGACGCTTGAAGGTTCATGTGGCGTTTTTTATTAGCGAATCAGCATGTGCCTTGCCGAATCCAACGAGGACCGTTGAAAGCCAACTAACGGCGATGAGGCGTGATGAAAATTGAAGAATGCGCATTGTAGCCAGATAGTGCTGATTAAAAGCTGCAGATCAGCACTTTCCCATATAATAACGCATGTAAAATATCCAGATTTAATCGCACAATCTGGCAACTTTGAGAATGCAGCTTCGCGACAAGGAAGAATGAAGGAAAAATTCCGGGTCCTTCCAGATCTGTGATTTACGCCAAGCGCGGATATTTTTAGCCCCTTCATAACGATTCCGACGAGAAATTTTCAAAAGTGTTGTTCGGTCCGTCGATTTTGGTTGCGTTGATCCGCCGGCTGTTCGAGCAAAGAAAACGTTGCACGATTTTTACAACACTGTAATAATTGAGATCGAGGAGCACAGAAAAAATGAAACTGCTGATTCCACAATTTTTTAGTTAAACAAAGTGTCCGACATGTTTCAATGTAGATTTTAAAATATAAAAATGCTAATTTAACAACCCCCGATGTTAAATTAGCTTACATTAATCGTAAAATTTACAATTTACAACTTGTAAATTTTACAAATTGTACATCATTCAAACTAAAAAAATAAAAAAATAAATAAATGAACCCAATGGCTTTCCATTTGTGTTTCGCATAATTTTTGTTCGGTTATTTAGAGGTATTATCTAAAAGTAAATTGCAAATATAATGGTTGATTAGAATTCTATAAGATTTAGGAGGACAGTAAATAATAAAGAAACGACTCTTTCAAGTTGCATGGTTTCTCTGGTTTCGCTGTTGATATCTGGTTTTTCAAATCGATTTTTTGCGCGCTTCGCAGTTTTTTGCGCATATATTGCCATATTGTTACCGTCGATATTTTGCTACAATATTTTGCACATCGCGCATAAAACAGATCGGTAAGAATGCTGTCACAATAACTGGTAGGGATATCAGGCGACAAAAGAATTGAAGTGCAAGAAGACCGACGATACACGAAAGAAAAACGCCTGACGGGTATGCACATTTATACGCTGCGGAAAGTATGACATTTTTCAGTCCGCTTGATTGAAGGCGCACACGTTCAGCACGCTGATAATCGGTGTCGATCGAATCGCTGACGACTGGTTCACATTTTCGTTTTTCGGTCGATTCATGTCAATCGAGTCGAACCGGTTTCTTAATGGTTCGATGATCGGTTTACTTTCTTGTCTTTCGATCGACTTGAATCGATCGAATCGACACCGGTTACTTAATGATTTGTCGATCGATTCATGCTTTTATTTTTCGATCGAATCTGAGAAATAAAGACTCTGGAGTGCGTAACACTCCAAATTACGCTCCGAAATTTTATAGCAGTGTAAAATTCATGACAATTCACCGATTTTGAGAGCTAAACAAGACATTTTTCGACGAATTGTGCATATGTATTCGGCCGAGTGAACTAAGAGCCCATAAAGGTAAAGCGTAAGAGGCTCCTAGGTTCTTTTCGTACGTAACCGAAAAGTCCCGTGGTCGTAGAGAGGAATGTAGGCATTGCGCAACCACTGAAAAGGAATTGAAAATGCTGGAGCTTTCTATACGGGCCAGCGTCAATGTCGCGCAGGACGAAATGGAGAAAAAAAAAATCCTGGTAATTTGTCGGTAGGCATGCGCTGGACCGGCGGACGGTGAGCTGGATCCCTGCCGTGCAGATCCGTTAACCGTCCGAGCCCACCTCGTCATCCTCGGCAAGAACCGCGTATGTGGGCACAGATGTGCCCGGGGGCCAGTCGCATGCCGCACAGGAAGAACGCCGTATGAGCCTTCCAACATTGCCTAAGTTCCGTTAAATTAAAACGTTAATTATTACTAAAATCGCAATCATACAATCATGTTTATGTTGCGTATTCTATTCCCAGGATATCGGCCTATCTTCAATATGGGGATAATCTTCTTATTTGAAGAAATTTGGCGATATGGACAATCCCCGACGTAATTTTAAGTCAATTACAATCTATTCAGAGTCAAATAAATTGGAGTAAAGTCGAGAAAGCAGAGTATGGGAAATGCAGGCGGGTCCGGACGGTCAATCTGGGCCTCCTTGACCAGAACCCCCCCCCCCCCCCCAAAAAAAAAACCCACCCTTTTTCGTGATTTTCAGGAATTTTTAACCTTGTGATCCTCTACAATAAATTTTTTTGGCGGGTCTAGTGAGGACTTAATTTTCTGGCGAAGTCAGGGAAAGTATAATCATTTTAAACTTTTCTAAGGCTTGCAACCCGGCTGAATTTTTAAAAAACGAAAGTAAAGTTACTCTCTAAAAAGTTCAAAGATAAAAAAACCAACAAAGGAGGGGTATCGACAGGGGCCGTTTTCAGGCCCATTCTAGCTGAATTTCGTAAACTTTACGAATTTTCCTCACGGAAAGTCTACATTTTAAAGAGTACATCATGATTTGGTCATTTAAGGTCTCTTTTCAGGTCTATTACTGGCCTAAACATGGATCTGAAAGTCGACTTTGGCGAAAACTGCGGGTTTTGCAGGTTTGCGGTCGAATGTAGTAAAACTTCATTTTTCGCCTAAAACTGCCTCGAGACTCATGTTTTTCGACCCGAAAAGAGACCAAAAATGACCAAATCATGATGCATTTCATAAAATGTAGGTCCTTAATGAGTAAAAAAATGGTCGAGTTGAGGCAATTCAGCTATGATGAGCCCAACAACAGCCCTTATCGATACCTCTCCTTTCCGGGTAAATCTGGCAGCGTGCGAATCCTCATACGTCGTTTTGGCTTAGGACGGGAGTGATGGACGTGGTTCCTCGTGGCGGCCGGCCGGCCGGCGTAAGTAAGTAAGTGGAGCAGTGTGGAATCTCTTTAAACCGGGCCTCCCCCCCTTCCTACCCGCCCCCCGCCGCCCCCTAGGCCCCACTTGGCTTGGGCTTCGATTTCAATCAACGGGTCGACGGTAATTATTCCGTTCGGATATACCGATCGCCTTCAGCTGGGCCACTCGACACCTGAGCGCCACACGGCCACGGTCGGGGTCAGGGACTGAGTCTCCAGTTGTCGCCGACAAAATGGACTATATATTCATAAAAAAAGATTTATAGACCACGCTAGGGGGTCTGCCCCCTGGCCGCTACGCGGCTCAACCCTCGGAGCACTGCGAACCCTCTTTTTTCCTCTTTCAAAATCTCGAAACTATGATTGAATCGGGACGTGCGAAAACTGCTGATGTCCATTTAACCATTCTTGAGTTTTTTTGAGTTCATAATACTTTTAAAGAGTTGATACGACCATAAAAGTGATGTAAGGACTCGTTTTGGGATTAAGGAACCCCGAAGACGAGTTTTAGCGCCACTTTCGTAGTTGCAGCCAACTCCGAAACACACGCCCCGATTCAACTTTCTTCATCAGGGTGTCTACTAAAACAAGCTAGCCAAAAAGCAGTACTTTCACAGTACTTTTTCAGTACATTCCCAAGAAATTCAGTGCCTCCTCAATAGAAAAATTCAGTACTTTTTCAGTACCTCCGATTTACGAAATTCGAAAAATTTCAAAAATTTGACTTTCTCGCTCAAAGTACGTCAGAAGTGACTAAAAATTCCGGGCCTTCTTGCGGAATTTCCGCACTTTTTCAGTACGTCCGGACCGCCCTTAAAAAATCGGTACTTTTTCTGGACTTTCCGGAAATTCCAGACTTCTAGACACCCTGTTCGTGGGCCGATATGAAAAAAGACTAAATCGGTCACACGGGATGAAATTTTACCTTTTAACTTTCATATCATCACCATTTAATCATCCAAACGATTTCTAAGAGCCTTTCGGATGATCAGTGGCAATTTTACACAGAACGGACGCTTCTTTCAATAAAATTTTCCAGTTAGACGCTTCTGAGCCCGTTTTCTCAAAACTTAATTTTTGCACTTACTGCTCTCTTCGCTATCACAGCAGCGTACCCTTTCCAGCAAATTAACCTGGCTACCCTATGAATGGGGGAAGAGCATACTTTCGTTCCACCTACCTTGGTCTCTGCATACGAATTATCGGCAGAAAAGTTAGGGTGTTAATCAGACTTTCCCGAATTCCGCATCCCGGCGTTGCGTTCCGGTCAGCGTGCTTAACTGCTTACTTTCGATTTCTCTCCTCAGGTAATTATTTCTCCCCGTCTCCTACGCCTATTTCCCGCCGCCGGTGCCGCGACGGCGGCACGGCGCACAGTGAGTCGAGTCAATAGAAGAGCTTGGTCAATCATATTTGGCCTGAAACGGCAAATATTTACGTTTATTTCGTCAAATTTTAAATTTTGATGGGTGTTTCTGATAATAAATTTTACGAAAAAACCATTGGCATCACTTTTAAAGCATCAAAATTTCATATTAATAAATATGTACGCTTTTAAATTTTTTGAATCCTGTCCAACCTCTCCACGGTCCACTGTGCGGCGCCCGGTTTCTCTTTTTCCGGGAACTTGCCTGCGATTCCGATTGAAACGCTGTATCCGTAATAATTTCATATTCCGATTCAGATTTATCTTCTGCCGACATAAGCGCAGATAAACAAGGTGCGTGCCGTAACACGGGGATATTTTCACGGGCCGATGATGAGGCGCCAGCAACCAGAACAGAACATTCGTGCGTGTATGTATAAACACACTGCGTACAAATAAATGGTTTTTATATGAAGGGGGGGGGGGGGGCGATTTTTTGAGATACATGTTCGTTTGAAGTTTTTCAGTTATTAAACCCTACCCATGGTTTGTTACAATTTAACTGGGCCTCAACAAAAAAACAGGGATCGACAAAAGTAATTTTCTCTATCGAGGAACTTTGGAGTATCCAAGCATTTTTCGATGGTTACAAATGTGATCTCTGCAACGCTGTTTTCCCAAAACGAGCTTTGAATTTACGCTAAAACTTTCACTAGAAAATTGTCTCGCCTGCGGGACGATTATTGAAATTTTGTGACTATCGGGATACATATGGATGACTTAGGTTAAATGGCGGAGCGTGATTGGTCGGCTGTGTCTTATCGCTGCATTGTCGTGCCTTTGTCAGGTGGAATTCACGACAAGCTAAAGGCACCTCTTGAGTTTCCGACAGCATGTCGTCCATTCCACCTGACACAGACACGACAAAGCAGAGAAAAGACATACCCGACCAATCACGCTCCGCCATTTAACTTAAGTCATCTATGTCCGCCCGAAACACACAAAATCTCAATAATCGGCCCGCGAGAGTTGTTTAGACCATTTTTCAACGTAATCCCTGAGTTCTCACAAAAATAGCCACTTTTTTGAAAGGTAGTTTCCTTAAATCATAAAATTTCCTGACTTTCCAAGGTCCTAGGATACATAACTTCACTTTTGCTAACATGAAAATACGTTCTGCGAGACGTATATCTCAATGTAAAGCCCTGGATAGAAGATCAAATTCCGAACCAATTCCGATCAAAGAAGACATGCTGATGACTGATTGTCACCGTCTACAATCAAATTTTGACGGGCCGCACTTATTTGTTCAAAGTAAGATCAGAATGGAGGAAACAGTTCTGCCAAGTTTTCATTTTAAAATGAAGCAAATCAATGAGTTTAAGACTGATGACTCCCGACACTTTGATGCTACTTTGATCGGAATTGGTTCGGGAATTGGATCGTCTATCCAGGGCCTAACAGAAAATCAATCAGAGGCCCCTCCACAAAAACAAGGACCAAAGTTGAAACTCCACCGTTTCCCAGCTGAAAAATCCTCGAAAGAAGAGATCACATTCACACATACAGAGGCATAGCAATGATTAGCCCAACCCACCCCCCCCCTTACCCCCTCGCCCGCAGTGAAAAAGGGGAAAAAATGAGCGGACGTTAAAATTGTCAAAGGAGCAGATGGATGCAGTTTCACTATCGGCGGTTGTCCCGCTCGGGGTCCGTTCCGTTGCGCAACGAAAATAATTGGATGCGCGCGCCGCACCGAGCGCACGGCGTTGCCGATTTTCCGCTCGAAACTCCGCATTTCCCGGGAAAATCCGACGGTTTCCCGAAAAGGGCGGCAACGCCGCGCTGCATACCGCCGACCGCGACCAGGAGCAGACATCATTACCAACATTCCGCTTCCATTATAGCGTCGAAAACGGAATTTTCCTTTCAGACCCCCCCCCCCCCCCCCCCGGGTTGACTCCTCTGGCAACCGTTCGCAATTGCAATTAATCTTACTTACTTACTTATTTACTTTCTCCCGAAATGAGCCCGTCGACCGGCTCACCAAGCCCAACGAACGGCCGGTCCCGCCTCACAATCAGATCCTTGTGAAAAACTTGGCATCAGTGCAAAAAAGGGAGGAAAGTGAGGGGCTGAAACAAGGGTCACCGTGGATCCTGATCCCCCCTCACCCTACCCCCTAAAACTGCTCATCTTCTCTGGAGAAATGTGAGGGATTTTGCTAGGAAAGTGCGTGACATACCTATACCTTGTTGGTCAAAATTGTTCCTGAGACGATTCGATGTTTCAAAAATGTTGGGGGAGGCCGGGAGGCCCTCTGAGCCCCCCTTCGATTCTAGGAGAATCCCCAAAACCCTCCTTTGGAAGCGAGGGGGCTCCGAAGATTCTTCTTGGTAAGGTATCTTTTTCGTGATCCCCTAGACCACCCTTAAGGTTCCCTTCTCTCATCCAGCCCTACGAAAAATCCCTAGTTCTGCCCATGGAAACAGGGTTTGAAGTGTTGATTTTAGGGCATCGTCCATGTGAGCGAATATCGTGTTTACGTGCATGAGTGCCTGTTTTTCCGTCAACATTTCCCGGGACAGTGATTTTAGCCGAAAATTATAGAAAAGTATAGTGTCTAGTCGCAAATTCCCGGAGACTTAGTCGGGAAAGTTATCGCTGCGATCCCCAACAGTGTATTTACCATTAGTTCCGCTAAAGCAGATAGGTGTTAATGGTAGTCCAAATGCATCTTGACAATTTTCCCATTTATGCATTTTGGCAACACCGTGTTTCGTCTGCTTTTACAGGATAATCAAAAAGTCCCGCGCCACTCATTATAACCCCTAAGATTCTTGCCTCTTTGAAGGAGGGTCCCTTTAAAGTTTTGAAGGTTCCCAAAAGTCAAAAAAGACTTCCGACAGCACTGGGAAAAAAAAAAAAAACACATTGGATCTAGAGTCCAGACTCTTAAAAGCATCGACAAGAAAAAGTGGTCTTGATTTAATCAGAATCTAGCTTAAATCAAGAACAAAGCCTCTTAATTTAAGCGGATTTCGTTTCGATTCAAGTAAAAATCCGATTGAATCGAGAGTATTTTTTCTTGTCCATGTTTTCAAGAGTCTGGACTCTAGATCCAATGAGTTTTTTCTTCCAGTGAGTCAGTTTTTCAGTCAAAATTTCCCGAGGAAGTAGATTAAAGCCGAGAATTCAGACTTCTCCGGAAAGTTCCACCAGTATCCCTGCAGCAGCCGCTTAGAATCGAGAGCGAAAATGCGCGGCAAGCGGAGACTATTGCGTCTCGAGTCGTCGCGACGCGGCGGCG
Organism: Bemisia tabaci; assembly: GCF_918797505.1. Classification (NCBI taxonomy): domain Eukaryota; kingdom Metazoa; phylum Arthropoda; class Insecta; order Hemiptera; family Aleyrodidae; genus Bemisia; species Bemisia tabaci. The sequence goes on from NC_092794.1 coordinate 43,154,686, forward strand.
GCGCTTGGCGTCGGATCCGTCGGGCGTCGAAAGGGACAGAATTAGCAATTACTGTCCGTTCGTTCGGTGGACGCGGATTTGATTGCGGAGCGCATGCAACAATCGCGCATCGCGTTGCGTTTGATTGGCCCGGCGGCGGCGGCGGAGGGGGCGGGGCGGGGCGCGGGGGTGAGTGGCCGCAGGGGCATTAAACCCGGCCGCCGGTCATGAGACGTCGTAGACGTCGTCGTCGTCGGACGTTAATTCCTCCGTTTAGAGCGTTTTCGCGGGGCGACGCGTGTTTGCGCCCTCGGCCCGCGCTCGCCCGGGCGACAGCGGCGACGTCATCGGGAGCAGGGATGCGCCTGCATAATAGAAGACCGCTGACAAGCCATGCCGTCCGGCCATCTCACGACGCCACGTTGCATTCGCCGTTGGCTCAATGGATATTTTCAGGATTTGAAAGGATCTATGCTTTGTTCGAAAGGAGGGGTATCGATAAAGGCAGGTTTTGGGCCCACCGTGGCATGAAACGTAAGAGAGACATAAAAATTAGAAATTTCCGTAAATTTCATATTGCCTGTGCAACCCGCCCTTAAATGCAAGAAATCTTATAATCTTCAAAACCCGGTTCTTCATTCTAAATTTCTTACATACATCATACGTTTTTGAAATTTCCGGAAATATTTCAGAGAACATTTTACGAAATTTTTCCACCCTGGCCCACCCAACTGAAGTTCCTCAATTCTATCATTTTTCGCGTATTCGGGGCCTGTTTTACAGAAGGCAACAACTTCAGTCATACTCGGTCTCTTCGCAGGTCTATTATGGGTTTAAAATGGGTCTAGGAGGTGATTTTGGCAAGAAAACCCGGATTTCTAGGCATTCAATGGCAAACCCCCACTCAGCGTCAAAATCGACCTTGATTAGTTGAACCAATTTTAGACTTCAGAAAAGATTGATCGCAACCAAATTATGTTGCAGTTTCGTCCATAAGGGGGGGGGGCTGTAAGGAGCCCCCCCCCCCAAAAAAAAAAAAAAAAAAACCCAGCGCGGAGCGCCGGTCTTTTGGGATAATAGTGACGTGTCGGTCTACAGTAGTTAAGATGGTGTCAATGCTGGTCTTGTTGTTGAGTCGAGTTGAACAACGCATCTCTTGCACTGTAGAAGAACAAGCCCACCTACGGTAAGGAAAGGAAGGGGGGTTCCGGATCGGTCGATGCTGATACGGAGCTGTTTGTTTACACTTATTTGACCACTGAGCGTTGCGTGACAGCGCTTTCGCAGCCTTTCAGCTTCCCTTTCGTGCAGATGCAAGCTCGCATCTCAACTGGCGCCTTGTCAATGAACTGAATTAAACGGAATTGAAGTCTTTAAAAATTACTCGCGCTTACTTGCAGCGCTTCTGCGAGATGTTGTAAAACCATTCCGCATGCCCCACACTCCATCACCCTCCCAGGGGGGAGGGAGGTGTTTGTAAATTATCCGCGAGATCGCCGTGGGAACTACGTACGATGCCGTCGACTTGCAATGTATTGTACACACGTCGTTCCTTTGACGTAAGCATGGAATTCAGTGGCGTGGCGTGCTTTGCGATGTATCGATTGATCGGCCATTTAAACCTATGGAAAAGGATCGATAAACAGGGTGTTCGCAACGAACACCTTAATAATCGATTCTTTACCGTGGGTTCAAATGGCATAACAATCGATATATCGCAATTCACGCCACGCCACTGATGGAGTTACGGACGTAAAAGTTCGTGCCAGAGGCGGATCCAGGAGGTTGGCAACACTGGCTTTTCTCCATTTAAACCTGTGTTGAATAATCGATTATGTCGGAGCACCTGTCCCTTTCAAGAATCGATTTATTTCCATAGGGAAAACAATGCTGCCAACCCACTGGATACCCGCGAATGGCTCATATCAAAATGCAATCAATACGCATTTACATAAGGGTATTAGACGTAGAGAGTCGGGATGAATTTGGACTCACTGCTGTCATAAGAAAATTGCAATTTTCGAATAAAAAGACACATGGCACCGAAGCTCACTGACTTTCAAGCGCTTTCATGACTTTCCCCGAGAGTCAAAAGCTTTCACAGCTAGAAAATCGGAGAATAATTGAAGATGTTCACGGATTTTTCAATACCGCGGGACGACCTTGCGCCTTCACCGAGCAGTTGCCTCCACGGTGAGCAACTATTTTAACTTCTGGGAGATCAAATTGTAAGTCCGATATTTTGAAGGAACTTCAGAAATTCGAAATCTAGCACTTTTCAAAAATGCAACAGGTGTGCCTTAGCATAAATTGTCTTATTGCACATAAATTTGCTTTAGCACTTACACTTTTATGCCTTTATCGGAAGTTGGCCTTACCTAGAGTAACTATTTTGACTCCCCGGAGTTCGGATTGCATACCCAACGAACTGAAGGAATTTTAAGTCAGGGGATCTGCAACCGAGCAATCTCGTTGAGACCACCACTAAGTTACGCCTTCACAGAAAGTTCGCTTCCACCGTGAGCAACTATTTTAACTCACGGGAGATCAAATTGCATATCCGATCATTTGAAGGAACTTTAAGACCAATTATTGGCAACCTAGCAGTTTTTGAAGATGCAAGGAGTGCCCGCGCTAAACTGGATTCAATTTTTAGAAATTGATCCATGAAAAATTCAAAATCCACTTTCAATTGAGGCTGGTTCAGGCCAAATATCTAGCAGTATAGTACAATGATTTTATTTTTGAGAGGTGTCTCGATATCGGAGGCCCAATATTTTCCTGCAAAAAACCTTTGTACTCGGAAAACGAAGCAGTAAAAAGATTTTACTCCGCCTGTATGGTGGATAGAGCGTATACCCTAAAGTTCTCGTTCTGATGGACATGGTTTTATGTCGATGCTCCGAGTGAGAATTGGATGTATTTCTATCAAACGGAGCTATGTGCATTATGACGTGAGCCCTGTTATGCACATATTCTTATGGGTCTCAGGGCTCGTGTCTTAATGCACATAGTTCCGTTTGACAGAAATACGTCCAATTACATTACGCAAGATAAGTCCTTCTACCAGAAAGGTCAAATTCTCCGACTGACCCGAGCATTTCATGGGGTGTTGAGTGGTTTTTGCATGCTCCCTGTTTCCTAACGCTGATAGACTTATTTTCCTTAAATGCGCTCAAATTATCCTCGATTCCATTCCAATCACTTGGAGCCTCTCAATAACGATCGGCCTGCGCTCCTGCGGTCACGTGTGTGGTAACGGATCGTGCGTTGCCGTGCGATGGAATAACGCCGTATGAACGTTCAGCTGTTGCCAAATTTCCCCAGAATGAGTTTTCATTTCCCAGAGGCATTACAAATGTGTTTCCTTGAAATTTTTAGCTTAAAACCATGGTGTCTAGTTTTCTTGGCAAAGCTCATTCCCTGAGTTTTCCCTGATTTTCCTTGATTTTCAGGGGCTCATTCCCTGATGAGAAACCGAAGTTTTCTCCCACTTCCCCGGGATTTTCTTAGGGAAAAAAATATAATTTTCCAGAGTTTTAGGTGTGAATATCGATTTTAATTAATCTTACAGCCATTTCTTTGGCGTATGTTTTTTTTTTTTTTTAAATTGTACATTAGTTGGAATCCAGACCCAGGTTTTTGCACTGACCGATTGATTGCGTCAATAAGAAACGTTTTGGGGCCCTAGTGGCCCTGCATATCTTTGTACAGCTATAAAAATAAAAATATAAAAAAAAGAAGAAAAAAACTAGGCAATGTCAGAAGGCTCATACGTTGTTCTTCCTGAGGGCCCGGGAGCAGGGTCTTGGTCCTTCTGATGGGGCAATCACCTCGACGGCTGCGGCCGGCTCCCGGGACGGAGCGATTCAATCGGCGATTATTCACGGGTGCGTCGCGACGCCCGGCGACGGCGACGACGCGAGAAATCCATCTCACGCGGCATTGACGTGACGCGTGACGTCGCGCAATCGTTTAACGTTCGCGGCTCCGCGTCCACTCGAGGGAGGGCCATTGAATGCCCGTCAACGTCAACCCGACGAAATGCCCGACTCGAAGGCGAGCCCCGTGGGGACATCTTCGGGGGATGTTAGGGTACTAAACTGCGGAAAATTCTCCCAAAAGGAACTAAAACTGATCGAGATAGCCAGAGAAAAGGTCTGGTTCTCAAAGGGCAAAACTAGGGTGTCTACTAAAACAAGCTGGCCAAAATCCAGTACTTATGGGAACTAAAACTGATTAAGATTGCCGGAAGAGAGGTCTGGTTCTCAAAGGGCAACACCAAAGTGTCTACTAAAACAAGCCGGCCAAAAACCAGGACTTATAGGAACTACAACTGATCGAGATTGCCGGAAAAAAGGTCTAGTTCTCAAAGGGCAAAACCAGGGTGTCTACTAAAACAAGCTGGTCAAAAATCATCGGTACTTATACAAAGTCACGTGGGTTTGGTAATTTTTCGGTACATTCCCAAGCATTTTAGTGCCTCCTTAATAGAAAAATTCAGTATTTTTTTAGTACCTCCATTTGACGAAATTCAAAAAATTTCAAACATTTGAATTTCTTGCTAAAATTGCGACAAAAATGACACAAATTCAGGACCTTCTTATGGAATTTCCGCACTTTTTCAGTACTTCCGGATCGCCCTTGAAAAATCAGCACTATTCCCGGACTTGTAGACGCTCTGAAGACTGATCATGCTGGAGAAAGCTAGTTTCTAGTTTCTTAGCTGGTTTTTAGTAGACCGACTTTCCTGTCCTCTTACCAAAGATAGTGGAAATTTCAGATCCATTGTTAAGATGCTTCAAGATAGACGTATTTTATCTCCTATCACATAAAAAATAAAAGACTTTTCATTGCTCTGATATTCATAATTCGGTTATGAGTTTTTGTGGACTAATATCCCTTTCTCCTCAGACGATTACACATTAAGCCCTTAGATTAGGAGCGGCCTATAAACAAGCGTACCCCACGTGGAGCGAAGTGGTCATTCGATAGGCGACCCGGGTGGGTGAGTGGGTGGGGGGGCTTTTCTAGTCCTAATCTCCAGACTTGAAGATAAGATCGGTTTCTATGGGATTTTTGAAAATAAATGGATTTAACGATGTTGGTTTCATCGTAAACTCACTTCAAAGATGCCTGCGTTTGATATCTGGACATTGAATTTCAGAGCAGTTCGTTCTAAATTGGGAGAAAGTTCCAAGGCAGTAGAAGCCTATGAGAAACCATAGAAATCGCACCGATCGACTCCGGGGTGGGAACACGAAATTCGAAAAATTTGAAATTGCGAGAAAAATGACAGAAAATTAAAAAAAATCCGGACCTTTTTGCGGAATTTCCGCACTTTTTCAGTATTTCCGGACCGCCCTTAAAAAATCAGTACTACTTCCGGACTTGTGTCTACGAGTCCGGAAATAGTACAGCAAAATAGCTGCCGGGAATAGTACTGAATAGTGGGTGTCTACCCTGGCAGAAACGACATTTTTACAACACTGTAATCGCGCTGGTTCTTTTTTGCTACAAGCAATGCTATTGTCTTTCAGACCGCTCCCAAAAAATCAGTGCCATTTCCGGATTTTCCAGAGCAGTATACACTCTGAAAACAGAGCCAATTTTTCGAAGCGTTTTCATTTTCCGGGTCCATCGCATCCCGACGAGTCGGGCGATCTCTTATCGCGCGCGCCGCCGTTGAAATCGAACACCACTCGATCATCGTTGACCCCTCCTTGGGGTCCGATCTGACCGCGGCCGCGCCGATGACAGCGATGGTCTTTTAAAAGGCCCTTAATTATATGCACCGCGCCGGCGCAGCGCACATCCCGGCAAATGCCGCGATTCTCACATGTGCTTTACCCGAGGAGTTATTGCTTTTACGAGGCTCCATGAATTATTGAATTAGTCCCGCCCCCCTCCCCCCCTCCCCACTGCCAGACTCGTAAACCCGACGCGCTCCAGGAGAAAACGATCAGACGGACGCGGATTTAAATGCTCTTGTCACATCATCGAGATGCGGTGTTGTTGAGGGGGATCTACGGGACCGATAAAAATGATTCGAGGATCTATCAACCTGTTGGAATACGGTAAAGTCGCATTAAACCTGGATAGAGTACTTATAAGAGTATGGGCAAGTCGGTAATTTTTAGAGGTTAGGTCATGGAGCTTTTAGGGCCCAGGAGGGCAGCCAACCCATAAACTCGAATTATCCAGAAATATTTATAGATAAAATTTTGGTTTGATTTTTGTTTTGGCAGCGGCAATTTTCTGGCGCTTTTCGTGTTCGAAGGGTGACTGCCCTTTTGGGCCATAGGAGGTCCACGTTTCGACGTGTCCGTATTATCCAACACGGGTACTCTAATCCATGGGACTTTTTCGGCCAAAGGTTAGGGTTGGGTGGAAAAATGGGAACACTGGTATCCTAGCATGTTAATTGCAGCAATTTGCAAAAAAAAAAAAAAAAAAAAATGGACCAGTACACAACGTGCAAATTTAAGCAATATGATATATGTTATCTCATCAAAATTCTTACGATTCGTGCGACAAATATTACTGCACATGAGTCCTAACAAAAATATTAACGTCTTCCGATGCAAAAAGTCAAAATTTCAACTCTTATTTGAGTACTTATCACGTGTTTCGCTCCATCCAACTTTTCTTCTCTGGCGTTAAAGTCTCTAAGTCAGCAAAAATGAGTTCACGTTCTCCTTCATTTCGTGGATATGCAATTTTATCTTCTTGGAAGTTGAAATAATTGTATTACGTGTTTCTACCCATTCAACTTATATACTCTTCTTGGACAACTCTGAGTCAGCGGACAAGAGACCAAACTCTTTTTCTTCGTTGGTTATGCGGGGACCTCGTCTTTCGGAAAAAAATTTCGAAATATTAAAATCCGCAGGAAAAACGATCGCGGAAAGCGCCTGCGAACCTTAGAAAAAAACCCCGTGTAACATCATAACGGTTTCGATGTAACACAAAGGTCCACCGAATTTCCAAGAAAGTGTACAGTTTCCTCCACATTCTTCACGTTATCCATCGCGCAACACTGTTTGCGGGACTGTCAATAGTTTCTGACCTTCTCAATGGGGAAAGGGGGAGGGGGAAGAGGAAGGCAAAATCAGGCAAGCCACCTGACTTTCTACTTGCGTGTTTAGTAGTTCTCCAGTAGATCGTACTGATCGACTATCGATATTTCCCCATTAAGCTGTATCAAAGAATCGATTATTACAGTGTTCGTTACGAACGCCCTGCTTATCGATAGTTTTTCATAGGTTTAAATGGCAGATCAATCGATATATCGCAAAGCATGCCACGCCACTGGTAATTCCTCGATTCCTGGTGGCTATAGGAAATTCATCTTTCCACCCACTACCCGGGCACTAACAATGATTCACGATATCCATACAACGCATTCGTTACCTTACTGTGCAATCGTTTCCGAGAGGGCGTTCAATACTCATGCTCCTGGTCCCTGAAGTCCAGCACTACATCTTTGGCAAAGTTATCTCCTTTCGACGTCTTCGAGTACAGCTGCTAAGACCACGTAAAATACGAGAAACCAGTGACAAAAACGTTGGCAGGGTCATAAGTAATATCGACTGATAATAATGTGCTTCAGAGATTATAAAGGGAAAATCTGAAGTTGTTTTTTGAACCGAGGAACTTCGAAAGATCCGCACTTTCCAAAGGTAAAAAATGTAAAATTTTCAATGGTGTATTGCCAAAATGGGTTTGGAACTCAAGCTAAAAATTTCACTGGAGACATGTCTCAACGTAGGATTTCGTCTAGGCCACATTTGAACGAAATTCCTGAGTTCCCGGAAAAGGGGGCACTATTTTGATAGGCTCTTATCAGTTAAAAGGCCCGACAGCTTAAAATTTAAGACACGATGTGCGGGAGGAAATTGACCGATGGACCAGTGGATTCTTGTCGCCAATATAAACAAAAAACGTCTACCTTACTAGGAGTTGATTTTAGTTGTTTTCGTTACGCAAGTCGTGCTTTACGTTAAATTTTAGTTAAGAAACATGTATCAGAATGCTTAAACGCGTATCTTGCGTATACTGCACTGGAAAAAAAACACATTGGATCTAGAGTCCAGACTTTTGAAAACATTGACAAGAAAAAATACTCTTGATTCAATCGGATTTTTGCTTGGATTAAAACGAAATCCGCTTAAATTAAGCAAGAGGCTTGGTTCTTGATTTAAGCTAGATTCTGATTGAATTAAGAGTTCTTTTCCTTGTCGATGTTTTTAAGAGTCTGGACTCTAGATCCAATGTGTTTTTTTCCAGTGTAGGAGTTGATTTTAGTTATTTTCGTTACGTAAGTCGTGCTTTACGTTGAATTTTAGTTGAGAAACATGTATCAGAATGCTTAAACGCGTATACTGGGCGTATACTTGCGTATACTGAGCCATTTTGCAACGCTGATATGTAGAATTGTAGATACTTTCCTCCATAAGGGAAAAGACGATCCATCGAAGCTAGCTGCCTAGAATCGATTATTTACAACGGAAATGAATGGAAAGAACGGACTTGCAAGAATCGCGAGCTACTCCACAATCGTTGTTCCGTAACGCGGCGGCGGCGGCCGGATTCCCGCGTAAACGCGTCGATTTCTTCGATAGGAAGTGAGAGAAAATGCTCGGAGCGTAAAAGAAGAAAGGGAAATTTCCCCGCCGGTAACTTTCTAGTTGTTGCGACAGGAATGTCAAGAGAATAATAGTGGTCGTCCGCCGAGCTCTAGGTGAGCCGCTCGGATTAAACAACACGGTGGTGCGTAAGCCGGTTTGCTCTACTGCAAAAATAACGTACTCGCGTTGGGTTTATAATGGGCAATTACGTCTTTCTTCCTAATCCTGATCGACACCCTGCCAACGCCAACCCTGGAAGCACTGTCATAGCACTCGGCTACCGAAGAGCACGGCGCATTGTTGCCAAGTTAGGAAGGCAATATTTTATGAATTTTATTCTGAATCGCGCGATGTTTCCGAAAATTTAAAGATAAATGTTTCACCCGCGATTATGATCAGCCCTACGCTTAAAGGAATCGAGAAAATTGACCCATACCGTTCACAGATATCATTTTATTCAGCATTCATAACTCATATTTGGGGTTGTCGGTAAATTATTTTACGCTGGAGAGGGTGGGGGTGGGTTTGTTATTATAATTTTGTGACTAAGCGTGACACCGGGTATAGGAGATGGCAAGCTTACGTTACGGGTAACAAATGAAAAAAAAAACACTAAGAAAAGGCCCGAACTGTATGTAACAAGGTGGAGAAATGGTGCTGGGTCCACACCATGTTATGGGTAACAGTATGTATACAGGATTTCAACTTCTTCTTCATAAATTTTTTATTGAATCATTTCATTCGGTACTCGAGTATTTTTTCCCCTTCTTCATTTCTTCTATCCTCCAATGGGCCTGTTGCAAACTTTTGCTAGAGCAAAAATAAGAGTTGTTTCTTAAAGATAATGCCTCAAAAATCACGATGAGCGCATCGGCAAAGTCTGAAATGCACTCATAACTTCACAGTCTGCGTAAGAAATTTGCGGTTTTTTGAGCTCCCCGCTTCAAAAACGATACTACGGCACAGGTGAACATTTTGTAAGAGGAGTCGTTCCATCATCGGCAATAATCATCATGGCCGACGCCAATCCGCCAAAACACGTTTGATGGGACGAGATAAACACCTGAACTGGATTAGACCAGATAAAAATCGGTGTGTTAACGTTCATATTTTCCACGCCCGAATTGATTGACCTTGAACTCTCCTCGAATCACGCGCGGAACTGCGCGCAAGCGTCGGCCATGATGAATATCGCCGACGATGGAGCGACTCCTCTAACAAAATGTTCACCTGTGCCGTAGTATCGTTTTTGAAGCGGGAAGCTTAAAAAAACGCAAATTTTCTTACGCAGATTGTGAAGTTATGAGTGCATTTCAGACTTTGCCGATGCGCTCATCGTGATTTTTGAGGCATTATCTACAAGAAACAACTCTTATTTTTGCTCTAGCAAAAGTTTGCAACAGGCCCATTGTATTACGTTTCCATTACCATTATTATCCTCAGTATTAATTTTTCAAATTTTATCTGTAAGAGAATACCTTTTCGATCATTCATTTCTTAAATACAAATGCTTCTTAATTAAGTACTTAAAATATTCATTTTCCCAATCATATTTGAATTTTCATTAGCCTTGCGAATTGACAGAGACCACATAAACGTAAGCTTACAATCCACTTTAGGATGATAGAACTATTCGGCCATATGAAAGTTCCAATTGTCCAAAAGTCACGTTTTCCCGTCTGTGAAGTGTTCCAAACAAGCGTGATATTTACAGTGATACCACTATTCGACCACGGGGGAGCCCGTATTGCCTATACTAAAAATTGAAGGCGAACTGACATAGTGTTAAAGTTATCTTTTCCCGTTTGGTAAGAAGCTATTTTTTATTTATGGTGAAATGAAAGTGAAGATCGAGCGCGGGACGGCAACAACGAGATTTCCTCTGTGGTGACGGGGGCCGCGAGTTGGCGGGCGAGAAAGATGCACAAATGTTGCATGGTGCATCGGTGCATCTCTTGACGGGCGGCGACATAGACACCGAAGGAGATGCAAGTGTTGCAAGTCGCATCGCTCCGTATGCAAAGACCTCTGCGCTCCGCGCTTGAATTGCGGGGCGCCTCGATACGATAATCGAGTGTCTTTCGATTTCACTAATCAATCGATTGTTCTTTCGATCAACTGCTTAATCCATTATTTACTACCGATTAATTGCAAATTAAAAAATTCCTCATTCCCAGGGCAAATTTATAAAACTTAACACAAAACTTCGAAAAATTTCGGCTCAAACCCGAAAACTGCTGATATTTTATGAAAAATACGGGATTTCAGGAGAAAATATGGAAATAATTGTGCCAAAATTTGCTAAATTATTATTGAAAATGTTCAGCGCACATGATTTATGATTCTCAAATTCAGCACAAATGCTAATTCATACCTGGGAGCCCTCGCGAGCATTCCGAAGTACAAGTTTTTATTTTGGAAACCGTTTCAAAATATGCTTTAATGAGCGAATAAGCTTGATTCAAATTAACTATGAATCAATAAGTGGATTTTCGATTACCCAATTATTATTTCCAACTATCGATTAATCGAAAAACTCTACTCGGAGTCCTAAGTACGCCAGAGAAACGTATACCGCGCCAAGAGTATCTTTCAGCCCCCTTCGATGCTTCGCCCCTCTGATAAAAGAGCGTATTTCAATTTTCACGTGAGCCCTGTTTGACATATAAATCCATGTTTTTTGGGGCTCATGCGAAATCATACACCCTTACGCCAGAGGAGCGATGAATTGAATTGTCCATTTCGAAAAGTGCTCAAATCCTGGGAAAAATCTTCAAAAACACATGCGCAATATTAATTAGTTATGGACAGTGATTTTGACATCACTACTCGTATTTGATTCTATAAAAGCAGAAATACTCATGATGAAGGGGAAAAAACTCATTTAGAGTAAAATTTTCCTTTCAGAACTGCACTGTTCTTCTTCATTCCTCGCTGTTAAATCATACCCAACTCACGTTTCACCAGTTGCTGCAGCAGATCATTCCTCATGGATACAAAATTTTACGGAATGTTTCCTAGTACCGACTTAGAGCAGAAATATGACATTGTTAGCTTTTCTTTTCATCTTGACAGACACTCACCTGAAACAAACAAAAGACAAAATAATTTAGTAAATGAACATAAGAACGCAAGTTAATTTATTGATGATTATTTGATTAAAATTAATTAGTTACCATTCATTCAATAATTTCAAGAGGTGTCGGCACGAAGACAACAGACTTCATAAAGAGAAATGGTCACAAAAATAGAAAAAAAGACTAGGATTTGCAAGTTTTTTTTCCAGCAAAAGGGTTACAATTTCCTCTCTTTCTTTTTAATTACCAATTCACAAATGAGTATCAAGGCAGGATGGTGCCGTCGTTGAAGGGTGCATTCCCGTCGATACTACTAACTATACTTGTTTATACAAGTTCACACAAAGATAATTAAGAATAATTTGACTGAGGGAGACTCCGCTTACTAAAGACGAAAAGAAAGGGAGAAAAAAAACAGAAATAAACGTTCCATATGATATGTTAAGCGGAAAGCATAGAGATAAAAAGAGACATAAATACTTCATCTCCGGTGCAATAACAGTCCGTCAAGAACACGCCGCGAGGTGTAATGAAGACAAATTGCTCGATAGAAAAAAGAGAAATTATAAAATAAAAGATTTTTTCTTCTCAGACAAGTTCGCAGAGTACCGGTTGGGCTCTCGGAGTCGAGACTTAATACGGCAATTTACATAATAATCGTTTTTGCCCAATTTTGCGGCTCGACGCTTTCGGGTAATTTTTCGGTATGAATGCGCGGTTATGATACCGTCTCATGAATGTCTAAATCATCTGCTTTCACTATACCACTAATAAGAACCGCTTCATCCACCTCTCCTCCGACTTCAAATGTTGGATCAACTAGTTAAAACGAAATAGAGAAGAAGTTAAAATTTACAGTTTTTAAACGATGTGGCGAGAGCTGTAGTCACGAATTGCGGATTTGTAATAGAGCACAAAGTTAGACCTATCGATGGCCAATGTGCGAAACCATGTGCTATCTCCATTCGCGATATACCAGACTTAAAGTCCTACTTCATTTTTCTCTTTGAGAAACATACTGGTCATGGTATTTTTTAAAAACTTCCTTGATTTTTCTTCTCTTTCAGCTGTACGGAGTTGAAACAATAAAATTTTCTTTCTTCTCTTCAAAAATTGAAAAAAAAAAAAAAAAAAAAAAAAAAAAAAGCAACGCTGAAATGGAGATGTGTAGTTTTGCACTATCAGCCATCGATAATAGAAAATACCCTAACTTGGGCTTTGATCCAGTGGTTCAGGTGGAATGAGTACTTCATACCCATTTTCGAGTTTTGCTCACTCTTTTCGGGACTTACGTAAAAAAAACTTAAGCTAAAACCAACAACTTTTGAAATTCGCTGATCCGTTTCGATCAAAGATAACATTTCTATATACACCATTTTTGTGTTGAAATTCATCTTGGTGCATTCGGATTTTCCATTCTGTTGAAAAAGCTCCCCGATTATTGTGAAAAAAAAATCTAGATGTCTAGAGGAGAATTCCACTGAAAATTTTTCGAGAACCTCCCTATTCAAGATGACAAAGTTCCTTGGATTTTTAAATTTCCCGAATTTTCTTAACTTTTCGAAGTTTGGAATTTCGAATGAGAGGTTCTAATTTTCGTCGATAAAGCGTGTGAATACGCCAGCAAATTATTAAAGATTTTGACAGGAGAAAAGGATCTTAAGATTCCTCAGCGAAATTTCCTGACTTTTTGGAGTTGGTGCCAAATTCCCTGGCCCTTTCATGGTTCCGACTTATCGAGATCTTGTCACCCTTTTTTCTGATGTAGTTAAGTCACAAATGAATTCCTCTCTTCCGTACTCATCTCTTCCTTTCGGAAAAACTTCAAGTGTGTAGCACGTATTAATATGGCAACAACTTCTCGATCTGGAATTCTGGAAACTCATTCGATGAGTGCTGGCGAATAAAGGTCACAGATGTTGACTGCGGTTTGGACTGCGAAGTTCGACGTCCCGCCTTTGCGGTTGTCGTAAAGTATGTTCATGATTCCTCCGGTCGCTGTCGGATTTCTCTCAGAATCGACAAGTTTTTTTTTAGTCAGTTGTTCAAACATTCAACTGATACGGTATGATTAGTATTCTCGGATCGCAACGTTCCCAGACTTCCCCAAAATTTTTGAAAATAAGATATCCTGAGGGTATTTCGAGGGATATTCGAGGGTAAGCAGCTAAAAAGAGCCTCTCCCATCTCGAATTCAAATAGCTTCAGATTTGAGAAAAAATTTGAGTGCTCAAATTTGACGCACCTCTTTACCGTATTTTTTCTTGAATGTTAAGCATGAAGCATTGAGGAAACACTGGAAAAAAGTCTCTAAAATCTAGAGTCCAGATTCTTGACTTACTGCCATGCTAAGGAAAAACGACGTAAGAGCATTCGAATTTTGCCAAATTTCCTCTCAGGAAATATTTGCTTTTGAAAAAACTTAAGAATCTTGAAGTTTTTGGGCACCTTAGCCTTAGATCAAATCAAATCACCAACAAAATTTTCTGAAAAATCGGAGGAAAAATAGTTACAAATCATCCTGACAGTTCGTGGTTTCTTAAAGAAAATTCGGCGGCGTCTGGAGGCTTATACGACGTTCTTCCTTAACACGTCAGAATACCCGTTGAACTCCCGAATTCGTAACCACTGAAAGATGATGCTGTGATTAGAATGACCGACCCATTCGTGAACGGTAGGAATTTTCTTTCGTTTTCCCGTTTTCCCATTTTCCTCCCACCTTCCTTCGTTGATCCTCATTTCTTCCACTTGCGTTTTCCTGCGCCTATTTTCTATTTCCCAGAGGAGGAGACGGTTTCGAAGTAGGTCGGCCGAAGCGGCATTAGACGAGCGCTTCCGAGAAATATTGTCAGACCGATCAAAATACCGAATCATCCTCCGTAAGCAGCCACTGTGGCAATTTCGTCGCTCCTCTGACGTAAGGGCGTGACTCAATTTTCACGTGCACCCTGTTTTCCATATAACTCTATGTTTCCTGGGGCTCATGCTGAAATCGAGTTATGCTTTTACATCGGAGTAGCGACGATTTGAGGTTACCCAGGCCGGTGCGGCGGCGAGGCAAGCAGTAGAGCCATGAGACATTAAATATTTTCATGCGGACTTGCCGAGAGGAAAAAGAAAGAGTAAAAGAATCTTCCGAGCGGGCAAGAACCCGTTTCCTTGCGCGGAATCAAACATGAACCATTAATTCAATGTCATTGCGACGGAGCTACTACCGAGCGAGACTGGGCCACGAGGCGAAGCGAGCTTGGCAAAAACCACGTAAATACATGGGGTCTCTATGGGAGCTATGCGGTTTCATCTGGCCCGAGGACCGCACAACTCTACCATTTTTCGTAGAAACCTCGTATCTACAAAGGGTTTTCATGGATGTGACGCGATGCTTTCCGGCCTGAGAGACCAACACATTGCGTAATTAGCAAGAACCTCGTATCTACGCGCTGTTCCCGTGCGAGTAACGCGGCTCCATCCCGCCCTAGGGAGCAACATACTGCCGTTGTCAGTAAAAACCTCGTATCTATATGAGGGATTTTCACAGGATTTACAGTTTGCATTCAGCCAAAGACACCGGACCGAAAAGCGCGGGCTCATCGGTATGTGTAATCGAAGTATTCTCCGTGAAACATGTCCGCATCATAGGCGGTTTAGACCTTCATCCATGTGAGTGCGAGCTCAAACCGCATGAAGAGCGCATGAGTAGTGGATCTTGGGGGGGGGGGGGGGGCGAGGGGACAATGGAACGATTTCCGGGGGAGGACCCCCACAAAATTTTGAAAACTGAACTCACGGATAGTATTTTCATGTATTTTTTTTACAAAAAATATCTCAAAATTGACGTTCATTTTCGTCCACTTCAATACTTTTTTTTGTTATTTCTGATTGGCATTTGTTAAATAAAAGTGGGGGGGGGGGGTCAGTGGGACGATTCCCGAGGGAGGACCCCCACGAATTTTGAAAATTAAACTCGTACGGATAGTATTTCAATGTATTTTTTTTTAAATTTAAATATCTCAAAATTACGGTTCATTTTTATATTTTTGGTCTACTTTTATACACTTTTTTGTTATTTCTGAGGGGCGCTTGTTCAATAAAAATGCATTTTCGGGGTTTTTGCAACACAAGTGTCACCTCCAATTTCACTAGTGGGCAGAACCACACATACGGGCTCCACGCAGAATTTCCGGTTAGTTCCACCCGAGGCGGAAGTTAAACCCGGCAACGGCGACCGTATAAACGAATCGCGTGCCGCCGCGTCCGAGACAACGCAGGCGAACTACACATTCCTCCGAATAAACTAGCTTTTCGGCTGAGGAACCACCGACCGCGAACCGCCCCTTTCTGCCCCCCCCCCCCCCCCCAGCCCCCAACTTTTCCGACGTTCGTTCACTTGCATGAGAAATATCACTTGGGACCGAGTCTGACGCCGTTCCTCACAAACTGTGCGCTACCCGCTGTTAATCTTTCAGGAGTTAGCTAGGCCCCTCAATCAATATTCGTCAGGGAAACAGTCACTACGGGGAAGTGATTGAATATAGGTCACCGCTGGCATTCGTTATTCATATGGTCCGAAAGCGGGACGCGTGGTGGTTTTGGGTCACTTTTTCACAGGTTTGGCATTGCGTTCTTGTGAAAACAACGTTGAGGAGCGTTCATTCGACATTTTTGACATCCCTTCCGCCCCGTATAATGCTTTATAGCGCAACCTTGCACCCCCTCTCTTCATAATTACCTAATGTTCTACGAGCCGCCCCCCCCCCCCCTCAATATATGAAAAATTGTGAGAAACTGTTGAATATATGTCTGGATAAAATTTGAATCATACATAACGATAGAATTAAAATTAACTCCGAAAAAATATGGCCAATAACTTATGAATTTTGTGTTTTTACCAATGGAGGGTTACGAAACGCTCTTACTGACCCCCCTCCTCCTTCTAGCGCCTCGTAACACAACCTTACAACCCCCTTCATAGTTACGTAACGCTTGAAGCCCCCCTTAAGATCCCAAGAATTGTGAGGAATGTCAAATAAAAGGCTGGATAAAATTTGAAGTGTATTTGACGAAAGAGTTACAGATAACGTCGAGGAAATGAGGGTGATACATTTTGGATTTTGTGGATGCTTTCACCGACAGAGGGTTGCGTAATTTATGGAAGCTCCTTAAAGACTCGCACTACTGTCTCCCTCTGAGTACAAAGAAGTTTTCTTCAGGAGTTAACGCTGGAATTCGCCTTATAATGCCTAATGATGATAATGATGATGATGAGCAGAGAGTTGAGCAACACATTTCACACACAGAATCTACAAATAATTGGCAAACTTCCTTTTAATACTGCTCGGCTTGACATTCATTTGCCATCATGAGGCCAATAAAATGTTCAGCAATTTGCTAATCAATCATCATTAGGCGAAAAATTGTGTTCATCTCAGAAATGAGCTTTTGCCTCACCCACCTTTCGCCTCACATTGCTTGAATAGGCAGTGCGGGGTCCCTATACCACCGGGTGTTGAATGAATTTCCCGTGTTAGTTCTAGAAAAGGACGCCAAGAGGCGCTGATATTCGGCTAAGTGACCAGTGAATATTTCAATGGTGTATGCCACATATGAGATTCTGACACTCACAATTTCTATAGAGAGATCCAAAAGGTCCGCACCACTAAGACTACGCACAAGGAAACGACTTTTGGGAACCTCCAAATTTTAGGTGGACCTCTCTGAAAAGGGGCAGGATCTCTGAGGTTTAAAAGGGTGGTGCCGGACTTTTGAAGCATCCTGTATACGCGTATCTCTAGAATCGTAAGCGATCAGGCATGCTTTGCGATATATCGATTGTTCTGCCACTTAAACCTATGGAAAAGGATCGATAAACAAGGTGTTTACAACGAGTACCTCATAATCGATTCTTTGGCGTAGCTTTAAATGGGGAAATATCCATAATCGATCATCCACGCTCCGCTTGTACGCAATCAAAACGAGCTTTGAAAGTTCTTCGTCGAAGGCCAGCATGTAACACTGCAGGGGCCGAGTAATGAAACTCGATCGACTGTTTGTCAAAAGACCTTGTTCGACAAAGAACACGCTCTGTCGATGGAGCTCACTCGACAGGGAAGCGATAAAGTCTCAATAATCGACTCCGGAGTAAACGAACTAGAGACGCGACCGACAACCCCACACCGGGCCCAAAACCGCGTATCTGCGCGAGATTCCCATGGGAGCATACGCGGTTATACCTCAAGAGCGCGGCGGAGCTCATCGGCGGCGTGGATAAATGACCTGGAAGCGCATTTCACTTGGCAAATCAAACGGAGCTTCTCACGAGTGCATTCAGTCACCCAACAGATAATGTTTACATTTAATATCTGGTCGCTGCCCCCCTTCGTCCCCGGTCCCCGACCGCTCGGCGCTGCCTCCATTCCGGTTGATGGCTTTCGGATGACCCGCAATTTCCTCGGCGGATCATTGAGCCTTTCGTTTCGTTCCGTTCCGTTCCAAGCCGGGGACTAATCGAGGCCTGCGCAGGCGCAGACGCAGGCAAAGCAAAGGCATCGACGCAGGCCGCACCGGGCGCCGCCATTGTCAAAGTAGAAACCCGGGTAATACGAGTTCTTGTTCGACGATGCCCCTCGGACGCAGGTTTCACGTACCCGTTGCAAATAAATCTCGCTTCCTCCGCGCATGCATTCTTCCTTCCGTGGGTTTCTCGACGGGTCGCCTCGCTAGGAGCACGCAGGATTGATTTTTTTTTTTTTTTTTTTTTTTTTTTTTTTTTTTTTTTTTTTTATGTCTTTGAAAAACTCCGCATATCGGTAAAGTTTCTCTAAACTACGAGCAACGCTTAAAAAACCACCCGAACATCGAGGTCATTCAACTTCTTAACGACTGGACTACATTTAGCAATTACGCACTACGATTTTTGGCTCATTTATAAAAACTCTAATAGGCATAGGGAAACTAATGATTGGGGATACGTATGGTTGGGGATAGGGGTACACACGTTGTTTCTAAACTGAGCTAGAAAGTATAGTTCTTCATTGCAAAATGAGGTTCAACTCATCTGAGATGCGCCGCCTCAAACGGCCACGCCAAAGGTCTGATCCATCTCAGAAGAGTTTTCTTCCTCCTTTTCTATGTTAATAAATTAAAATCTGCTCTGTCGTTTGTATACTCTCTGCTTTATTTTACGTTTAATAACAATATGATTGTTTCTATAATTCGTGAAGTATTACAATACATAATAGAAAAAAAGTCTCTGAAAACGTGTTGAGAGGGACACAATTCCTTGGAGATCAAAGTCCGACTTTTTCAGACTTTTCGAGACTTCTTTTTATTTTGGGCATGAGCTCATTCGGAACTATGGTAGACGTTATCAGACTCGCCGCTCACTCTCTTTGACACACACGAGAGCTGTAATCAGGCCTCCTTTTTTAGCTTTTTTCCCGAATCTGAGCGACACATTATTGGCAGCACAGGACGGAGTATTGCGAATTCACGCCTCGTGTCATCGCGCCTTCAATTTTACAGACGCAACACGGACATCCATCAAGTACGAATAGTTGTATCTCTGCGCCGTCGTGCGCGTCCTTTCCATTGCTCTATGTCCATGTCGTATTGGCTCCATTTGTCTTATTTGTTGCAGTGGTGCTTCAAGGGCTAAAAGAGCATCACAGCCGAAGATCAGAGAGACGTAATCGGGCCTGCTTTTTAAGTTCACTCCCGAATCTGGGTGACACCTCATTGGTAACATAGAGCGGAGCATTGCGAATTCACGCCTCGTGCCATCGCGCCTTCAATTTTCCAGACGCAACACGGACATCCATCAAGCACGAATAGTTGTATCTCTGCGCCGTCATCAGTACGTGTCCTTCCCAGTTCCCTCTCCTCTATCCCCCTATCGTGTTTGCTTCTGTTTGTCTCATTTGCAGTGGTGCTTCATGGGCTATGTAGGCAACACAGATAAAGATAGAACTGTCACCTTTTTTTCGGCTACGGTCCCTGACTCTGGCCATTTCATTCCTTCAATTTGTCAAAAATGACGAGAAAGTCTGAGAATAGCTGAAAAAAATGATTTTCTCCAATCGCCTTTCTGTGTGGGAATGTATTAAACAGGTGCAATAAAACTCCTAGCAAAAAGACAGTACTTCATGCACTTTTCAATTCAGGACCTCCTGACAGAATTCAGTGCATATTCAGTACCTACCTTTAGTGCGAAATTCGTAATTTGAATGCACGCGTGATCGTGCAAAATAACGTAGAAGCTAACGTAGAAGCGTATGTGGTCTAACATCACTGGCTGCACGAATCGCGCAATACAACACTAAGTGGCCACTAATAAGGTACGAATTTCGAATTCTGATACATGTTCTTAACAAAATTTCATAAAATCGTCGCACAAAGAAATTCCAAAACACTCTTCAAAGATATTCAATGATTCTTGTGCGTGAATTCAAAACCCGCTCATGAAAACTCAATGCTTGCGTGTTACATCGTGCGCTAACGTTATCATGACAGTCTCTGCGATATTGAAACCTGGCTACCTCAATCTTGACGTTTGGCCAGCAGTAGCAAATTGCTATAGTTTGAACAACACATGGTGGGCAATGAACATTACTCAATTGAAAGCTTGCTGAAAACGATCGTAGTGCGATTTGACTCACGTAGAGCTTTGAGTTCTTGCAGCGGCATTCAATATTTCCCGAATAGGAAAATTCAGTGCATATTCAGTACCTACCTTTTGAGACGAAATTCGTAAAATTTCGAAATGCACGCGTGAATCGTGACAAAAATAACGTAGAAGCTTAATGGTGGGATGAACATTCACTGGTTGCACGAATCGCGCAAATACAGCACCAAGAATGGAGTCGCAAAGGATTGCATTTTTTCTAGGCTGTCTTAAAAACACGCGAGGTATGAGACGAAAAATTCCGGACCTCGCGGAGCGGAATTTCCATACATTTTACATTCCATTTTTTTCAGTTCTTCCGGACCGCCTTCTGAAAGTCAGTGCTATTTCCAGACTTTCTTTACCTCAATAAAATGAACCAGTAGTCACCCTTGTAAGACCGGGCTTAGCTTAAACGCTCCCTCTCTCCTCGTTCTTTTTAAGACCCTGCGAGGCATGCTCAAACTCCCTACCCCTTGAGTACCTTGCTAAAATGACTATTATAGTGAATTTTTCGACAGGAAAAACACTATTTTCCAGATTTAGTTTTTTTTTCAAAAAAAAAAAAAAAAAAAAAAATTCTGAGAAGATTTAATTCCTCTCTTTCATAACCCCCCTCTCCCAAAGAAAATTGAACCATGAAAAAAACGGTTCTACGCTGGTTGTTGGGACGAGGGCGCCCTGATTTGGGGTCGCGGAAGGGGAAGGCCAGGGCCGGGGGGGGGGGGGGCGGCGTCGGAGAAAGTGCTCTCGGGGGCCGCCGGCCGGGGCGCGGGGCCGAAGCCGCAAAAATCAGAAAGTTCCCCGTCATTTCTTCTCGCTTTCGAGAAGTGTGACAAACTCGGCTCCGGCCGGCCACGCATCGTCTCATTAAGTTATCACCTCATTTGTCTGCCTCTCGGGGCCGCGCACCGGGCCAGGCAACTGATCCGCGCGCGCGCTCGGCCCAGGGCGGGTCCCTTCGGCTGCCCCTGCCGCGCGCCGACTCCCTCGCTGCCTCGTGAGCCCTCGTGTCTGGGCGTTTTCACGCGTTTCGCGGCTCATAGGGGGACGGGGCTTATGCTGTTTGGAGCAGCGGCCGGGTCGTATGCATACGATTATGCGCCCGCGGATCGCGTAGGGTCCGCCCCGATGACAGCTCCGTTGCGCTGAGGAAGAACGACATGTCGACGTTTGGACGTTGCCCAATTTCCTTTGGTAAAACACTGATCTTCTGGAAATGTTGCTGGAGATGTGTTTTCAGTCTTTTTTTCTTTCTTTTTTAAATTGGGGCGCTGGGAGCAAAAGTAGTTCACTGGAAAAAAAAAAAACATTGGATCCAGACTCCAGACTGAGACAGACTCCAGACTCTTGTAAACATTGACAAGCAAAAGGACTCTTGATTCAATCAGATTTAAGCTTAAAACAAAAGGAAATCCGCTCAAATTAAGAGGCTTGGTTCTTGATTTAAGCTTAAGTCTGATTGAATCAAGAGTATTTTTTCTTGTCGATGTTTTTAAGAGTCCGGACTCTCGATCCAATGTGTTTTTTTCCCCAGTGTTTGGCGGGGGCAAAATTTACTTGGAAGGGATAAAACTGGGGAAAACTATCCTAAAATGCCCTGAAATTGATCACACTTCACCAAATTTGCCTTCCCCCAACTGGATCATTTTTGGACGTGCTTAAATCGATAGAAACTATATTCATTCTGACATGGGGTCTAGGATCCATAAAGGTATATGCGTGACAGGGCTCAGATCACAGTGGATATAGTTGGTTTTGATTCAAATACGTCCTTTTAAAGATAGGTTAGAAAGTTTCTAAACGTAGAAATTTGAAGAGAACAAATGAACTACATTTTGAAATTAGGGACTACAACTTCTGATTCATTGCTAAAAAATACTTAAGTGCGTAGGGACACTAATGGTCCGTACGTTGCGTTTTTTCTAAACTGAGCCAGGACTTGTGGTTCCTAATTGCAAAATGAAGTCCAAATGAGCTTAAATGCTTGATTTCTAACCTCGTTCTATCCGTTATCCGCTGCAAAATTGCTCTCCAAAAAATTGGAAGAAAATAGTCAGAAACTTTCCGAAAAATCCAGGTAACATCGGAAAAAAATTGGCAACATACGGTCGTTGATAGGACGTTTTTCCGTGGCTGAAACTTGACGCGCGCGCCGCGCGGACTCCTTGACAGGGATATACGCGGGCACGCTGTAAGGTTATGGCCGTTGTTAGCTCCCAGCTTCGGGTAAATTTAGACGGATTTCAATTCGTACACGATCTAATTTATACACTTGGGAGTAGAAAGTTGGATGTAAATTGATTTTGGCGCGTCACAAGTATCCCTGCAATGAACGCCGGTCCGTTCCGTTCTGCCGAGGCGAGACATGCAGGCATGCAGGTTCATGTTCAAAGCTCGGAACGGGAGCGGCTAGAAATAAGGTCAAAATGTTAGGAAAGTAATTGGAAATATGTACGGAGTCGCATGATGCGTGGTTTTTTCGAGAATTTTAAAAAAATAATTGATTGAAGCCGGACCTCGGTTAGAAACGTTCATTCACTGTTTAACGTGGAACATTGCATATCGATATAAACGATTTAAAGTTGGATTTCAAGATTTAAAGTTGGAAATAATGTACTTACTGCTGACTGACTTCGCATAACAGTGCTATCGAATAAAGGGTAAGTTATGGCATGAATTAATCATTTTAGTTTTTTATGAGTTTAAGTTCATATTTTTCGATGTTTATACAAAATATATTGCTTAATCCTCAGTTGGTACAATGTTTATTTGTTGTGATAAAACATCTCTCTGCTTACCTACAAAAAAAAAAAAAAAAAAATTGGACGTATCATAAAAACACTGTAATATACGAACGAATCATATCAAATAAAAATCGCACACGTCTCATGCGCATTGTTCTTTCTCATCTACTTGATCTCTACATATAGTTTCTTGAGCATATAACCGTCCGAATATTTCATCATGAAAAAACACTTTCCGTTGTCACGACTGCAATTTTATCAGACGTAATCAGTTGCTTCCGTGGCGTGGCAAGTGTTTTCTCCACACAATGAAAAACTGCCCTATGTTTTTGGAATGGATCATGGTTTTTTTACTGTAAAAGAGAGAAGGAATTTTCATAGTTATTTAGGCCTTTTCATCTTCAAATTGGCAACGTTGCCGCCGCCGTGAAGATAGCAGGGGTCATCCGAAGATGTACGGTCATGCACGTAGCGGACGTACGGAATTGGTAGCGAAAATTAAGAAAAGCTGTTCCTGCTTTAGCAGCATCCCGCACGCTCGGATAATTTAAGTCGTTTCTATTCATAAGTTGCCGGCTCGCCAAACGACTCGTCATCGAAGGATTCAATAAAAAAAAGCGGAAAGCACTGATACGAAGGTATTAGAGAAAAGCTCCGTGTTCAACGGAGTTATGAGGTTAAAATTGTTTTTGAATCCCTAAGATTTAAAGAAGAAGAGACTGAAGTAATCGGCTGATGATGAGCACGCATTCTTCAATATAAACGGATTAGGTTCAGCAGAAAGTAATCGCGCGTCATATTTTCATGAAAAATGAGCTATGGATGATTTTAAGCTCTACAGGCAAATCGCATTTTCCTGTCAATTAATCATTTTAAAGCCCACGAATAATTTGGAATATTCCGATTATGGACTCGGATATAATACTTTTTACCCAGATTGGTATTGAAGGAAAAAAATAACTACTTTTTATCTGTTAAAGATTGATGCGCATTGGTTCCTTTCTGCTACCAAAATTGAATCCGTATGCAACAAAGGTTACAAGAACAGGAGAGTTTTCAGAGCGCACGAGGAAAATGAAAATGGTTGAGAAGAGTGACCGATGCAAAAAATACACCCATTAGCATTCCAGCAACAAATTAACAATTTATCTTCAGAGAATTGTTGGCGGATGAAGGCAAAAACTGTTCACCATCTAACAGCTCCGGGTTGATTGTTGAAATTGATACGCAAGGTGATGGACAAAGAGGACAAGTAGAAAATGGAGTGAGCCTATTGGTGGAGGCTTGTGGTTGAAAAGAACATAGAGGAGGTAAGTACTAGACCCACACGGAAAGAGGTAGGGGTTGTTGGATTATATGAGTATTTCACTTAATTGTGGTAGTGCGCCAATTAATTGTGGTAGTACCCTAATTAATTAGGTTACCAACCCAAATGTTGCGGTACTACCCCATCTTGAGTTGTGATACTACCACAATTAATTGGAAATGTCCATATCATTCAACAATTTGGGGTAGCACCGCAATTTTAGGGGATAGCCCCCAAGGGTTTTTTCTCGGTTTTTTCAGTTTGTCCATCATTTCCCCCTTAGTCTTTGATGACAATCACCTGCTTAACCAACACGATTGCTCCATTTTCTCTTTGTCTTCTTTGTCAATCACTTTGTCTATCAATATCAATACTCAAACCGTGAGTGGTGGAGTGGTTAATATTTACCCAGCACGATCTGAGATCTGACAGCGTGGCTTCGCCAAGTGTGCACGATGAGTGCATAATGATAGCGTGTCAGGAGCTGCGAAACGAAAAAAATACCAATAATTGAAGGTTTAGGACGACTCCCGGGCCGGACCTCTGTTTCTCAGCACTCAATACCGAAGATGAATCGTGAAAATCCTCTTTATCCCGCGCATCGGGGTCTGGAGTTATGATTAGTGAGAGAACGAGACAAAGGCAGGGGACGGCCCGAAATTAACGGGAAAGAAAGCGTCTACGAAAATCGGCACCGCCCATACGTAACCTCATGATCCAGATTTTGACCGAGCGCGAGTTCCGAAAAATCATGCCCGAGAACACTTCGAAATTTCCAACGTGCTTATTTTGCGAGATAACAACGGAAAGGTTTGGAGGACAAGGCGCATAGGTACAATTTTTGCTATTTAAAAAATTTCGTTCAAAGTTTCAAAATTACATGGAGCCTTATGGCGGAAGAAAGTTCAAACTCACTTCTTGATGCTTAAAAGTTGGAATTTGGGAGTGAATTTTTCACAGAATAAATTTTTAGACTAGTTTTGGTTGAAATCATTAACACTTCAATTTTTTCAAAAATTGCACTTACGGCTCGTCCTTCAAGCTCCACAACTTCGAGCTGCGTATAACCGAGACCCACCTTTTGATAGCACTGGACAACAAGGGACGGTTTGTCAAAAATATTAGAAACTTTCAAAGAGCAAATTTTTAATAGTGATCCCGAAAATGACCTCCGTTTTTCTGAATCGATAAAATTTTCCCCGAAAGAATCGAAATCCACCCCCCCCCCCCCTCCAACTTACATTCCCAAGAATTTCAGTAGCTCCTCAGCGAGAAAATTTAGTACTTTTTCAGTGCCTCCAATTGACGAAATGCGAAAAATTTCAAAAATTTGAATTTCTCGCTCCAATTGAGAAAAAAATTCTGGACCTTCTTGCGGAATTTTCGCACTTTTTCAGTACTTCCCGACCGCCCTTAACAAATCAGTTCTATTTCCGGACTTGTAGACACTCTGGAGCAGAACTAAAGACGTATTTTCAAAGCGCTGTTAGAGGTCAGACTCAATTCCGGACTGGACCACAACGGATACATACTGTAGTACTGCTGCGTTTTTGCTCTCTTCCTGGAGTCACCGTTCACATGCATTCTCTGTTATTTTTTACTTGGCGACCGGTCGGGTCGGCCGAGATCTCATCGATTTCCCGGTAGGCTGGTCGGTCCGCGCCCCTGATTTTTTTTCTTCATCGAAGCGACCCGATTATCGGGCCGGAACTCTATGGCCGGCGCATGCAGCGGGGCACCGCGACGCGACGGGGAGACCCGGGGACGCTTGATGGGCGACGGGCATCCATCATGGGAGACTCCATCACTGGATGAGGCCCCAACACGGAGACGGAGGCAACGCTGCCGAGAGGGGCGAAAACATGGTGTTTAGAATTTTTGACCAGGCTAGAGTGTCTAGTTTTTTTTCCCCATTTTGGGTAATATTGATTTTTCCTAATTTCAAAATTTTTTTAAATCCTGATCAAATCCTGATTTTTTTGCGCAGAAAAATTGTGAGAAGAATTGGCGAATGTAACTTCACAAAAATAGCTCGATAAAAAATCCGATCGGACGGCCGACTTTTCTCAAATCCTGATGAAATCGGGATTAAAGCCTGAGTGACCTCAAATCCTGATAGAATCGGAAAAATCGGGAAAATTCTGACGCTAGACACCCTGCAGGCTCATTCCCTGATTTTTTCCTAATTTTCAGGAGCTCATTCCCTGATGAGGAACCAAAGTTTTCTCCCACTTCCCCGAGATTTTCTGGGGAAAAATAATGAAATTCTCCAGAGTTCAATATAGGTGTGGATATAGATTTTAATTCATTTTTCAGCCATTTCTTTGGCGCACATTCAAAATTTTAATTCCGATAGCGTTCCTGATGTTTATATTATCTCGTCAATGAATGCTACTCAATTCTTTTGATGTTTTGAAGCTTAATTTTACTTTTTCCCAAGCTGGCTTGAAATTTTCAGACTTTTTAGACCCGATTACGAACGAAATCCTTTGAAAACCGGAAGAGAAATAATCAACAATTTTCCTAAAAATTCTTGATTCGTCGAAGGAAAATTGACGACACCTAATGGTTCATACGGCGTTCTTACATAGTACGGCAATAAAATGTATCGATACAACGTTTCCGCTGGACTTGCACTGTTGTATTCAGCCCGAGGGACCCAAACTGCCGCGCTGAAGGTTGTCAAAATTCATTCGCGAAAACCCGAATTAATTGGGGAAGTTGAGACTATTTTCCTTTCAATTTTTTAGACAATTTCATCCGCAATATAATCTAAAGTATCAGAAAATTTCAAGGAAAAATACGCATAACTTTCTTCCAAAATAAATCGTTTATCACAGAGACTTTGGCAACATTCAAATAATCAAACGGCGTTTTTCCTCAGAAGAGGAGAACAGTACGTTTACGCTGCCGTCCTTACCAGCTAGGCAAAAACCGCGTATTTCCACATGATTTCCATCAGAGTTCAGCGGTTCTCGCTGCGTAGGGTAATGCTTCGGCTTTGGTCATGTCGATGGCAAATTCACCCGAGCGTTTAATTCGATGGCTCCGCTGTCACCGGCCATCTCGCCCGTCATCAGACTCAACATTCCGCGTTGCCCTGTCGTGGCCGGTCTTGAACCGAGGAAAAGTGCCGTGGTAAGGAACAACGTCATATGAGCCATCAGGGGTTGCCAAATTTCCTTCGACAAATCAAGAGTTTCCAGTAAAATTTGGAAATATTTCTCCTCTGATTTTCCTGAGGGTTTCGTTCGTGCAGAATTTGCAGGTGTCTTGACTTTGATGAAATTCGGGTTCAAGTGGAAACTACACTGAGAGAACTGAACGCGAGGATACTTTTGGTTCACAAATTGAACAATTATTGGAGGAGATATGACAAAATTGTCTGATCTGCTAGAATACATGTGTTTAAATGGGGAATGCCGACAGATGACGTCACTATAGCCGGTGCATTTTCTTACTTTTAAATCTATTTTTATACCATTTACCATTTCAGAAAAAAATCACGAGCGATAGTGCATAATCAGCTCTTTAAGCACTCTCAGATAGAGCAAAAAAGAATTGGCTTGCAAATTCTCCATTTGATCTAAAAAGTCTCAAAATGTCAAGGAAGAATATTCAGAACTTTCTTTAAAAATAAATAAATTCTAGAAGAAAATTTGGCAACATTCGAATGCTCATACGGCTTTTTTACTTAGCACCAAAGAAAAGTCCGACCGCATGATTTAATCTCGCTTCCTCTTTCCCTTCTCCTCGCTCATCCTCGATGACAGTCAGTCTTGGGAGACAGCATTCCTGGATGTCTGAAAACTCCGCAAGGAAAGGACCTCCTGACTTTTTCAAGACCTGACCGATATGGCAAAAATGGAGTTCCTCTCCGAGAGCAAGAGATTAGTGGTTTGATTATCTGTTCCTGTTTGATATTTCGCGAGGTACGAAATAATGACACTGGTTCCGGCATGAATCCCAGCTTATGAAAAACTCTTAATGTTGGGGTCGTAATGACTAATGACGGTGCGATACGTGGGTTCAGATAAGTCCGCACTACTGCTAAGAGTCAAATTCGCTCATGGGACAGGATCAGTAGCGAAGCGTGAATGATTGATTATTATCGATATTTCTCCATTTGAAGCTATGGTAAAGAATCGAATAATGAAGTGTTCCATGTTCATGTTCGATAAACACCCTGTTTATCGATACGTATCTATAGATTTAAATGGCAGATCAATCGATGTATCGCAAAGCACGCCACGCCACTGGACTGAGAACGTTCAGATGCATAGTTGCTGCACTGAGTGAGGATTCCAAGTGATCATGGATAAAGCCTTAATTATGTAAAATGTACAAATTGCATAGGCTCCTAAAGGTTTTTACTGTCCTGTGTTGTCTACGATCTAATTCGTTTTGACAGAGTGACGTTTGTTGGGAGGTGAAAGACAAAAGCTTTGTGAAATCTCTTAAGATTGACTAAATGAAATCGAAAATACCGAAGGGAGGGTAAAGTACGGTAAGTTTGAAGGGAAGGGGGTGGGGGTGTTTAAACACTTCTTACCGGGAAATCTCCTAAACTCCACCGTAGCTGGACTACATTTCGCAATTAGGAACTCCGATTTCTGGTTCACCCGTAAAAACTCTGATGTGCGTAGGGAAATTAATAACAACTACGTTGTTTCTGTACTGAGCCAGAAATTGTAGTTCCTAATTGCAGAATGTAATCCAACAGACGCATACCGTTTGAAAAAAGGTCAAAATCCTTATTTCCGAGGGGAAATGGGAGGAAAAGGGGGAGATTTAAGTCCGTTTCTGCAGTCAATTCGAATGCTCTCCTTGGCCTTTCCGTTTCTCGGTGGACGTGGCGATGCTCTCGCAGAGGGGGGGGGGGGGGGGGGGGGGGCGTGGACGCTGGCGGCTCCAGGCTGATGCCCTCTGTCCATCGTTCACGGCGATGTTTACGTGACAATCTGTTATTATCGGGACCCGCACCGAGCCGGGGGCCGGGGCGCTTACCGCGCAAACAGCATAGCGCGCAGCGCGGACAGTGCCAAGTGGTACGGTCGGGTCGATCGCGAATTCCCGACCTCAGGTAAACATCCTCTACGGAACTTAACGGATCCATGATTTCGTCAAAGATCTTCGAGGTACTGATTCTTTTTAATTGACGTTTTTGTGTTAGAAAAAAATACACTCTTAAAAACTTTAGGGTGAAATTCTATGCTGCGGGCTGATTATTGAAATCGATACACAAAACAATAGACAAAAAATACAAAAAGGATATGGAGGGATCCTATTGGTGGAAGCGGATGGTTGCAATGGACAAATGAGGTAGGTAATAGACTAACCAACGGCAACCCACGAGGGACCCGACAGTTAGTCTATCATTTTCTCCCTTCGTCTATAGGAACCACCCATTTCAACCAATAGGATCGCTCCATACTCCCTATGTCTTCTTTGTCTATAGCTTTGCCTATCAATTTCAGTAATCAGTCTGCTGGAGTCTTAAAGGCGCCCCAAAACCCCGAGTGATATGCATGAGCGGAATCTATTCTCCTTGCGGTGTAACTTTACAATATTACGAGCGGAATCTTTTCTTCTTACGGCGGCGGCGTGACTTACAGTGTTACGGAGCGGTATCTACTCTTTTTGCGGAGTGTCATACGTGTTTACGATGTGGTACTGATTTCACTTCGAGTTCACATTCATTTCGCTTTGGGTTTTTGGGCGCTACATATTCACCGAAAAAAAAAAAACAAATTCTTGAGATATAATTTTGACTCGAAGCGTCGTTTCTTGTCCACAAAATGTGGTCTTTTAGAGTCAAAGAAATGTTGTTTTCATGACGTTCATTTTAAATTGAAGAAACGATAGCAAAACAACATTTTTAACTTATGAAAACCGACGAACTCAACAAAAAAATTTCCGTCGACAAGAAACGACGCTTTAATTTAAAATAATACCTCAAGGAAACAATTTTCAGTGACAGTAAGGCACCGAATTTCACTCCTTGATTTTTAACAGTGTATTTGAGAACGAGCCAAATCAAAAGTAACAGGATCTGTGAAAAGAGATCTTTTCGCCCGGGAGCAAGTTGTCGAGGAGAGTCGAATTTAGGGGAAAGGGTCAAAATTGACGATTTTGAGTTGTCAATGGGAAACGGTTTCAAGAGGCTTCATGTTTTACGTTAATTCTCTCACCACAGAGAATACTAACTGCTTCTTTTCTGCATGTACGTCAGAGTTCATAACCTTTTAACCTAAGACTTTAACCTAAGATTCAAAAATTTTTGTTAAAGCAGTTAACTTCGTTTTTTCAAAAAAAAAGAAAGAAAAGAAAAAAAAAGAAAAGAAAGTTCCACTAAATTCGATTAATAGCTACGATTAATTGAGTAATTTGATTAATCGAGAAAAAAGCAATTGATCACTAATCGGTATAATATGACGGTATCGTTTAACTGACTATTCATCGATAATCGGAATATCCCCATTCGAAAACTCGCGTTCAACATTTGGGCGACTTGGGCAGGCCGTAATTACAAAAAGCAAATCTGGTCTCTAAAATTCGGGTGCAACACATTTCCTTAGGAATAATCTCGCTATTGACAGTACGAAAGCTTCAGTTAGTTGATTCTTGCATGTAATGCTCGAATAAAAAGTAATTTTTTAACGAAACATGAAGTGAGTCAAATCGCACATTCTGCCGTGAAATTGAGAATTTTGCCATGAAATAGGATATTTTTCGCGAGACAAATCGGGAAACTGGCCGTGACCCGTGCAGCAAAAACGCCCGATTGCGAGAGACGATCGAGGTTTTGGAACTTTTTGCACCCATCAACTCCGCCACGAGGAAAAAAGAAGTGGTCTCAGTGAATTCCAGGTCCTATCTGCTATTCTATAGTCGTACTTGCAATTCTTGACTCCCTGGAATTTGCGAGAAAACTTTCTGTAATTACGATCGCCAGTCAAGAATACGATACCTTTTCCACCTCGACGCTCTGAGTCCAGAGCTTCCCTCTCCAAAGATCTCCTAACTTTCTAGACTTTCTTGTTATTCCTTGACATTTCCCGCTATTCCTGGTTATTTCCATCTCTGAGACTCCAATCAGGAAGATGACCACTCATGAACTCGAATCTGAGAAGTTCTCCGACTTTGCTTGAATTTCTAAAAAAATGTTGTCCAACTAATTTTAACAAAATTGTCTAGCTTTTTCAAAACTAAAAGGAAAAAATAAATAGAAGTAATTCTTCTAGGACTGTTGGGAAATGAACCTGGAATGCTAAGTGCGTTCTCCTTATCTCATGGATAAATTTCCGAACTTTTCAGGCATTCCAGGTTCCTCGGATCATCACCACCCTGCGGCTGGCCTTCTCAAAAATAAAATTTTCATCCGAAAAATTTGGCAACGTTGGAATGCTCATACGTTGTTGTTCCTTAACGCGACAGCATTCGGTCCGCTTGCTCTATTTTCTCTCGTTAATTCGAGGATCCGGGAGTCGGCGGAAGGACATTACTAGCACGAGGTGCATGACTGCACACGGCTCGTAAAAAAAGGGTTAGGTGCAATCAACACGTGCCAAATCGTGCTTAAAATAACCTCAATTCCCCGTTCGACCGAACAAAAAGTCCGCTTTCATCGAACAATCTGACAACCTTGCGGATGTACGGTTGCCAGACCGTGCCGAGAATCCCCATCTTCTCAACGTAGTGTGCGAATTTCAACGGACAATCTGACAACCTCGGACTACAACTGGACAGTGGCGTAGGAAGGGGGGGGCCAGGCCCCCCCTGGCCCCCCCCAAAATTGGAAATAGTATCATCTGGCCCCCCCAGAAATTCTGGATGGTGCAAAAACACCATCTTTAACGGTAAGTCTCTGTCGCCGTGGCCCGTGAGAGGATGCCTATCTTCCGAATTGAAGGAGAAAGCTATGTAAAATGTTTCCCAAAGTTTCCCGCAGAGCGCAACACAATTACCTCTAATTAACGAGGAAAAATCAGAGTGTAAAATAAAATTATGAATCAATGAAATTTATCACTCTTAATGCACATAGTTTTTACTTAAAATCTCGCGCTCGAACGGTTAGTTTTTTCTTCTCTGTTCATTATTCAGTTGAATTGCTCTAAAAAATCTGGATGCAATCGATTTTTTTCTAATTCATAATTCATATCTTTATTTTTTGGTACATGACAAATGCTCATTCGTTCATAGTTACGTCTTGCTCATTATATTATATTTTACTTTGCATGGGCTTTTCCTAATACAGAACAATGATTCTGGCATTCACTAAACATTTATTTCGCAATTTTCACACAAATGAGTGGTTAAAAGTGAGAAAATAAATGGAATAACCTGTTGAATGCAACAATTTCAAAGTATTTTAACCTTAAAATGCATAAAACTGGGTGAATTTTATGCAGAAATTGAAGGAAGATTAACGCCACAAGTGCCTCGAGATGCGCTCAAATAGAGTTAAAATTTCAAAAATTTTCCGGGGGAGGCCCCCCGGACCCCCCGCTGACCTGGGGGGTATTCCATACCCCCCAGACCCCCCGGTGGTGGGGGGCCAGGCCCCCCCCAGCAAAATGGCCTAGCTACGCCTATGCAACTGGACCGACTTCTACAACTTAAGCGATGATGTAACGATGATTATCGCGTTCAATCGGATCATGCGCTACGACAAAAGAACGACACAAAAAAACAAAAAAAAAACGACGACAAAGGAATGACGAAAAAGCTACTCCGTCGATTTTTCGGCGCTGTGAATGAGAAAAAAAATTAATGAAAGTGGAGAGAATGGAAGGGAACGCTGGGTGGGGAACCTCACGCAATGAGTTACTTAGGCGACACGATTTGGTGAGTATACAGAGGAGTAGGGTAATTTGCCCCCCCCCCCCCCTCCCTAAACCGGAGGCCATGTCGTCTCATTTGCTTCTCGGTTTATCCTGACAGTTTTCTCCTGATTCCACAGAAATTATGTCCGAAGTTGAATGACAAATCTTCAAAATGAACTTACTGACTCCGAGATGGCGACTGAAGACTAAACTCAGATACAACGATGTTTGAGCGAATTTGACTTCGTTAGGATGCCTCGGTGGAAGTCATGATTTTCCGGAGCAAAAATTCCTCTCACCTTCAACGGACCGACACACAGTGGATTGAGTCAATTAGAGAGGTCGGACATAAAAATTTTGACTAAAACTGCGAATTTTGATGTTTATGTCGTGACATTTTGAACTTTAAAGGGTGCTTGTAGAAGATAGTTTCACGAGAAAACCAATGGTACAACTTTTAGAACCTCAAAGTTTTGTAGAAATGGAATTATAAGCGTTTAAAGTTACTTAATTGTGTCCGACCCTCTCCTATTGACTCGATCCATTTTGCGACATGACACGTGGGTCAGAATACTGCGTTCAATGCAGAAAACACGACTCACCTGAAACATAAAGAAAAAAGAAAACAATCAAAATCAGGGTCTTGAATTTTATGAGCTGATAAAAAACTTGCTGTTTTTAGATGTGCAACCCCCTAAACATTTGATTCATTTTTGAAAATTCAAATCGGGGGGGGGGGGGGGGGGAGGTTTGTCGTTGAGGACCGAAAATAAGGCTCACTCGAATTCTTGTAAATCGAGCAATCTTGTAAATTGCAGTTGATTTGCCTCGAGTGTATGCCAGATGCTTAAAAAGACATGATTCAAAATAGTTTTCAGGCAAAATTTGTTGTTCGAAACATCAAACCCATTCTAGTAAGGAAATAAAGGTGACTTGGTAATTTTTCCCTAACATTTTCGTCATTTTCCCTGATTTTTTGAACATGCCTGACATTTCCCAGTATCCCCTGGCTGTGGCGACCCTGTAAAGAGTACTGATTATTATTTTCGGAATTCAAAAAGACGTGTTTCTTTTTCGGGAATGCAGAGTACCAACCCAAACCAACATCCTCACATAGATCCTTATGGACATCCCTTCTTCTACATGAAAAGCTCGTCACTACTTGATGCACTGAGGTCATTTAGCCGATGAACGGGCACAAACTGACTTGACCAAGATGCGGAAATTCATTTTTGACAGAATTACTTATTTTCAATTTTATACTCCGCTGAAAGCGCTGGGCGGAAAGCAGGAACTTAAAATAATAGCATGGAAAGTATACGAGCTGTTACCGGGACGCCGGACCATTAGGGCAACTACGTGTTAAGAGTGATTCCAATTAGATGCAGCGTCGCACAATAGAGCAAGTCGATCCGAGACGTCGGACATTCGTCGCTTGGCTGACATAAGGGCGTAACTACACATTGAATTGAGCCCGGAAAAGCATTGAAATGTATGGAAGACAGGGTTCATTGCAGAATGTGGTTACGCCCTTGCGTCAGGTAGGCGACGATTAGTTGAAACTTTAAGGCGAGTCATAAGTTCCTATCTTCACAATGTAAAATTCACTGATGCTAAGGTTCACTTCGTCAAGTTTAATTTTACAGAATTTTAAAAAGCTTGTTTTTTTTGACTCCTTCGACTTTCTTTTGGCTTTAGGCGAGAGGGCGTTCGGAAATTTAAAAATTGAAATTTTGAAGAAAAAATTTACTGAAGGGGCCCCCACCCCCATTCCGACTGATATTTTTCCTTCTTTAATAAATAATTAGCGGGAATTATTTTGTCCTTAATTAGAGAAAAATGTTAGGAAAAAAAAACCAAGAAAAGTTTTCGAAAATCCAACTGGTGGATCTCAAGAAAAAAGTACCTTGAGGTCAAAAAACGTTGTTTTGAGAAAAACATGTTAAAGGTTTTGAATTCACATAGGAATGACAATATCAGAGTGCCAGATTACATTACGCTGCGCGTGTCACAAAATGGTGTGTAACGCATGAAACAATGATCAGATTTTTCTAAAAAAGAAAAACTTCATCTTAGATTACCGCAGAAGATATGTGAAATGGTAGGACTGATAATCGAAAGACAATTTTTTGACTGAAAAATACTCACGACTCCCCTAAAAAGATTATAATCATCCTTGATATGAAACATAAAAATACCGAAGTGGTTCTCTTGATTTACTCATAAGATTTTCTTTGAGACGCAACCCAACAAACATCGAAAATTACGGTTTTATACTTAAAAAAATTTCATGTTTGACCTCTCTCGTTGACTGGTTCCAGACTGTGCGCCGTCGTGATTCCCCAATAAATTCGATTCCCGAGCAGAGCGATGGATGGAGCGGCGCGGCGCAAAATTGGATTCTCATGATGAGCGAAAGTCATGTGCTCTTTGATAAAGGGCGATTTCCGTTGCCGGCTCGCCGCGCTCTACCCGGGCGGAATGCACCGACGTAAAATTTATTCGATGGAATACTCAGAATATCCCCGTGTTATTTACGGGAACAATTAATTAAGAGGTACCTCATCAATTCCGACTATGACGCGCGTAGAAAAAGAAGAAAAAAAAAGGAGAAAAAAACCGACCGCACCGCGGTTCTTGACGTCCCACAGTGGACCGAGTCGATGGGAAAGGTCGGACAAAATTTGGAAACTTTACCAACTTATAACTCCATTAATACAAAACATTGAGATTGTCAAAATGATAACACTTGTTTCCTCGTGAAATTTTCATCTAGAAACATCCTTTAATACTTAAAATATGAAAAAATAAAAATATGCAGTTTTGGTAAAAAAATGTATGTCCGACCATTCTGATCGACTCGATCCACTGTGCGGCCGATACCGGTGTCATTCCCGGCTGATGTCGGGTCTTCGTCGTTTGTCACCGGATAACTTTCGGAAATCATAAATTGCGATCGCTCACGGAGACAAAATTTTAAGTAGAGAGTTTGGTCGAGTTGAATGGACTGATTTAGTGGCTACGTCATTCTTGCGATCGACATATCGATTTTTGATAGTTCCAACGGGAACAATAAAGCATGACCGCAAGTCCAATTGAGGGGCTTGGAGGACAAGGCGCATATGTGCAGTTTTTTTTAAAAAAAAATTGAGATATGAACGATTTCAAGTACAACTAGTCTGAATGCGTATTCTGTGGAAAATTTGCGCCTAAATTCTAATTTTTTAAGCATCAAGAAGTCAGTTTGAACTTTCTTTTTGCCGTAAGGATCCGTGTAATTTCGAGACTTGAAACACGTATTTCTCGAAATAACAAAGTATACACTTGTTCGTTTGATGAGTTCATTACGATTTTGTCAATATCAAATTTTAAGTTAATTAATGACTCATCAGAAAAGAGACATTTTCATTTCAAGAAACAATGGGTCAATTATGCTGGTCACAGAATCGTGTTTTAAT
Organism: Bemisia tabaci; assembly: GCF_918797505.1. Classification (NCBI taxonomy): domain Eukaryota; kingdom Metazoa; phylum Arthropoda; class Insecta; order Hemiptera; family Aleyrodidae; genus Bemisia; species Bemisia tabaci. The sequence continues at coordinate 43,191,367 of NC_092794.1, forward strand.
ATTTTCAGCTTACAGACCAACAAAAATAAGAGGATTAAAAAAATTCATTCAGTTAACTTTTTGGCGCGTATACGTAGTATACCGCCTTTGCGATCGTTTCGAACCTTGCTCGATACAATAACCGAGTCCCTTAGTTCCTTACCGAAAAGTGACTACCGCGAACTTCTGAGATTTTCCAAAGCGTGTAAAAAGTTTATTTATCCATCAATAATTATGATTTAAAGTTGTTTCTCATTCTGGGGCTCATTAGTTTATGTGCAGTGAATACCAAGAGTCTACGTTACTTGGTTTTTTCAAAAAAAGCCTAAGAATGCGACGCGCTGATTTAAAATATGCATATATAAGCAGAATCAAGCGAATTGATTCGAGGATGGCTGAGCAGGTCGGCACTCTCGAAATGAGAATTTAACTCCTCCGTTTTGTTCAAAACGTTGCTTTGACAGATCTGTAACCTCGGTTATACTTTCCAAAAGTTGGTACCCGTGCTCTGATATTGCAATCTGTGTAAGTGCAATCTGTGATGAGCCTCGAGACTCATTAGACCATTAGCTAAACGTGGCTCATAAAAGAATCCACTTACCCCTCTCTTTCCCACGCTCCTGCTCACTGCGTCGGCGTCTCGACGAACAATAGCTAATGACGGTTGCCAAGCGATGCCGGGATCCTCAGCCCCTCGCCCAATTACTTACGCTTCATTAACCATTTCACCGTCACGCTAGGATTCGTCCAATTTTCAAAAAAAATTGTTTCGCGAGTTTTTAGCAATTATTTCCTTACTCTCCGTTAAAACACGAATTAAAAGAGGTCTCATTCATAAAAATCGGCCAAATAGAAGAGAAGTTACAGTATTCGAAATCCGAAGAAATCAACAAAACTTCTCCAAACAAACAATAAAATGAAGGGGAAAAAAAAGAAATGTATAAATTACAATTTAATATGATTGACCTCAGAATGTGACAAGCAATTCAATTATAAAAAGGAGAAAAAATTGAGTGAAATTACAAAAAATTAGCCTCTTGCAAGGGACTTCCTTGTATGAGTTTTGACCTGAAGACAGGTAAATCCCGTTATATTATTAAAACGAAATTGACTCCATAGTTTCTTGAATACGATTATTTTAAGCACTCGAAAATTTATACCAGCAATTTTACCCATGGGGTGATTTCCTGAGAGCTGATAATATCACGAATTTCTCATAGAGCCCTTCAAAAATGGCTTGCTTTTTGGGCAGCCGATTCGGCCATCAAACCGGGGTTTAAATGGAAGCAGATAATAACACAAAGCTCTGAGAAAAATTTTGAGATGGGTATAGGAACGGTTTGTAAATTACGAGGAGAGGCGGGCATTCTGTTCAGCATATCGATACATAAGTATTTTCACACGTAGAATTTAATTTTCACGTCAGGGAGTCAACATATTTTGATTTTTTTCGATTTTTTACGGAAAATTTATGGTTTTTCGGGATTGAAATTACTTACAATTGTTTCATGAAAAATGAATGCACCCAAAATGACTATAGCATTTTGACTTTCACATACGTGCACTCACTAAATTGATTGGTAAATTCAAAGAGTGGGTACATCGACCTGGTATATCAAGTTTCTGCGATTTTTTACGGCGAATCGGTAGATTTTCGGGATGTGGATTGCTTACTTTCAATTCATGAATGAATAAAACATGGACATGGTTGAGCTTCTTTGCATGAAAAGACGTTTAAAATAACAAAATCAAGACATATTTATTACAATTTCATTTATATCGAGTCAATTTCTTTTCAATAATAGAACGGGATTTATAATACCGGTGATTTGGGTATTTTAGCCCCAAAATACCTTTAAATCGACTTTATCTTCTAGGAGTTCGACAGAATTTTTCCTTTCTGCGCTTAAATTTTTCCGTAGCACTTTTCTTCAAGAATCTGATAAAATTTTGCTTGAGGCAGATCAAAAAACTGAAATTTGTTCGAACAGCTTTCTAGATTCACAATACACGGTCTCGTCAAGGTGCGTTGTTGACCCTGCAGTGTTGGATCGTGAATTCTCTTGTTGTGCTGCTTGCCTTTTTTGAAATCTCTGTAAATAAAAACTAAAGGGGTTGATATGTGCGAGTTAATGACGCGCCTTATCAACACATTGTGTTGGAGTTCACTGCTTGTTTTTTTTTTTTTTTTTTTTTTTTTTTTTTTTTTTTTTTTTTTTTTTGGTTGGTAATTCATTCTCAAAATCAGACCCTCATTCGACAGTTTTCACTCGCAGGTTGATCATCAGAATTGATAGACAATGCTATAGACAAAGAAGACGAGGGGAAAGTGGAAATCCTGTTGGTTGGAACGATTGGTTGTTATAGACGAAGGGAGAAAATGATATACCAACTATAGGGTCTCTCGTGGGTTGCCGTTAGTTAGTATATTACTTTCCTCGTTTTGTCCATTACAACCACCCGCTTCCACCAAATAGGATGCTGTAATTCCTCTTTATGTTTGTCTATAGCTTTGTCTATAAATTTCAAGTATCTGCCCGCTGCCTGCGTTTCACTTCCTCTAAATCCTTCTGGAGAACGCACTTTCGTCCAACGACCACCCCGGCACTACCATGCTGAGCAGAAACCACGTATCTACTTGGGGTTCCTGTTAGAGATACGCGTTTCTTCCGAACAGAGCACCGCACCGCATCGTGGCTGCCCAGAAATAACGAAACAGAGCGAGTGCATCTCAATCCGACTGAAGCGTGGGCGCCGACACCGGCGAGTCTGGGCGGCCCGGCCGAAGCCTCTATTCAAAAACAGCTTAACTGCACCGGAAACCTTACGCAGATCCGCGGTTTCAGCCTGATTCCGGTCTGGGCGACTGGAACGAGCTCCCGTTCAAGAACCGCTTAACTTCATCGGGAACCTTGCGCGGATCCGCTGTTTTAGCCTGACAGCTCCACCTACGTCTCGGGCTCGGTTCAGGGGTTGGGCCGCCGCGCCGCCGTCGGGCGCAAGGCTTACACTCATGTGCTAGGGAAAAATGCTTTGCGGACATTCTAACGTTGCCCACTTTCTTCTCGAAAATCCTGAATTTATGGGAGAACGTGCGGATTATACTACTTTCGAAATTCAAAACTTCCCGCCTTAACCCTGTGTTCGGGCAAACATGGACTACATATTGCAATTAGGGACTACAATCTCTGGTTCACTTTAGAAACGACGTATTTGTACTAGGTTTCGCTATGCTGATAAGTGCTTTTATGCATAAGCCAAAAATTTTAGTTCCTAATTGTAAAATGAAGTCTAGTTGGACAAAAATCATCAGACATTATTTGAACAGCCCTTAATTAAGAATGTTTGCCGATAGTTTAATTCTTCCCTCTCTCCCAAAACCTATTCCGAATGTTTCTTGTGCGAGTTTGTTGTTTACCAAACGATATTTATGAATCTGAGTGTTACTCTAGAAATATTTATACCATACAAATCCTACAAAATGTCCACTTTTGCGTTTTCAGGGTTTTATTTTAATTGCTTCCACTGTTGCTTGATACATCTTGCATTTTCCCCTTGAATTTAGGCTCTCTGCTTCTTCCAGGTCACTAGAAATTGAAATAAGGAACAGCTCCGCGGCGAAAACATAACTTCTTTCTTTACGTTATGACGGAATTTTCTGCTGTCTAGGGCATTTTATGATCTTCCTGGATGTTTGATATGAACATACTTGTTATAATGCTGTTGTACTCGTTCCATTGTAACTAATTGTATGCAGTATTGATAGCTATTAGAGGTATATTTTCGTCTAAAAGAATGTCAAATTGTCAATTATTGTCGAAAATTGACCTCTAAAGCACAAAAAAAACATGTCTGTTAGATCCGCACCTGTCGTGTCAAGTTATACATCGTTCAATCCAGTGCAACTGAAAATCTCAAAGAGGGCATCCTCCTTTGAAAACCATGGTAAATTTGGCAACATTTCGAATGCTTAGACGGCGCTTTTCCCTCTCGGAATTGGGGGCTCACTAGAGCGTCCCGTGCGTCCCGACGCCGCGGCCGCCGACGCGGACGTCAGGAGCGACATCGACGCGTCGGATTCGGACGTTCCCACGACCGGGACGGCGCGACCGGCCTTCATCATCGATGACCAATATCGAATCCGAGCCGGAACATCCCCCCTCGCCCCCGCCCACCCTCGGGGGTCCGGTCCACCCCCGCCATCGTCGCGTCACACTCCGACGGTTTAGGCCGCTTTCGTTTCACGCCGAGCGGCGCGGCGGCGACGTTTTTCTCTCCAAGATTTGAGGCCGTAGTTGGAGTAGTTCCGGACGACTCATCTTAGGAAAGCCATTTTGGGCCGTGTTCAAGGACGTTCTTTAAAAAAAAGCTCCTATCCTTGCACGGAATTTCCACGATCTCTTTATTTTTCCCGTTTCCTGCCTTTCCCTGACTTTCTTATGCGTTAACCTGGCTCTAGAATTTCCGAATGAGTCTGCTGCACACGAGAGATACGGCCGTGTGGAAAGGCTTGACACACGGAGAAAAAAACCTCGTGCGTGGGACCCGAAGTTTAGGTCATATGGATCTCTGAAGTTTTCAGATTGAGCATCTGAACACTTAAGGTCTAGCTGTCGAGGTTAGGATCACACATCTATAACTTCAGTTCTTACATCTGAAGTACTTCGGTTTTCACATCCGAAAAACTCTCGTTCTCACATAAGAACTGAAGTACTTCAGATGTAAGAACTGAAGTTTCAGATGTCAGACCTGAACTTTGTCAGCTAGACCTAAAGTGTTCAGATGCTCAATCCGAAAACTTCAGAGATCCATATGACCTAAACTTCGGGTCCCACGCTCGAAGTTTTTTTCTCCGTGCAGAGGTAAAACGGCAGGAAAAACCACGATGGTCACATTAAAAAAGTACAGAATCATGGTGTTTACAATCTTTACTATGCGCATTCCCTGATTTTAAGGGGCTAATTTCTTGATGAGAAACCAAGGTTTTTTCCCCACTTCTCCAATATTATCTTGAGAGGAAGTAAGAAATTTGATTTGAAGATCCAAGAAGTCAAGGATGGCGGCTCGGGCGAAATTCGCTCCTACCGAAGTTGATTTTCCTCAGCAAAGCTACAGGCACCAATCTTAAAAAACGGACAAATCAACAAAGCAATCACAAGGATTACCACTGATCTGAAAGCATGAATAATCGGTAACCCGCGGTGATTAAAAACCACTTTTCATTTGGACGTCACGCTAAAAGGAACTATGTCACACGCAAACCCTATAGACATATAGTTCCTTTTACCACGAAGACGTCCGTTTACCTTCGCTTCCACAAGATGCGCCCGACATCCTCGATGCACCGCCTCGATTTCCTCCCAGAGGTGACGACGACGAGACGTCAAGAATCCCGAGGAAGATTTAATTAACGGTGACATCGCTCGAATAATAACTCACATCGGTGCGATTTCCAAAATTAACCACGCTTCCTAGAGCGTAAAAGCTCGTCTATCTAAGCCTCTTGACCCGTCGCGCGACGCGCGAGTCCATTCACAACCAGTTCCCCACTTCCTGAGTCGCCCAAAGCGCAGCGGTCACCCGGGTAGAAACCGCGCATCTTCATGGCTTTTCGTGTTTGAGTTGTGCGGTTCCTGCTCGGGAGGGTAGATCCGCTGGTCCGAGCACTTGGCACTGGACGAAATGTAAAATTGAATACCCGACAGACCTATATAAATACCTGTTGGATTAAGCCCCCCTGAGCCGGCGCGGCGGAACGCAATAAAATGTGAACTGAATGCAAGGATCTTCTGTGACTGCGACTTGCGCTGCAGGACAAATGGACTGGCAGGGTGTCCCAGAACCACGCCAACTTTCGAAAAGTAAGGTGACGATGGAAAGTGTCTTCCGGCTGGAGATTGACAATAGAACAGGATTCCAACAAGATCAAAATTTTCGAAGTTCCTATTTTTCAGTGATTTTCCCAGGCAGGAAAATGGTGTTTACTATATCCTGACGATGAGTGACACATAGTGTTATACAAAGAGGTTAACGCTGCGGCGTGGTATATAGACAGCGTGGCGTGGCCATAGCAATATAAGGGCTGGGATTCCTTGATTTATTTTCACGTTTTTTTCATGTTTCATGCAATTTCGTCATGATTGATTACCAAATATTTGAGCGTCCTTCCTTCTTCTTCCCACCATTCCTCTCCTTCTTTCTTCCTTCCTTCCTTCCTTTTTGTCTTCCTCCTTCAGAGTTGCCACAGAATTTCACTGGAAAATAACACATTGGATCTAGAGTCCAGACTCTTAAAAACATCGACAAGAGAAAATACTCTTGATTCAATCGGATTTTTGCTTAAATCAAGAATCAAGCTTCTTAATTTGAGCGGATTGCCTTTTGATTTAAGCTTAAATCTGACTGAATCAAGAGTATTTTTTCTTGTCAATGTTTTCAAGAGTCTGGACTCCAGATCCAATGTGTTTTTTTTTCCAATGTTGGAAAATTAAATTCCCTGACATTTCCCGCATTTCCCTGACACATTTTGATGAAATTCCCTGACAATGAACTAATGCCAGATTTTTAGAGACACATTCGAGATGTCAAACCAATTTGAGAAGGCAAATGAAGGTGACCTGACAATTTGGTCATTTTCTCTGACATTTTCAGGTTTTCCCTGACTTTTCAAAATTCCCTAACATTTCCCTGTATTCCCTGACTTTGGCAACCCTGTTCCGTATTTTCTCGCGAAGGAGAGGGGGGGGGGGTGTTCGCCCCCCTCTTTGGATCCGCCTATGGGACGTAATGTAAACCACAGAGGAACTCTAGAGGAAAGGAGCTGTCTGAGGAACGACTATGATTACAAGCCTAGATTCAAAATATACTGAGTATAGTGCACGCCATTCTCCGAGCATGCGACATTTTTTAAGTAGTCCTGGATATCGTAACTCTTGGAAAGTCGGTGTCGTTGCGGAACACCCCGGCGGACAAGGAGCGTGCGCGCCGGAGCGGATTGGGGCCTTTCGAGATATCAAGTGCCACTCGTGTGCGCGCCACGAAGAAAGGCATTCCGGGATCTAGTAGTGCACATTCCCCGGTGATTTAATAGTAGAAAGTATGGTTACAACGAAAGTTACTTCGCTCTTCGGATGCCTTCCCGATTGGATGTTCTCACCACGAAAGCGGACCGGCCTTTGCGACGACGTTCGGGGTGACAGGAACAACGGGTGAAACTTCGTCGCCCCGCTGACATCAGAACATATCTGGATTTCCACGTGAGCCATGTTTTACATATAAATCTATGCAATCCGGGGCCCGTGCGGAAATAGATATACGCCCTTATGTCAGAGATGCCGCGACGTATTCCCGGTTTTCGGGATGAATACATCGACGAGAAATCATTCCGACCACGTTCTCTCTTGTTGACGCTCTTCTGACGTTAGGGCGTATCTCGATTGACACGTGAGCCCTGTTTTTCGTATGACGCTATGCTTTCTGTGGCTCACGTGGACATAGAGATACGTATCCTCACGTCAGAAGAGTGACGATGTTTGGCTCTGAAGACGTGCAAATTCGCAGGGACATTGACGGGCTACGCATACGCTCTCGGGACGGTAAGGCTACTATTCGCGAAGGCGTGGGAATTTAGAGGAGCAGGGTTGCAATTTTTCCAGAAATAAGATCTTGAAGTTTCATGTGAAAAATTGCATACGATTTCAGAAAAATATGGAAATTATTCTGAGCAAATTTAAATGAGAGGCAATGGTTTTTAATTGTTAGTGTTTTTTAGTGCATGTTGCATACCTAGCCTCTGAAAATGTTTCATATTTTTCGCAACTTTGTAATGCTTCATGAAATATTACACAGAAATTTTCAATTTTTTATATTTTTCATTTCACTCGTGCAACTCTGGAGAAGAGCCGATTAACGAGCCGGTCTATATTTTACGGAGTGCATCGTATTTTGGAAAATTCTAGACTCTTCACGGATCTTTTATTGGCCTAAACACGTGTCGGAAGGCCGATTTTGGCGAAAAATGCGAATTTTTCGGCATTCGACCACAAGCCTGTATTCTTCGCAAAAACCGGTGTTCAGACCCATGCTCAGGCCAGTAATAGACGTGCAAAGGGACCGCAAATGACCATAGCATGATGTATTCTGTAAAGTATATACTTTCAATGGGTAAAAAATCTTAGAGTTGAGAAAATTGAGGGTAACCCGAAACGGTCGTTATCGATACTCCTCCTGTAGATTTCAAGAATCCTTGTAGACCATGATAAAAAACGGACATCTTCACTAGAGCGGGGGCGATGTGGTGGTCGAGTTGCAAGTCGCCAGCGCTTCGCGTAGGTATCAGAGACATTGGCTCAATTATCACTAATTGAGTTGAAAGTCAACATTAACAGAATTATGTACACCGGCCAGTTATAACTGGGCGCCCAAATATAGAGAGGATTTAAGTGGCATCATGAGCCGTCAATTACCCTCACATCGCTTCGAATTTATCACCGGAGGCTTTGAAACTCGTCTTTCAAAGGATCGTTTTCCTCCGTGAATGGTCCTGGAGGAAGTTGGCAAGAAAAAAAAGCATGAAAGTCATTATATTTCTTTGATTTTGACTGAATGGGCCCGAAGGCATTTAAACTTTAAATTTGGAGGCGCTTCCAGTAAAATTTTAAGGTAAGGATACAAAAAGACAGTGAGGTTCCGTAAATCCGGCAGAACTCATCGCTGTTTTTAAAATCCTTGCTTTGAAATTTCACGGAAAACCCCTCCAAACTAAAAGTTCAGATAAGGGCGATTTCCGTGAAATTTGATTGGAAAAATTAAGAAAAAAAAATGCAATAGTGTATTTCCTTCGGAAAATACACTAATAAATAAATAAATAATTTAAAAATTCAGTAAAGTTTTGGGAATCTCGCAACGTCGGGTATTGTTCACTGATCACCCCCAACCACTCGCGGATTGAGCAGTAGCGTCACTCTTGAGTGCCACGCGCACGACTGCAAAACCGCATACCTCCCTTTCCCCTCCCTTTGAAGATCCGCGGTTTATGCGGCCGCGCGGTAGACAATGGCGAGGGAACAACGATTCCGGATCGAACAAAGTGACGATCATAAATAATCGGAAGAACACTAAAGCTCTCGCTTTGATTAGCGTCTACCCTCGTTGGAAGCAGGAGGGTGCGTGCTTCGCGATTCATAATCGATCCGCCATTTGAACCTGTGAGAAAGGGTCGATTATCAGGGTATTCTCTACTAATCGATTCTAAACCGTAGCCTCAAACGGGGACGAATCGATAGCTGTTGTTTCATGCTTCGCCATTGGAGGGTGAGGTCTGATTGTGAGCAGAGGGGACGCTATCGTTAGTGCTGACAGAGTGGAGTGCAGTGCGCTCAGCAGGTGGTGTCTCGCTAACCCCAACGAGGGTAATCGCATGTACGACAAATGTGGAAGCTCCAAAATGGACGGGCTTCCTGTGGGCCGATGGGATTCACGTGTTTTCTTACGGGCCATGGACCATATGATAGACACGCTGGGAAATCAATCAACAGCAAACGTCGTTCACCAGACGAAAAAGCGTAACTGCATTTCAAAGTTGCTTTTCCTCTTACGAAGAGATTGTCAAAATAAGAGTCTTTTTGTGCCTGTTATTGGGGGAACTCAGGGATTTCGTCCGAATATAGCCTAAACGAAACCTTATGATGAGCGAATCTGTGGATGAAAGTTTTAGCCCGAGTTCATGGGTCATTGTGACAGAACTCAAACTGAAAAAATCCAATATTTCGAAGTTCCTCAATTGGAAAACACAACGTTAATTAATTCCATTCTATTTTCTGAGGCACAGTATCATCAGATTTTACTGTGCCTCGATAAACGAAAAGGGATGAAATGAAGTTGATTTTACAACTGAGAGGAACTTCCGAATATTGACATTTTTCCAATGGTAACAAATTAAACTTTGCAACGCAGTATTGCCAAAATGAGTTTTGCACCCAAGCAAAAATTTTCATATGAACTTTCAGCTTTTCCAGCTAAAGTGATTGTCTTATCATAAGGTTTCGTTTATACCACGTATGAACAAAATCTCAAGAGTTAGACTCCAAAAAGGGGCACAAAAAGGCCCTCTTATTGACATGAGCTCTTCAATTCTTACAAGGAAACTATTGTGTGTTTTTTTATTGAAGATAACACTGATGTTTCTTCCAAACGCACGCAGAAAGCGCACAATCATGTTCCTGTAAAAAACTCAATTTTTAAAGTCAATTTTGCCAACTTGTGATAAAGTTACGTTCCGTCGATTGGGAGACAACAAATTCATGCTTCCTCCAGGGTCAAAGCCAGTTCTTCAAAACCAAGATCAAGCTTCCCAATGAGTTTTTATGAGTGAAATCAAGGACTTTCAAGAATTTTAAGGACTCCTGAGAAGGTTCACAAGCACGCTCACAAAAGTACAACAAGATTTTAAGAACTTTCAAAAACACGTTGATATTGGGCGTTTCTTCTACCCATTGGAAAGACCATATTGAATGCTTCCGAAGCCAACTTATAAGTAACGTAAGTCAGAATACGGGTCTTCACAAGTTATGGAAAAATTAGTACACGAAATTCTAACATTATGAAGCTTCAAGCTTGTTACTTACGAAAGATAAGAGTAAACATCATTCTCACTCCACTAACATGTTTACTGAAAGCTTCTTGTAGAGGAAAGCTCTTCATATTTTTCAGTTTCTTGAATGATTTTTGAACTGTACTCACCTGCAACAAAAACGAATAAATACAAATTAGTGACAATAATTAAGCGCAAAACGGAAGAGAATCAGTATAAAATAATGTTCTCAAAATATCAGCTCTTACGAGACACATAGATCGTCGGCTTAAAAATATGCTTGTGGTAGAATTATCAGCGATTCGGCAACATTGTCGCTCCGCTTGTGCAGTTCGTCACTGTGACTTGAGACGTCCTCCCCGATCGAAACGTCGCTCCTCTGACGTAAGGGCGTATCTCAATTTCCACATGAGCCCCAAAAAGCATAGATTTATATGTAAAACAGGTATCACGCGGAAATCCAGTTACGCTCTTATGTCACAGGAGCGACGAAAATTGATAGGCGATACCTTACGGGATGACTCCTCACGTTCAAGGTGAACCCTTGACAACACCCTTTGGGCGTAGGGCAAGTCGAGGACATAACGGACGCTCTTAACGGAAATTTTTTTCATCTTTCTCAATTGCCATATTTTGTTTATATTGTTTAATAATTGACGGCAAAAAGAAATGGAGCCCTGAAAAACATTCACTGCTTTTAAGGATGTCGATAAATCCAGGTTATGAAATGATGTCTTAAAATTTGGTGTTACCTTTTGCAGGACTCTATCTCTCTGTTCTCTACTTTCTATATATTTCAAGAGGAAAGTTTGGGATATGCGGCCAATATTTTGTAACTTCGTAGAATTCTCAGCGTAGGATGAGATGTTTCCTCAGGATTCAAAATTTACTGACCTTTTTTATCTTTTTAAAGGCATTTTTTTTTTGGGGGGGGGGGGGTGGTATAATTGTCAAGAGAATGTTTCTCACGAAAAAGTGTCAGCGCGAGGTCTCGCGAAATTGATAACATCCAAAATTCAATTGTTGGCAGGCAGAAGTTCTAATTTTTGTCAAAAGATCGAAAATGAATATATGTTTCGGCCAGAGGAAAGACTTCATGCTTCCCTTCTTGAATTCCCAGACATCTAAAGGATGAGAGAGGAACTAATGAAAGGAAAACTGGAAAAATTTGATCACAGATTACGAGAAACTTTAAACTGCGTCATCTTTTTCCCCGTTTGTGGCATCCATGAGCCGACTTTTCTTAACTCTCCATATAAATGTACTCTGAAAGACAGAGTTAATACTTTTGACATGCCTCGTGGGATGCTCTCCTAAAAGAATTAAAGAAAATTATGCGCTGAATAACCATTATCTCCTTTTCCTGTTTTAATCGCCTATCGACATCAATTCGAAGCAAAAGAATGAGCGATCGGGCAGATGAGCTATCGATGCTCGGGTTGACGGATCGATTGCAATTTGCAAGTGGACGGAAACGAATGCGATCCGCCCCGCCCGACCTAACCTCTCGGCATGCCGATTGCAAAACCACTCTTTAATAATAATTATGATTGAAAACGTTGCAGGATATGATCTGAGAACAGGAGAAAAGCGAATCCCTGTGAACCTTGACATTTTCGTCCGACGCTTAGGACGTTTCGCGCGACGTCGTGAGCGATACGGGAATCGCATTGCTCTTACGTCATTCTTGAAAAGTACCGTTCGATCTTGGTCTAGGTCTCTAATAAGCTTACGAGCACGTTATGGATTCCGCCTTCTTCCTCGAGTGTTAATAGCTGAATTTCCGCCTCAAGTTCACACACTGTCAGTGAATCATACGTGATGGATGATTCTCTCCTAACTTTCACTTTTCACCGTTAACGTGGAATTTCTGGTCATTTAGGAATATGGCGAGTAAATGTTGCGCTACTAAAAAAAAAACGACGTATGAACATCTAGGAGCGTATTCATAGTCTTTCCTTAAACAGCTCTTTCCTTAGGAGGACCCATGTGGTGTGGTATGATCATGAGAACCTTAACATCGCGTCAAAATAAGAGACACTTATTGCAAATCTCGAATAAAATTTTAAAGTTTGTATGACCCTGGAAATAGATCCTTGCAAGGTATTGCAATGATTCCCCATTACAAAAAAGTAAAAATATGAAGGAAAAAAGAATTTGATTTGAGGAACTTTAAGGTGGATGAGACCCTGCCTTAAATTTTACAATACGTGCCATACATTTCCTTCCATGTTTTGTACTTTTTGCGATGGAAAATCGTTAGAATTCCTTGCGAGGATCCATTTCTAGGTTTATACTGCTGACTCATGTGTGGACCAATATTAGACCCGAAAATAGATCGAAAATCCAAATCGTGTTGCATTCCATAAAATATAGACTTTCAACGAGCAAAGAATCGTAAAGTTGAGGAGGATCAAGGCTGGGCGCAGAGACGGCCCTTATCGATACCCGTCCTCTCTGATAAAGTACGAATTTTCTAAAGAACGTGTATGAGTACGGACCATTCAATGTCCGATTAAAGTTTTAGGATTTGGAACTTTTTTGTTCCAATTTCTTCCACTCCATAACCGTTAAAAGTTCCGGGATTCTTCTTAGATTTTTTCAAAAGTTCCGAGAAAGTTCCGGAAAATCCAAAAAATCCGGAACGTTTCTGAAATTTTAAGAGTTCCGGAACATTTTGGAAAATTCAAAAGTTCCGGAACACTTTGGGAAATACACAAGTTCCGGGAAAACTTCCGAAAAACCTCAAAAGTTCCGAAATTCGGGACTAGTTCCGGGAAATGGGAGCACTGAACGAGCCCTAATACCCGCAAGTCAGCGTTGGGGAATGACGTGAAGGAGAACCGAGGCGCAGATAAGCGCGGAAAAACTCGGCGGGATTTTGTTTTTCCATTTGTAGGTCTCCCGTGCTGTACCGTACCACGGGGCGGGGGCACGGAACACCCCATCCCCCATCCCCTATCTCCATCCCCCGACGGCGACCGACTCTTCCTCGGCTCCGATACCAAACTGTCACAGACTCATACCGAGGACTCCGGGTTCCGGATTCGAGGCGAACCAATTAAATATCGCCTGCGACTCCGGACTCCGACTTCGGCGGATCCGATAAATTAGAGCTGGAATTGTTTTCTATGAATAGTGCCCGGGCTCTGTTGCGCCCTGCTCCGTCCACGACCCGCGCCAACGAAAGAAGAGCCCGCTCCGGACACGACACATGTAATCAATTTCAACTCTATTTGTGTTTGCGGTCCTAGCGTGTTGCCATTCCGGGCCACCGTCACCGCCCTCCGACTCCAACCCTCTTGCCATTTTTCCCATTGCATTCCTCCGGAGACAGTACATTACATTGTTGGAGACCCCGCACTCACAATATTGGGCTCGTATTCATAGTCGTTCCTTAAACAACCTCTTTCCTTGGCAATAAAGCAATAATAGAGAAACATGGGGCTTTGCCCCACCATGGTCGCGCAACCCCCAAAAGGCGACAAGTGCCCTCTAAGGCCCTCGTGAATCAATCTAAGTCAGAGCGGGAATGTCTAGAGACTATCTACCATCAATAGACGCAACGATCATGCAAATCGAACCGATAAATCTTTCGAGCGATCTAATGAAATGACTTCAAAAAATGAACATTTACATTGTTTTCATGAGAGAACCATGACTTCATCACGTAAAAAAAAGAAAGAAAGAAAGAAAGAAAGAAAAAAGGCCAGTGGCACTTTTCCATAATCTTAATAAAACGGGATCTGCTGAAGGCAATCACCTGTCGATGGCTGTAAAAGTCATAGAAATCGGCACGGTACAACAGTGACGAGATTGATGAAACATGCACATTTAGGGGGTCAGAGAGCTTGTATCGTAATGATAAGAGGAGGAAGAATATGCGCTGCGTCCTGAAATAAGATGATAGAAGAGAAGAAGAAAAAGATGAGGATTAAGCGTTGAAATGAATAGGGAAAAAGGAAAAAAATGCAGAGGTAAGGAGAAGGAGAAGAAGTGTAGGAATAGGCTGAAGAGAAAGAGAGAGAGAGGATTTGACGAAAGAAAAAACAGGAGGATGAATGGGAATAAGAAAAACAAGAGAGAAATTGAGAACAAAGATGGAAAAAGATGAGGATCAAGCGTCGAGATAAAAAGAAAAAAGAGAACAAATGCGGAAGTAAGGAGAAAGATAGGAATTATAAAAATAAGGGGAGGAGAAAGGGAAATAGATCAACGAAGATAAAGATGAGGAGAGGAAAAAACAGAACGATGAAGGTGAACTAAATAAAAGAGAGAGCATGCGGAGTTTAACAGAACGAGAGAAAGTAGGAGGATGAAGAAGAAGAATAGGCTAATAAGGAGGAAAATAATGAGGAAAAGAGAAGGGTGAAAAAATCGTGTACCGCTATGCTCAAAGGGCACAGCGGCAACGTGTCGACGACCCCCGTGCTTTTTTATTCAAACGAGAGGCCAATCATTTTCTCCCGTGAGAGTTTGTATCAGATCTCCGTTTCATAAAAATGCCCTATTTATTTTTACTAAGAATGTTTACGTGCACACGTATATTCACAAACGGCGCTTTGTGTTCATGTTTACAGCTTTTGTCATGGAACTCAGCTTGGGCCCATCGAACTCGGCTCCTTCGAGAGCGGGCAATAAACACAACAAAATACCCGTACGTGCACTGAAATAAAAGTTCGGCCATACCTGCGGGCGAACAGAGACAAAATCTGGATTACATTTTGCAATAAGGAACCACTATTTCCGGCTCATTCTAGAAACAACATATATGCCATTAATTCCCTCATTCAGATACGTGCTATTATGGAAGAGCCAGAAATAGTGGTTCCTTATTGCAAAATGTAATCCATCTATCTAAAGAATCCAAGTAATGTAATCGGGCGATGCAAAAGTTGAGTTCGGGGGTCAACGCTACTTTTCGCCTGATGATGAGCAACTTGTTGGGCATAAAATTCGCCGAATGATGGCTGATGAATGTTGGGCTCAGCACTTCGCTAAGAGGGTTTTTCGCATTTTTTCTATCATATTTTAATTCAATTAATTAGCCTGGCCAATTTATGAAGACCAAATGAACCTAAGCTTGACAATTGAGGAGCTGGGAGGACAAGTGGATTAAGTGCAGTTTTTGCTATTTTATGAGATACGTGTACAAGGTCTCAAAATTACATGGAACACCTCGTAATTTCAAGTCTTTATCTTAATTTTTGCCAAACTTACAGGGGTGCTGGTGCTAGCGGTGCGGAGCTTTTAGATCACCCTGTATAGCTACTCTAGATCATGCATTATAGTGCTCAATTTCAGACTATGTCTGGTGGTCCATCGTTCGAAAGCCCGAAGTTTCCTCCAAAATAATATACGGCGAACCATAAGAACTTTCTCGTAAGAATCATCAAGCTCCTTATTAGTGGAAAGTTGGACGAAAATCAATAAAAAATTCGATCGACTCATTTGCGGTCCGATCGGAGCGCCCGGTTTCGGCGGTTTACAACCTGCCACACGGCCTCGTCTCCATCTCGAAGAGGTTTCTGTGGTAAAACAAACCGAAAAGACGAGACAATTAAAAACTCGATAACGAGAGGAGAGGAGTTTCACTCGGCGCGCGAACCATCAGCCGTCAAAAATCCTCGACAGACACGCGAGCCCAAACAAGGATCTCCGTTCGAGCGAAATGAGAGCAAAATCAGAATAAACTATATATAGCGCTATAGCGCATAGCTATGGGGCTAGTTAGTATCGAGTTTTTCGATTAGTTGGTTAATGGGTTAATCAAGTTGTCTCCACGGTCCGATTATTGGAATTGGTCGATAAAGCAATACACGGAATAAAATGGATTGCTGGTCTAATAATTAAATTATTAAAAATATGTCCGACATATTTCAAATGTACATTTTGCAATAGTGGAACACTGGAAAAAAAATCACATTGGATCTAGAGTCCAGACTCTTGGAAACATCGACAAGAAAAAATACTCTTGATTCAACCAGATTTTTGCTTAAATCAAAAGGAAATCCACTCAAATTAAAAGGTTTGGTTCTTGATTTAAGCAAAAATCCGATTGAATCAAGAGTATTTTTTCTTGTCGATGTTTTTAAGAGTCTGGACTCTAGATCCAATAAGTTTTCTTTTCCAGTGTACATTTTGCAATAGTGGAAAGCTTCTTTGCCCACGGAGATGGTTAAATTAGCATTTTGTCATTGTAAAATTTACATTAAAAAATGTCTGACACTTTTTTTAACTACAAAATTGTTGAAGCAGCAATTCCATCTTATCCGTGTAGAAAAAGAAAACGAATGGGAAATGTTGCGATCCTATTGGTTGTAACAGCCGATTGTTACAGACTAAGGAGGAAAATGATGGACTGACTACAGGGTCTCTGGTGGGTTGCCGTTAGTTAGTCTAGGTAATACATGATTCCTTCGTCGATTGCAAGCACCCACTTTCACCGAAAGGGTTGGCTTTATGTCTATAGCTTTGCCTATCAATTTCAATAATCAGCTCGCTGGTCGCTATCTCGTCGCAGCAAGTATGTTCCCCCGAACAGCGAAAAAACAATCGAAGAAACGATCCTTAACATCGTGACGGATTTGTTCTCATCGAAAATTTCTCTGGCTAGAGCCCACGACCAAAATTTAACATCTCCATCGGAAATCGGTTAAAATGTCACAGTCTCGTGGCTTTCGTCTCACCCCGTCCGGCCGCCGGTACTCAGTACAGAGCGCTGTGAAAACCGGTTCGATTCGTGCAGTTATCGAGTCGGGGGGCGGCGCATAGGAAGAACAACGCAACCGCCAACGGGATCCCGCGCCCGCTTACGCCTTTCTTCGGATCCGCGGCTCAATTATGCGCGCCGGCCGGCGCTCGGGGCGCGCGCTGCGCTAAACGATAAATAAACGATCTTTTTATTGGCTGATTTGATTGTTGACGAAATTCAAATTCGATTAGCCGTACAACTCGCCCCGGGAATCGGAACGAGACGACCCCCCTTCCGCCGGGGATAACGGGTGGGGGGGGGGGGCGGCCGCTCCCAGCTTTAAAGTGCCGCGATGCGATCGGCGGCCACCGGAACTCCCGATCGTGGATCGTAAATATTGAATGAGCTGCGCTGGGTTGCCGCATCGGGCGGATTCTGATTCCAGCGGTGTGTTCGCGATGGGCAACGGGGAGTCAACGGAGAGTGACCGCTGAAATGCTCGCTGTGGGGCTGTCCAGGAGTTAAGTAACGCTCTGGGGGATGGGTGGATATTCATAAATTTGTGATTTAGAGTGACGTCGGGTGGAGGGATGTCAGGCTCAGCGATGCGTAATAGTATGTGTGTACTGGATTCCATCTTTTTCTTTTTCATTCATTTTTTATTCATTAGAAAAGAACCGGATGACGTCATACGAAAACAATGATAATTTGGAAACGAAGTAATCAGAAAAGCCACCATGACGTCATTTTGGCTTTTTCAATGACGGTTTCTGATTGGCTAGTTCTGATTGTAGGCGAACTGTCAATGCGTTGAAATTACTTAGAACTAGAATCCTTACTTAGAGCCAGAATCCTTACTTAGAATCTGAATCCTTAGTTTGAACCAGAATCCTTACTTAGCACCAGAATAATCTTACAACTGCATTTCGCTTTACCTAATTTTCTCCATGCTGCAATTTTTATCGGAAAAACGAGCAACTTTACGTGTTGCAACTTTTCGCAAAATTTCCCAAAAATATGAACCAAACACTTAACAAATGTCATGCCTGTTGTCTTTTTAAAAGATAAAACACGAGAAGAAAATTCATCGACATCCGATGATGAAGTTAAGCCAGTTCCAGTTAGCGCTATCCATTGTATAAAAAATAAACGTTTTCCTGGAGGAAACTTGGCAACATCCTGATGCTCATACGGCGTTCTTCCAGGGGACGGCAGAACTGGTGTCAAAAGTTTATTGGCCCTCAGCGGTTGGCGCAGGTGAACGTTGCAGCGCAGGCGCGGAATCAAGTTTATGGACTGTTGTGAGTGGAACTCAGACACTTTTTCATTTCGTGAGTGGCCCTACTACTCCATTCAGGTCCACGTGCTTGAGATCCCAGGATCGAGTTGTCTCTGCACGAAACGGTCATGATATATGCGCGGCTGGTGAACGCGGAGGTGGAGCTAGAAATTGAGTTTCGAAATACACGTTGTATCATCGAAAATGGAGATATAATCATAAACCTACGAATTCAACTTGTAAGCGAGTGATCAATGGTCTTCGTGTCCTTTAAGTCTATCCCTCGAACGTAGATAGGTGATTCTGGCGCATTGGCAGTTCGCCTACAATTTACGGGGTAGGCAACATAAGCTCCCTCGTGGTCGAATAGTGGTATCATCGAGAAGTGTCAGGCTTACTCGGAATACACAAAAAAACAACTTTTTACAGGACGGGAAGAGGTGACTCTACCGCCAAGTCAGTTCGCCTACAATTTTCTACGTAGGCAAAACGAACTCTCCCGTGGTCGAATAGTGGTATGATTGTGAAGAGTCACGTTTAGTTGGAACACACGCGTGGACGCGATAAAGAGATCTTAAAACGCTTAACGGCTCGAGGACGAAGAAAATAAAAAGGGAAAAAATTCTCAGGTACAAGATGAAAAAATAAATAAAAAATAAAATTTAGAAAAAAGGAGAAAAAAGTTGACTGTTACGTAACGCTTAGCTTGAAACCCCCCTCCAAACCTTGTCACTATCGATCATTGTAAAACTATGGAAAATTATGGACTAAAATCGTACGGTGATATTTTCGTAAAATATGTAATAGTTTGAGTCTTTGGAACTTTGGAATGGAATTACGTTCCTTCGTCTGAGAAAAGACGAATTGGAATTTTCGAACTTCTACAATTAGGCACTAAAATTTCTGGCTCGTCCGTGAAAATACTTGTGTGCATATTAAAACCGATGGTACATACAATGTATCTAGACTGAGCCTGAAATGTAGTTCCTACACTAGAAAAAAAACACATTGGATCTAGAGTCCAGACTCTTGAAAACATTGACAAAAAAAAAAAAAATAAAAAAAATAAAAAAAAAATACTCTTCATTCAATCGGATTTTTGCTTGAATCAAAACGAAATCCGTTTAAATTAAGAGGCTTGGCTCTTGATTTAAGCTGGATTCTGATTGAATCAAGAGTACTTTTTCTTGTCGATGTTTTTAAGAGTCCGGACTTTAGATCCAATGTGTTTTTTTTCCAGTGTAATTGCAAAAAGTGGTCCAATTGGAGGTGCGTGTTTTTCAACTTCAACTACGAACATTTTACAGCGTGCAGGGGAAAAGTAAGTTAAACAGCAAATCCTCATTCTTGCAGGAACTCATCGAAAGTCAACGATGCAGTTTTTTTCCTCCTCTCTTTTTTCCCCCTCCTCTCTTTTTTTCCCCTGGCCAGCGGCAAGCGGAAACTGAAACTGAAACACGGGACGGAGCCGCGCGGAGTGCCCCGGATCACTGTAAACACTCATCGATAGGAATCAATACATATCGAGCGGGCCGGGCGGACGGGGAGGGAGGGGATCTCGAACAACAATAAAAAATGTTTATTACTCTTTAATGGTCCACGCTCACATTTTTCGCTTTCTTCCTCGGCCAAGCTGCAGCCGGCTCCCCGGTCCCCGCGCACTTTCATTGCTTTTAAATTTCTTTTGCAGCACCTTTCTCCGGGGCTTTGTTCCGCGCGCGTTTCTCCAAATATCCGACTGCTCCGCTCATTTTCAGGACTCCTTTTTCGGCCCCGGATGCCGCCTGATTGTTTTGGGATGTTGCCTATCACGAAGAGGAGAGATGATACGAGTGGTTCCGTGGTACCCTCTTCCTCGTCTAACGGTCATCGCATCGCCTCCGTGCGTGGCGATCTAGAGAAACACGCAGCTTAAAAGTGGCATTCCGAAATTTAATGTTTAAAAATGAGGAGTGAAATTCGGTGCCTTGGTCTATATAGCGCTTCAAAACCCCCGAAAGATATGAATGCGAGGTGAAAATTAACACAGTTAAATCTCCTCCTCTCCTCTGAAATCAGGAGCCTGATTCCCTGACGAAAACCGAGGTGTTTTCCCATTTCCCCAGGATTTTCATTTTACTTGAGAATATAATTATATGGAGTTCCAAATATGAAGATCAATATTTCTCATCTTTCAGCCGATCCTTCAGGCACATTAGAATTTTTAATTCCAAAAGCGTTTTTGATTTTTATATGAAGGAAAATCCTCTATTATTTTGACTATTCAAAATTGGAGATCCATATTGGCGGCTCAGCTGCGATAAAGTTCATCTTACAATGGTCTCTAGTCAGAGGAAGAAGAGATTCCCAGTTTCTGGAACAGATTTCTGATTTCCCCTGATTTTTTTCTGATTTTCCCTGAAATTTTTCATTCTCTGAGGAATCTCGGTTTCCCTGGTTTTTCCTGGTCCTAGACACCATGGCCAATTCCCACATCGTCACTTTCAGCCAAACACCACAATAGTATTAAATCACATAATATCCGCACCATATTTATTTTGTACGAGAGACAAGTATGTTCACGAGAGTCGAGAATCATTAGTTCTTCAATCGACATTCGGTAAACTTTCAACAGATTCAACCAGCAATGTCTCTATAAAAAAATAAAATGGCGGCGAAAATTTTCAAACGTCGCATGGCGCTTGTCGGTAGGTGATGATATTGACACATGATTAATTTTGGTTACTTCTTCCTACCGTGCAAGAAAATCAGAATGAGAGAACTGATTCGAATCCGGTAACGCTACGCGGCTCTACGATTCTACGAACTGCGCATGAGAGCTAGGAGGAGAACCTTGCGGAAGAGTTACGGTTGATTTCACAAAGTATTATTTTTCACGGGGCCTCGATGTGTTCGGAAGCGGAGTAGGACCTATCGTAACCTCCACTTTCACCCGCGCCCGCACCGTCCGCCGCCGCCGATCTGATTTCCAACTTCACAACTTCACCCCCATGTGAACTTTTAAGGAAACGGATTGGATAAGTCCCACTCGTGACTCCGGCTAAGTGGCGCAATATTCATAAACTCGACTCCTAACTTATCAAACCGCCGGCTTCATCCTTTTCGCCCCGTTAACACGACCAGAGAGTCACTCGCCGACTTCGTATTATTTTCACCTTCAAAATGGAGTACTGCGGGTTGGTTATTGAAAGTGATAGACAAAGCGATAGACAAACAAGACAAAGGGAGTGGGGAGCGATCCTATTGGTTGAAATAGGTGGTCCCTTTAAACTAAGAGAGAAAATGATCGACTAACTATAGGGTCTCTCGTGGGTTGCCGTTTGCTAGTCTATTACCTACCACCTTTGTCCATTGCAACCACACGCTTCCACCAACAGGATCCCTCCATATCCCTTTTGTCTTCTTTGTCTATAGCTGTGTCTATCAATTTCAATAATCGACCTGCGCGGGTTGGTTATTGAAAGTGATAGACAAAGCGATAGACAACGAAGACATAGGGAACACAGAGCGATCCTATTGGTTGGAGCGGGTAGTTGGCATAGACTAAGGGGGAAAATGATGGACAAACATAGGGTCCTTCTTGGGTTTGCCTTTGGTTAAGTCTATTACTTATCTCCTTTGTTCATTGCAACCACCCGTTTTCATGAATGAATCGCTTTATTTACAGTGTGTCGTCTTTGTCTATAGCTTTGTTCATTTATTTCAATAATCAGTCCGCTAGATAGGGTAAGAACCGGACAGAATGAACCACTAGACAAGGTACGAATTAAAGCATTCTGATGTATGTACCTTGGCCACAATTACATGGAATCCACGATTCGCGCGACGAAAATGAGTAAAATCAGTTCCAAAGTTAGATATGAACATTTTTGTTTACATTAGTCATAGAAGATTTGAATTCCCCGCTCACAAGAAAAACTACAGTTTACTCGAATCAAATTGGGCACTATTACGGTTTCGGCAGGCTTCTTAATTGAGCAATGTTCCTTCCCTGCCTTGTTGTTGTTGTTGCATGACCCGGAAATCTACCAAAAATACCTGGAAGAAAATGGGGGGAAAAGAGGGAGGGCCTCGGGGAAGAGCGAGGGATGCATCCCTCGGATCAGCCAACAACATACAACAGCTGAGCTGAAGCACCGAAAATAAGGTGTCATATTTTCATACCGCAAGGACTGCTATGCTGACGTTCAGTGCACGATTGGACTCACGTAGACTGGTGTTTTTCCATGAGCGGGAGGTTTAAATTCACCAGTCAAGAAACATTTTTATTGGTTAGGAGTTAAAGTCAGCAATTATTGTTGTGCGAATCGTGTTCAGCATGAAATTTTGGTCAAGAAACATGTGTACGAATGCTTAAATTATTTACTGGTCTAATGCTAATTTCTCGTGCATTTATTCGTTTCATTCCACCCTACGCTGGACCCGTGGACGAGAATAGTGCAAAGAGTACACCCCCCCCCCCTCCCCAGGGACGGTGACAACGTGAGCTATGAAAGGATCTCACTGACACCGAAAAAACCATAAAGAGCACCTTCACGGGAGACCCCAGGGGAGCGGGGTGCGGGGTGGGGGGTGGGGAGGGGTGAGGAGGTGACGCGGAAAAAGAAGACCGGGGCGGAACCGTTCAAGTGCAGCGGAAAGCTATAATGCACGAGTGGAGATAAGTTGAGCACACTCTTGACACGCTCAAAAGCCGGGGAGGAGGCGGGAGGAAATTTGGGTCAACTCCAAGGACTAATTAGAATGGCAATTTGTACGCTTCCAGTTTAATAACCAGGAACCCGCGCCGACACATACGCCGAGCGAGCTTCGCACATGCCAAGACCAAGAAACCCCTATCCACCCTCCCACGTTGCCGCGTTTCAACTCGAAAAATATGAAATCCACCGCAGTGTCTGTTCGCGGGTAAAGGGACTCAATGAATAAATCGATGAGTGAAGTGCGGAATCGCACGTATGTCCACTGTGGTGTGTCAAAATCTCTGCTTCTATTTTAATTTTTCACGGAGAAAAAAGTCGACAATGTAGCTTCAAATTCTAGGGAATATTTTGTAGACAGAGAGGGAAAATCAAGGAAGTTTTTAAGAAATTAAGTCGACTCAACAAGTCAAATGCAACAATGAAGTATGGCAGGAATTCAGCAGCGTCGCAAAAGATGATACGCGGTATTGCACTTGACCATCGAAATGTAACAGGATCTGTGAAAAGATACCTTATATTCTGGTAGCAATTTGGCGAGAAAAGCCAAATTCAGGGGAAAAGGTAAAAATTGGAGCTTTTGAGTTCTCAGCGGGAAACGTTCTTCAAAGGCCGTGGGAACGACCTACACTTCGTTTTAATTTGATTTCCTCACCTTAAAAGGCAAAAGCAGCTCTATTTCTGCGTGCATAGCAGAATTCTCAATCTAAATTCAACCTAAAACTTGAGAATTTTTGCCTTGGAACTTCAAGACGTCATACCTTCCTCGATTTTTGAGCTTTCAGGTTAAACTTGCTTCCAAAGTTCAGATTTTCTTCCTCTGTGCAATGGTCCAATGACTTAATTTTGAATTTTTCAAAGAGAAGGCCCCTTTTTCGCAGATCCAGTCACACATACTGATTTCAGGTTTTGTGATTTTCAAGTTAAGAATGAAGAATCACGATTGTGGTGTAAATTGAGAGTTTGAAAACGTAACTCCCTGACTCTAGAAGAACCAGTCACTCCAAATACTTCCGAGTTCCCTAGGAAAAAAAAATATTCCTGCACTGGAAAAAAAACATTGGATTTAGAGTCCAGACTCTTGAAAACATTGACAAGAAACAGGACTCTTGATCCAATCAGATTTAAGCTTAAATCAAAAAGAAATCCGCTCAAATTAAGAAGCTTGGTTCTTGATTTAAGCTAGATTCTGATTGAATCAAGAGTACTTTTTCTTGTCGATTTTTTTTAAGATTTTGGACTCTAGATCCAACGTGTTTTTTTCCCCAGTGTATAGGCAATGCGGCAACACTGTAAAGTCCCTACAACGTTCTTCCCGAGCACGGCTGAAGAGTGACGGGGACAGAAATGGAAGAAATATTTCAGGCTCACAAAAAAGACGCGAGCGCGGAGCCGACGCGGAAACGTATAAAAATAAGGTCTATGACACGGATAAAGTGTGGATTTGCACACGCATATACTCCCCGGGCATGTACGATACATAGATGCACTTGCACATGCACATGCACCGCGAGGGGAGGACAGCGCTAAATCTACGCGACAGAGCGCGGCGTCCTACGGAAGACAGCAGTAACCGCCCTCGAGAGCGAGACCCGGTCGACACGTACTTCTACGGGCTCCGGGGTTCACGGCGAGATGCACATGCTGTTGTTTTGCGTAGTGCGGCGCAGCAGACGGTCCCCCGCGGGATCAACGGCCTTCTTGGCAAAATGAATGCAGCGACGAGCTTCCGAATAGCGAATAGCTTTCGCGTTGCCAAATACTGCCTCCCAGCGGCCGCCGCCACGGCTATCGTCTTTCGAGCGAGGTGTCGAAGCTTCCGCCCGGGGATCGTGCGTGAATTTCATCCGACGTGAAGACGTGCGCGGTGGGTTCTACAGGGGTGCGGACAAATATTCCTGCCCAAGTTACCCGGGATCCACGGCTTTGCTTTCTTAGGCTCATAGGACAGGGTCAGGGTTTGTTTCCACATACTCTGAACAAAAAACTCCGATCGTGCAATCCGTACTTACACGCTATGTAAACATACCGTCCGCGTTCCGGGCTCAGAGACCGAAAGTTCCGGGTGTGGCACCCGGAGCAGTCGAAGGTACGGCTCTAGCACCCGGATATTTCGGGGTGCAGAAAGTTCTTCGCCTTCACATTTTTAGTGGCAGCCTTCCCATTTTTTAAGGTTGCCTCCACCTTGTTGTCTATAAGACTTGCGTGCTTTACTGTTTCTTTCGTATAAAAGAGTGCGCTTAGCTGTTGTATTCGTATGAGAGAACGCTTGACACAGTTTCCTTTGCAAGAAATTATAGGCTCAGTAGATTTACGCCTTCTGCCTTTACATTTTCCCCTTTTGTAGGTACTTTCACAATTTTGTGCCCTTTTCACGGGCCTTCACATTTGCTCAGCGATCGGTCTGCAATCGAGCCTTTCTGCACCCCTGCTGTCTAACTTAAAATCCCCTTGACCAATATAAACTAAAAACGTAGTTATGAGTTAATTTCAGTAATTTTTGTTGCACGAATCGTGTTCTACGTGCAATTTAGGTTAAAAACATGTATCAGATATTTTAAATTTGTACCTTGTCTACAGGTCTCTTTTATGATAAAAAAAAATTAAAAAAAAAAAAAATGCGTCGACTAAAAAATGACAAGCAAACTAGACTAAGGGGGAACGAATTGCTTTTTTTCTTGGGTTTACACGCAGAAGATTTTAGAAAGTGAAGATGGCATCTCGCTGCCCCCGCGGAGGAGTTACAATGGCAGCGGAGGATAATGACATCACGCGTGGTTTTGGCGAGCTTCATTAACGCAACACCAAAGGTCTTGGCCTTCGCGCTGGGGGCGCCGGGGTTTACGACTCCACCGCTCCGCGCGACGTTAAACAAAATAATTGAGGTGTTACCACGCGAATCATCTCGAGTTCATCACCGCTGGAAAATCGGGAGGGGGGAGGGCGCGGGGGTGCAGGAAGACGGCCGACGAGAAATTGCAAGGTGCAGCTGGAACGGAACCGAAGGAGAATACGCCGGAACTCGCGAAAAGCGAGGAAAAATAATATTGTGACGAGTCAGCCGTGCTTAGCAAAAACCACCGATCTTGTAATAGGTTAACGTTGGATTTGTGCGGTTTTAACCGGCCCGAGAGGTACCGTGAACGTGCTCTACAGGATGATCCTAAATTGAACCACCAGACTGCAGGAGCTTGTGCTGTGGGTCAAAACAAGACTTTTTCCTCCTACGAAATTTTTCCTAAAAGTGCTTTTTGAGGGTAATACGAGCCTTCACTCTCAAAGTTCTAGGAGATAGGTTGTTTTTCCTAGATTTTAACACGGTAGTGCACCAAACCTCATGAAAATGGGTATGCATCCATGACTGTATACGATGAATTTATTTGCGACAGTAGAAAAACAATAATATCGAGGTCTCAGTCTTCAAAAGGGCAATCATTTCGTTTGGGGGGGGGGGGGGGGGTGGTATTCTACGAACCCTTAAACCCCAGTTTTAACCGAGATTTCGACTTTTCTAACGCCAATAATGAATTGAGCGTATCACATTATGGGTGCAAACCAATTTTCATGAGATTCGGTGCCTAACCCAGAATTTTTGGGGCAGAGGCTGTAACTCCCTTAAAAAGCACTTTTGGAAAACATTTCATACATAAAAAGACTTATTTTACCCTATAGAACATGCTACTGCAGTCTGGCGGTTTAACTTTGGATCACCCTGTACATTGCTTGGCAAAAACCGCGTAATTACATACGGATCCCCTTGGAGTTACACGATTCTGTCCGATCTAGGGACAATGGATGTGCTATGTTAAAATCACGTATCTACGCAGGGTTTTAATTCAAGTTACGGGGTTGCATCCGGCCCGAGGGACCAACAGTGTGGTTGCGCTGCCGCGTGAGGTGAAAAACCGCGTATCTCCACAGGGTTTTGATTGGAGTTAGACGCTTCTTGCTCCGGAGGGCGGAGTAGGATGGTCTCGGAGTTGGAACTAGCTTAATTGGTGTCGCACGCTGAACATAGTTGCAGTGCTGCAAATACATTAGTAATGCAAATGGGCGCGGAACCAGACCGAGTCACCTCACGGCTAGACGCTAGACCACCGGCAGACTGACTCCTCCGTCATTTCCACTCCGCACTCACTTTCCTCATCAGCTTGTAATTACTGCTCTCAATTTTCCGCGCTTCACCGCCTTGATTACCTTCCTTTTTACCGGGTCCCGAAGCTGGGAAAATCTTACCGGACGTCCAGTTGAGGAATGGTGTCTCTGTCTAGGACCGGGAAAACCCGGGATTCATCAGAGTGAAAATCTCCACGGAAAAATGTTCCAGGAACCGGGAATCTTCGGTTCTACCTCTTAGAGACAATTTACTTTTCAAATTTTACGGAGATTTTAAGTATACCTATTCATTAAGGTTCATGTTCATTCCAATTCAGCCGTCGCATTATTGATCTCTGGAATGACGTTAATGAACTTGGGTCTCAGTTACCAGGTTATATAAACATAAGAAACGCGTTCGAAATTCAAAAAACGGAAAATGCGCCAAAGAATTGTCCGAAAGATAAAAACATTCGATATTCATATTTTTAGAACTCTGTAGAATTGTATAGAGTTTTCTCTAAGAGAATCCTTGCAGGGTGTCTACGAAAACAGACTGACCAAAAATCAGTACTTCTTCAGTGCTTTTTCAGTACATTCCCAAGAAATTCAGTACCTCCTCAACAGAAAAATTCAGTACGTTTTCAATACCTCCAACTGACGAAATTCGAAAAACTTCAATTTCTCGCTCAGATTAAGACAAAAATGACAAAACATGAAAAAAATTCCGGACCTTTTCGCGGAATTTCCGCACTTTTTCAGTACTTCCGGACCTCCCTCACAAAATCAGTACTATTTCTGGACTTTCCATAAATTCCGGACTTGTAGACACCCTGCTTGTGGAACTGGAAGAAAACCTCGGTTTCTCCTTTCGGTTCCTCCCAAGGAATATGTTCATAAAAATCAGGGAAAAATCAGGGAAGGTGCATGTTAAAGAACTCTGGAGACCATAGGTTAATCCTAGCAGATATCAGACACCTATGTAAAATTCTACGGATGTAACGAGAATCGGCCTGGGGCCGATTGAGTTCGATTTACAGTAAGTACTTACGTACTCCCGGAAGCTTAGGAACAGCGATAAGCTGAGCGAAAGTTGGAGCGATAATCCGCGATTTATAAAATCTCTAACAATGACAAAGAAAGCCGAGCTGTGAATTTGTGTGCTCAGGAAACTACGGGAGTCTACCCTGAGGCTCACGCTGCACAGTTGTAAAACCACGGCTCGGCCGTTTTAACACCACGACTCGAAAGTCGAAATCGTGTGCGCTCGAGGAATTTTCTCGTTTCAGTATCACATTAGGATAATGACAAACAGAATACTGAAAAAAAGCGTGCGAAGCCAAACTTTACGGCCTCTTCGAATCTTCGATGCAACACATTTTGAATTTTTCAGGGATAACTCATACGAGTTCAAATGATCTCTTGTTAAATAATTGAGATTCATTAGATAAGACCGACTATACATGAGTGTGGTTGCTGTAATCTCGATTACCATCTATTACTTGGTGGAGGAAAAGACAGGTTATTTCTCCAACCATTTTTGGGGTCGTTCATAAATTGCGCCACGGTGAGATTCCGAATTTTCAGCCTCCCCTCTCCTGCTTGTAACGCAGATCAACATCCCCTCCTCCTGGAGAAATATGCTACGTTTTGCTGGCCCTCTTTTTTAAGTAGAGAATAACATTTTGTAGTAGATAATACCTAAAATCAAAACTGACGGAAAACTTTCAGACTTTTCCAGCCCCCCTTCCCGAGGCGTGAAGAAATTTAAGGACGGTCCCTTCATCGAGGCGAAACAGCTCGCTAAAAACGCATCGAACAATGCAGAATACTTTTACAATGCTATGACTACCCCCGCCCCCCGCGCGCAGATGTTGCCTATTGAAGTGTGGAGTCATTTCGCACTAATAGTGAGGAATTTGTTGTATTGTGCGAGTATATCCACTTTCTTACATACGGTACTAGATGCCAAGGAGCCTGCTTGGAGATGCGGGTCAGTGCGACCACGAGCAAGACACAGGTGTTCATCACTAACGATGTTGCCACACTGATGAGGAAAGAAGCTCGATCTGGTCTAAAACTAGGCCTGGAAACTCTTCCCTTACAACAAATACTTTAAATCATTGAAAACTAACCACTTGAGTCAGTCCTATAGTCCCCTACATCTTTTCTTCTCGAACTTGGTGTTTTCGGAAGGAACGACTCGCTCGTAGGTCGAGATACAGTTGAGTTCCAATCATGCGTGCTTTGATTATCCACGATTCGGATCATCGGCGAATTCTTTTCAGTATGTCTCTTTTGGGAAAGGAAATTTGGGGGTCAATTAATTCAATTTTAAGAAATTTATTTTCAAAGGCATGCATGTCAAAAATTGCAGCCCAAAATCGTTGCTATCCTATGACGCAAACTTCTGTGAAAAATTTCTTTCAGACTTGGGCTACACCCTCTGACCACTTCGCAGTCCAACCCCCAAAACGCAAATCGCGCGTCAGGCGTTACGTGCTACTCTCATGATTACATATTAAAGAGTCGGTATTATCTTGGCCAAAACAACTTTTTTTGACGTAAAATGTATTCGTTTAAAACTTTTAGTTGCATTTCTGTCTGATATTCAAAAAGTGTTTTAACAGAGTCTTTTATTATACGGTCTTATTGATCACTCGGCTTGATAGCTTGGATTATACGCTTGGATTATAGCTTTCGGATTATAGGCGATTTCCGAATATCCGCGGTAGCGAATTCCAGCCATCGCGGATATTCGAGACTCTAGTGCATAATAACATTTGTGTCTGATATTCAAAAAGTGTGTCAACAGAGTCTTTTATTATACGGTCTTCTTGATCACTTGGCTTGATAGCTTGGTTCCGGGTTTATTCGCGATTTCCGAATATCCGCGGTAGCGAATTTCAATCATCGCGGTTATCCGAGACTCTAATATACGCGGTTAATGAAGCTCAGATCGGTGCACGGAGCGGCGTCGCGGGGCGGACCAGAACTAGACGAAGAGCTCTGGCCGCGGACGCAGACGCAATTTCCATAATAACTCGAGCATATTTTCGCATCGGGATCGGAATGATCCGCTTAACTCGTTGCTCCTCCGACGTAAAGGCGTATCTCTATTACTACATGAGCCCGGGAAAACATTGAGTTATACTGAGTACAGGGCTCATGTAAAAATGTATATACGCTCTCGCGGCCGAATAGCGACGAACTACGCGAGAGGAAAACCCGGAAGGTGAAATTTGACACAGTTTCCGACGCTCCGGGGCATCTTGCACTCCTTTTACATGTCATCACGCATATTAACTTAATGCCGCTGCGCTGCGGTGCGGCGTGCGGCGCTCATGTCCTCAAAAAACAGTTTCGCCTATTTTTTATTCGGGTTTTCATCGCTTATCTAACATACAGCGAATGTTTTTTCCTTTTAACCAAGGTCACCAGAATTTTTCTCGTTCTCTGATTTTTCCGGAAAAGTTCTCTCTCAGGGATCGTTCATGAAATTCGTAACGCTTTGAGGGAGTGGAGGAGAGGGTTATGCCATTTTACTACATATTTTACGATATAAAAAAAATCTGCACCTATCATCGTTTCCCGCCGGATAAAGAAACGTAACTCCATTCCAAGGTGTTGCAAACTCGATTAAAACAATTCAATATTTTACAAGAATGTACCTTTGCAATTTCGTCAAAATTTTTCCTTATTTGTGCATGAGATCAGAGCGGAGAAATCAGTGAAATGTCTGATTAGAAACGCTCAAGATTCTCCTGATAAAAATGCAATTTGCGAAGGAAAATTCGACAGCACTGAAAAACAATTACGTTCTTTTATGAGAGAAACGACGTTATGTACCTTGTCCTCCACGCCCCTCATTTTTCTATGGGGTTCTTTGAAGGGCGAGGATGGGGTGTATTTTTGCTGACAGGAACTTAGAGCAAATAAAAAAGAGGCAAAATAACCATAAGACACTCGTATCTTGGGGAAATACAGCCCAAAAGTGAATTTTCTGGATGAGTTGTGGAGATGTGCCCAGCGAAATCCCGGCCGCTGAAAATAAGCGAATCAATCCCTTTCGCTTGGCCGTCGCCGGACTTGACAATGCAGACACTTCATTTCGAACGGAGGAAGGAAAGGCACTTAGCATTCGCGTCGGAGCGCACTTAATCAAACTGGATCCTTTAACTAGTAGACAGGGTCGAAAATAGCCTTGAATGCGGGGCATCTTGTAACTGCACCGCACCAAGGAGCAGAACTATGCGCAGTTTTTTTTCCGCCAATCCCGAGTGTATTTGTGGTCTCGGCCGCGCTCGTGGACGATGGCGGACCGCGGACAGTGGTTCTTTTGAGCCAACTATTCCGATGCATTCCGTTCAATTTCTCGCGTTTTGCCAAACAAGAGGTCGTCGGACCGCGACCTGCCGCTGCCAAGTTGAACTTGCCAAAGTCCCCGATGCACCCTCCAGGGACACGCATCAAAGCGCTCCATGCCGCCGCGCTCCCTGACTTCCTTGACTTATTCGAAAACTTCCAAACCGACCCGCGGTCGCGTGCAATGATAGAAGCCCCATGAACATGGGGAAATGGGGGGGGGGGGGGCTGTCACTTTTCTAGATATCATCGTTATAATGGTGGTGGTGGTGGTGGTGGAGACAAAGTCCCTAAATTACTAACACCCGGGGGAGGGGGGGGGGGTCGAAGAGAGCGTTTTCACGTGTTAAAGGATAGGGTCCTTTGTCACAAAAGCGTTAAAATAGGAGGAGGGGGGGGGTCAAAAATGCCGAAAAAAAGCGTTAAGTGTCCCATGAACATGGAGAAATGGGGTGGGGGGTGTCGAAGAGAGGCGTTTTTACGTGTTAAAGGATAGGGAGGGACCTATGTTACAAAAGCGTTATAATAGGAAAAGGGGGGAGGGAGAGTCAAAAATGCCGAAAAAGTGCGTTAAGTAATTTAAGTATATTGCGATACTTTGAAACGTACCAAAGCGGGTATGGTATACTCTGAAGCAATTAGTTTTGTTCTTCGGTTTTAAAGAAAAATACTGTTCTAATTCATGCGTTATTCGCAGATTTCACTGTACTATTTACTTACGATGTGGTTATTTTGCGGTGACAACAAAATTTTCAAGAAAAAATCCATTTTCCCCCTACTTTGAGTCTTCATACTGTTGAACACTTTTGAGTGAAATTCTGTGCCCAAGTCAAAACAGCGCCAAAAAACCCCGAGTGATATGAATGCAAAGCGGAATCTATTCTCCTTCCTGAGTAACTTACACTCTTACGGAGTGGAATCTACTTTTTTTGTGGAGTATCATCCACTTTTATGGGGATAATTTCACTCCCCATTCTTATCGCGCGGGATTTTTGGGCGCTATTTGGACTTTAACACCAAATCTCACTCCTCAATTTTTGAAAGTGGAAGGCGGCATAAATTTACCGTGGAGATTGAATATTTTCGGTTGGGTCAACGCGAAATCCTCCTTTTGTCGGACTGAGACCACGAGAAAATGTAATTTCAGATGAGAGGCTCGTCGGTTGCAACTAACTTCGATCACTGAAGCTGAACAAATTGGCCGCTAAAAAACTTAAGTTCAGCTCACGTGATCGAAGTTTTTTCCCTCGTGTACAGGCGGTGAAAACCCGATCGTAGTTATGTTAATTTTATGAGGCAGCATTGAATTGAGACCCGGACGAGATATAATTGCGTTTTTCGGAACCGATTATTCGTGTCGGCCGTTAGCCGTAAATTGTTGCGCGTCGACTCAGAGGTCCATTCCTGAGTGCAGATCCATACAGAGATTTTAAGAAACTCATGCTTCACATAATAGAGCCGGCGCTCTGGCTCTGGGAAAGTACTGCAGCATTTAAAAGACTCATCGCGGTCCGCGTCTTTTACATGGTTGCCGAATAATTCCTAGTAATTCATCGATCAGAGCCTCCATTCTAGCTTCTCAGCGATAGGTGAAAATTTTACCATCGGGATTCAACGAGGTTAATTCAATGAGACCCGTTTAACAAGGTGTCTCCTGGAACTATCAGACAAAAAATCAGTAGCTCCTCAACCTAAGAGTTCAGTACTTTTCCAGTGCTTTTGTGTGCCAAAATTCAAAACATTTTGAAAATCCGCAATTCAGGCAGTAAAATGACTTTAGCCAGAACTTTCGAGGCTCGTTTGTACAGCCTGAAGACCAACTGGCACATAAATACTGGTAAATACTGCACAAAGAGTTCGTAAGGAAGGGTATTGCGATTATTGCATACTTTCCAGGCTGTCGTATTAAAAAACACGCGTGGCATTAAGCGAAAAATTCTGGACCTTTTTACAGTATTTCTGTACATTTTCAATACTTCTGGAAGGTCCTCAAAGAATCAAAGCTGATCTTAGGCTTTCCAGATTTTCCGAACCTGTAGATACCTTCTCATTCCTAAATATGTATTCCCAGTTTTACAGGTTTTTCCTGGCAGTGACTACATATATTGGATTCAGATTTGCTGGGATGAACATGTTCAGTTCGACGAATGGGACTACAATTTCTGGCTTTGTTTAGAAACAGGGTGTCTACTATAAAACAGGCTGGCCAAAAATCAGTACTTTTACAGCACATTTTCAGTGCATTCCCGAGAACTTCAGTACCTCCTCAACAGAAGAATTCAATACTTTTTCAGAACGTCCATTCGAAGTAATTCGAAAAATTTCCAGAATTTGAATAACTAGCTCAAAAATGAAAAAAAAATTAACAAATTTCCGGACCTTCTTGCGGAACTTCCGCACTTTCTCGGTACTTCCGGTCGGGCCTTAAAAAATCAGTACTATTTACGGACCTTCCGAACTTGCAGACACCCTGAGAAACGACGTACGTACCAACATGTTTTCTAAAGACATATGTTTTCACAGATGAGCCAGAAATTGTAGTTCCTAATTGCAAAATAAAGTCCAATTAGAGGGGAGAATCGGCAGTGGTGGACCGTGCGCCACACGTCGCACATGAACATATGCAACTAATTAAAGCGGCGAGAAGGAGAAGCGAGGCGGAAGATAGCTAACCTGTAATTATCGCCGGAATCAAAAATCAGAAATCTCGCAACTAGAATCTAGGCGAGAACTAGATGCTAGATAGAATCAGCGGCGACTGGCCGGGGCCGACCGGGGCGATGCGATCCCGGATTCCGCGCTGCGCCCGCCAGAACGGCTCCTCAAAACCCGCACGCGAGCTCCCGATTGGACACCCGCTCCGTTCCGCCCGTGAGAAACACTCAAAATATGCTTTCAAAACGGATTTTTTGTAATTTAAAGACGCGTAAGTCTTCGATTTTGGAAGAAAATTTGACTCGGAAGAAATTATTTAAATTACAATGAGATTGATTTTACCTGGAGGAATAATTTTTTACTTAAAACAAAATTATAAGTAAAAGACATTTTTCCAATCCGAAAAAAATTACATTTTCCATCGACGACAAAGTCACTCTTTCAACAAAGAATTGAAAGAATTAAAAAATTATAGTTCCTTATTGCAAAATGTGGTCCGAATGTTCTCCCTGTTTTCCAGTCCTGCGAACATCCCGGTATCTTTTAATTACCAACTTAAGAACTGCTCGATCGACTATCGAAGCGTTACGGCTTTCACTGCGGAGTCCACGATGCTGCTCCGGTCCCTATCTCGATTGGACATACGCTGTTGAGCAGCGGCGTCTATTAATCGTGGCTATCGTTCAGGTAATCGACAGCTAATTTGGCGAGGTAAAGGGAATTTCAATCACCACACGACACCCCTTCTTGGCCAGCCCCACGACCACCGCGACGGGCGACGGCAGAGAAAGGGACACAGCCTGCATAAAACTGCAACCTGCATTTTGGACTCCAGTTTCCGCCTCCTCCTGTAATCATTTGAGGGGCCCCTGAGCGAGGATCAAGTATCGTACCCGCGAGTACTGCTATACTGAGGAAAAACACCGTATGTACATTCGAGTGTTGCCAAAAGTCCCCCTGTAAAATATTTATTTGCAGGGGGTGCAAATTGTTCTGGGCCTCTGCAAGTTTCCAGGAGGCCTCCGTAATTTTCTATAGCGCATTACATTTTCGCAAAAACGTCAACACAACACACTGATCGAAATTTTGTTAAATTATTTGTTAGTTTTAGAATGCCAAAATCGCATTATAGTAAAAGCGTTAAAAATCTGCAAATCAAAAAAAAAAAAAAAAAAAAAAAAAAAAAAAAAAAAAAAACTCTCAGCATCCACAATCTTTAGAGCAATTCAACAATTTGGTCGCGACCGCGCGGTCGAGAAAAATTTGCACCCCTGTTTTTTTTTTTTTTTTTTTTTTTTTTTTTTTTTTTTTTTTTAGCAAAATCTCAGATTTTCTTTGAACATTTTCCCTGGCAATCAAATCCAATTCAATCCTGGCATTTCTCGTTTTTCCCGAGTCATAGACTGCGTTATAACGGAACCCAGATGGGGAAGATTGCTTGATATTCTGTGTGTTCCGGATGTGTCGTCGATAGCGACGATTTTAGAGAAAATAGATTCGAT
Source organism: Bemisia tabaci (assembly GCF_918797505.1). NCBI lineage: Eukaryota > Metazoa > Arthropoda > Insecta > Hemiptera > Aleyrodidae > Bemisia > Bemisia tabaci. The sequence continues at coordinate 43,227,224 of NC_092794.1, forward strand.
AGAATAGAATGATAGCGGAAACAAACGGGTCGTGCACTTAGATCGTATCCTCCCGTCTGAAATTAGACTGTACGGAATCGAGGACACTTCACCGTTTCCGAGACGAAAGAACCTTACTAAAATTCGACGTTGCCAAATTTCCACTCGCAAATCGTGTTTTTACCAAAAAATCGTTTAACTTTTCCGCCTGAAAATTTCACCGATTTTTCTTCCAATTGCGCGCATAAAACCGCAAAATTTTGGACAGAAATAGAACATTTATAAGCTTGTAAAAAAATAAAAATGTTCGAGTCAATTTCATAACCTCGGAGTGGAGTTAAGTTCCTTCGTGTGGGAAACAACAAGCCGCAAAAAACTGGTCCGCCAGCGTGGACAAAGGGAGGACCCGGTTCGCAGATTTTGTCGCCCCTTCAACGTAAGGGCATATCTAGAATTCTACGTGAGCCCTGTACTATATTTAAACCCATGCTTTCTGGGGCTCATGTGAAAATCGAGATACGATCTTCTTCAAAGGAGCGCAGATTCGCGGACACAACGAGATCCATTTCCTCGCGTTTCCGCTAGCGCAAAGACAAGGGGACGACGCACTGTCTAATTAACATCCACGCGCGGCGGAGCATCGAGATAAAGAAAAAATAACAAATAAAAGGAAAAGAAGAAAAAAATGCGAAATGAGGTAGAGGGAGGACCCGAGGGAGTGGCGAGTCCGACATGATACCGTCCACTAGCCCAATTACACCGTGTACCGAGTACACAGCCCGGAGCCTGGCGAAAAGTTTTTTGTTGCGGTGACCAAACAAGCTGACAGCGGAGGTGTGCGCGAAGTGTGCGTGATAGTAATGAATAAAGCCCATCGCGTTCAATCAGTTCGGTTCCGTTGTTCCTCGTTAGCGGACCGCGTTGCCGGCTCGGAGTGTCGCGGTCCGTTTTACGTTCCTCCAAGTTGTGAGCGGAGATGGAAAATGAATTCCTATGAGTTTGATGGAACTTGAAAAAATTTCGCGAAATTCGACCAAAGTTTTGTAAACATTCGGTCGAAATTCGAACCAGAATTTTCGAATCTCTCATCCAGAAGCTACCGAGGTTGGGGTCAGATATCCAATGTTCTTCGGCAGGTACCGAAGTACTTCAGATGTGTGGCCCAACCCAGTGGCGTGGCGTGCTCTGCGATGTATCGATTGCTCTGCCATTTAAACCCATGGAGAAGGATTGGTAAATAGGTTGTTCGCAACGAACACCTTAATAATTGATTCTTTACCAGAAAAATTACCAAATTCTTAAGGAGAAATATCGATAATCGACCATTCACGCCTCGCCACTGGCCGGACCCTTTCGGTAAATACTGAGTATTTCAGATGTTTGACCCGAACTTCGGCAGCTAGACCTCGAGTTTTTGGGTGCGTGCGATTCGAAAACTACATAGAGATCCACAAGACCTCATCTTCGGATCCCACGTACGAAATTTTTTTCTCCGTTAAGCACCGGGAAAAAAAGATGCTGATTTACCATTCTGGATGTAAAAAAGTGTGCGGGAACTCACAAAACGCTGAATTAACCGCCATAGCAGTTAGTTTTACATCTTGACATTGCTAAAGTAACTGCTGTAGCGGTTAATACAGCGTTTTGTGATTTCTCGCACACCTTTATAAGTCCAGAATGTTAAATCAGCATCTTCTTTTCGGCGATGGCTTGCGAGACATGTTTCAATGTATTAATTTTTAATTTTTTTTTATTTTTTTTCAAAATGAAATGAAGATACCGGTTGAGGAGGCAACCCCGAGAGGGCGTACAACGAGGCCCGATGCGACACGGGCACCGGGGCGCGGCCGATCGGCGACATACGACATACCTACTGCTCCGAATAGACCCGGGAAAGGAAGACGCCGAGCCAAGGAGGCGAGTCGCTCGCCACTTCTCACCATAAAATCAATGAAGCAAGATAATGGAGTGTTAGTTCTGAGAACACGTGTAAATGTGGTTAATAACTTTTAGATTGAGCCGCGGCCTGGGGCCCGGGGGCTCGGGGGAGGAGACGAAAAAAAAGCCCCGCGGGCGGCGGGAGGCGGGGGGATGATAATAGGAGACGTGAGCGGGTATAATAACACCAATTAGTGGCGTCGAGATGGAACTGATACTCTTCGACGAAGGTGGATGTGTTGCGTCGAGTGCCGTTCACACCGGGACGACGACAACGACAACGACAACGACGCGACACAACGCGGCGCGGAGGTGACCTGCTGCCGTGTCCCCGTCCCTTTATTGTCGCGTCGTCGCACACTGAACCGCCCCACCTTCAAACTTGGCTGAAACGATTGATTAGAGGTGAGGTGAAAAACAAACAATCACAGAATATGTGAAAAGAGACCTCATGTTCCGGGAGGCAATTTCCGAGAGGACCTACTTTGAAAAATTTCGAGATTGGCGATTTTGCGTCTTAATGAGAACGTTCTCTAAAGCCTTTGGGAGCCAAGCTACGCGGGGTTTTTGGTGATTTTTTTCACCCAAGAGGTCGCAACCTGTTTCTTTCCTGTGTCTATGTCAGAATTTATTTTTAACCTGAATGTTACTTGAAACTCTGGTGCCTACGCACTAAAGCCCCATCATAGAGCAAAACATAAAAAAAAATAAATAAATAAAAAAAAAACCAAAACTTTAATAATTAAAAAAAAAAAAAATATTAACATTTTTGTCTTGGAACTTCAAAATGTCATACCTCCATCAACTTTTGAGCTCTCACGGTCAAACTTGCGCCAAAATGTCCACATTTTCTCTCATACAGGTTGCATGTGTACTAATAACTCAGATTTGAAGTTTTTGAAGATAAGCTAGGTTCCTTTTCACAGATCCGGTTACAAATGTATATCTCAGAATTTCAGGATGGAGTGTATTCCAGCTCTTGACGACGCCCCCTTTGGAGATCTGACGAGGATTCGAAATCACACATTTTTATGGGGATAAAGGGGGAATAAAAGGCTTAAAAATCAAAGGCCACGTTAGTTGAGAATGAGACCTGCTGCGGTGTCCCTTGTCCCTTTTTTGTCCCATCATTGCTCCCGTGTGTCACTAACCAGGTCCGTGCCCCTTCCTCCTCCCGCCTATCCCCCTATATCTTTTCCGGAAGCTTCCCATTCATGAGTTCGCTGTCTTCCCTGCCTGCGCCATACAACCCTCTCATTTGACCGCACGCACTCGCGCACCGTCCTTCCGCCTGGTCTCGTTACAACAGCTCTGGAAGCTAAGGAAAACAGCCGTATGTGCCTTCCAGATACTGCCAAACTTCCTTCGAAAAATCACGAATTTCCGGGAAAATTTGGCAGCATTTTTCTTTCAAATTTTCAGCGAACTTCGTTTGTAGTTTCATCTACATACATACATACGAGTCGCTGTTATAGCGCTCTTTGGCGCTTTGCGACACCTAATCGCCACAAAGCTCGGTAAGTTTCATCTAAAGTGTCAGAAAATTGCAATGGATAATTTTTATAACTATCCTCCGAAATAAGTATTTTTCTAAGTAAATTTGGCAATATTCGAATGTTCATATAGCGTTTTTCCTTAGCACGGCAGATCAGCAGGGTAGCAGGGGTGCAGAAAGTTCCAAGCTATTTATAGCATCCGGAAGTGTCCTCGCAAATATCCGTAATAAAATTACGCATAATTCTGGAAAGATACCAAGAGAAGGGGTGGTAATGTTCTAAAACCTCGGTTGCAATTGAAGCACTGGATGCGAAAAGGGCACTTCTCGATTGCGGTGTTTCAGAATCTCAATCGTTAATTAATCCTTTCGAGAAGAATTTAACGGGTGATTTTTCCAGAATTCTTTCCATGGGAAATTGTTGAGTCATAAGGAATATTCAGTAAAATGTTTAGTGAAATGGATGCATTCACTTTCCTGACAACGAATGAAATATCAGAGGAGATTCTCGAGCACTGCAACCGAGAAGTGTCCTTTTCGCATCCAGTGCCTCGATTTGATTTGACTTGGCTCCTTTCTGTTAAATCGGTCATTGTCTCGAAAAAAATTTTCACCGGAACGCCAGGCAGAATTTCGGGAATTTCCTTGATATTCTCGGCTGTTGGGTACTGCGAAAATTGCACCCACGGTTAAAATTTCGCTATTGGGATATTAATCAGCCGTGTTTTAATTATCGTGGCTCGCCAAAGTTCCTGTCCTCGAGGCCTGAGCGAATGCCCGTTCCTCAAGACCATATTTCTGCCGCGATAGGTCACTTAATTTGAGGAGGCAAGACGACCAGAACTGCCCACAGCCATTATTAACGCTCAGGTCATTGCACTTTACCAATCATCCATCTTTACTACGTATGCCCGAATTTTACGACCCTAATTTGTTCCAGAAAATGAACCATAACTGCGAGTTGACTTCCTTTCCCTCCCAATGCCCGCCTGCCCGGGACGAAAAGGTAGCGCTTTTACAGCCTGGCAGATGACTTCACAAATGATTTGACCGCTAATCAAGGATTTTACTTCGGGAAGCGTTCAGATCCTCCTTTGGCGGAACGCTTTATAGCGGAGCGGACAAAACAGGAACGTTGCAGAGAACCGACCGGAGAGTGCATGGTATCACAGGTGGTGCTGTTACAGCGAAAAAACGACGTGTGGACATTTAAATGTTGCTGACTTTCCTCTCAGAAAATATTTAACTTGATGAAAATTATGAATATTTTAGAATTTATTTTCAGATGCTTCAGATCGAAATTCATAAAAAATTCTCTGAAAAATTGGAAGAAAAATATTCGCAGGTTTCCCTGTAAATTCGTATATTATCAAGGGAAATTTGACAACGCCTGAAGGGTTATACGGCGTTTTTCCTTAGCACGACAGCACAGCCGGCGAATGAGAAGCTGAGTATTTGCTGCTTCAGCATCAGCACGCGGTCGTAAAAAGTAAGATTTGAGGATGTATGGTTAAAAAGTATGAGAGGAGCAAAATAATAATAATTACACTCATAATAAAAAATGAATCTTAAATTGGCTCTTTATAAGTCACAATTTCAACTCCTCGCATTTGTACAAGTTACAGGTTTTTATCAGCAGAGATTTTGCAACGTGCAAATGCACATACGGCTTTTTTCCTGAGCACGGCGGTATATGATTTTCGTTGATAATGGTTTTGCATGCTCGTTGTGGGTTAAAAATAAACATGGTTTACCGTTGTCCATCCCATTATGTAAATGCGGCCGTTCATTTTATAGGATTTCCATATTTCCCCAGACGACAAATCTAGGTCGGAGTCATAAATACCCGAACGGAAGTTTTTCATTTGGAGCCCGCAGGTACGAAAAAGGTACAGGTAGTGACACAAGCTTAGTAGGTCATCGGCTGGATCGAGCATGACTTCCTTTTTTCTCACGTTATCCGTCGTTCGCCTCTTTTCACTCGATATTTTCCTACCCTAGATCCATTTCCATGCTTCATCGAGTCACGCACTGCGAAATAGCACCGAAAACAAAGGGGCGTTCCTTCTACTTTCGATCTCGGGTATAAAAGCCACTGCAAGATTGATTTTTATCGACCAATTAAATAAACATGATTAAAGAAGTCCCGCTTAGCGCTTCTAATGGCCAGTGGTGCGGTTTGGACTCATCTCTGGGGTCTCTAGGTTTTTTTTTCCATTTTGGGAAATCCTGATGAAATACAGATTTTTCCTGATTTTTGACTGCTAAATCCTGATATCATCATCTTTCCAAATCCTGATATTTTGCGGAGGCAAATGCAATTTCCAAGAATAGTTCGATAAAAAAATCCGATCGGACGGCCGACTTTTCTCAAATCTCGATACTACGACCGATTTTTCCTCAAATCCTGATGAAATCAGGATTAAATCCTGATTGACCTCAAATCCTGATAGAATCAGGAAAATCGGGAAAATCTTGATGCTAGACACCCTGGTCTCCCCGTGAAAAAGCCGACAAAATTCGCTCCTGAGACGCATCGAACTTCTTTGGGGGTTATCCGGGTTTAACTCCGAGCAATTTCAAAAAATTATCCTTTTTGATCGCGTCTCCGTACGGAAATAATTTTAACGCGGCCGACACTTAACGGTACACCGGTGCGCCCCCCCCCCCCCCCCCCTGGGGCGGGCGACCCGATTGCGAGATTAAACAAACAAAGAGAGCCACATAATTTTTACATTAAGCCACGCTGAGAGTGAGGCCGGGCGACCGTGCCCATTAATTTGCGCATACGTCGCGCTCCGGCGAAATAGCGCCCATGATAATGCGGAGCAATAAAGATGAGCCCTCGCGGTTCTGCAACTGCCTCGAGAGGCTGAATGTCATGCGCGCGGACCTGTGCGAGCGGCGCGTCCCGAAAGCTGACATTTTCCGGCCCCGGTTCCAAGTGCAGTCGAGAATTCCCCATGGAACACCCACCCAGAATTTTCTTTACCAGGAAGCAACAGTGCCCTCATTTCCTGGATCTAGTTCCGAATTCCGGAAATTTTTAGATTTTCCTGAATTTTTCCCGGAACTTTTGAAATTTCCGAAATGTTCCGGATCTTTTGCATTTTCCGGAACTTTCTCGGAACATCTAAAAGAAATCTAAAAAGAATCCCGGAACTTCCGACAGTCATGGAGTGGGAGAAGTTGAACAAAAAAGTTCCGAATCCCGGAACTTTTGACGGACATGGAATAGGAGCTCTGCCAGGAAGATCTATTATTTAGGGCGGCGATAAATTTTGAGACTATCGGCACTTTGCGTCGCCCTCTGACAAAGGGGCGTAACTACACATTGAGATAAGCCTGGAAAACATTAAATTGTATGGGCGACTGGGTTCATTGCAGAGTGTAGTTATGCCTATATGTCAGGAGGGCGACGTTTGGTCCCTTTATCCGTTCACATCGAATCGATTTGGCCGGAAATTCAAGATACGCGCGGAGGGGACGAGCATTCGGGGTATGCATCATAGGAAACGGAAGAGTTCCAAATGTGCTCGGAGATCATGCCAGTAACTATAGGTGCTGCAGCTGGCTGCATTACGTTGAAGACGTGGCAGTCACTGTGTGTGCGTCATCTTAATTCGCCACATGACAAGAAAATGAGGCATCCTTCCGAACTCAATGACGTCGTTTCAGTTGACTCTTAGGGGGCGCAAAATACATGGGGTGGGTGGGGCGCGGGGACAGCATGGAATATTCGAAAGTGCACTTAAATTTACATAAATTTCTCACAAAGAAAAAAGTCCATGCTCTTTCTTTCACTAAAAGTTAATTTACCATTGCAGAAGACAAAACTTCCATACACTGAAAAAGAAACTCCGGCCGTGAAAGCTGTACTTACGGACTATATAGACATACCGTCCGCGTTCCGGGTTCAGAGGCCGAAAGTTCCGGGCGTAGCACCTGGAGTAATCTAAGCTACGGCTCCCGCACCCGGAACTTCCAGCCTCTGAGCCCGGAACGGACGGTATGTCTATAGAGCCCGTAACTTTTTTTTCAGTGTATAAATGAGAACGACACCCTCTTTCCAAGATTTTTCATGAAAAATTGCAACCCTGCCTGACTCCGAGAAAGCGAAAAAAATCACAGAAACCACGACGCCTGGGCTGAGGACAGTGAAAAATGGCGAATTTTTCTGATCGAAGCGTCGAACTAGAACAAGGCTGGCCTCGTTGCTCCGAACCGTCATCGTCCACTCCTCGATCCGTCGAAACTAATAAAAAGCAAATTGTCGGGATTATAAATGGCTGAGTCCTCGCGCAAAAATGGCCGGCCCAGGTTGATAATAAAGTCCGCGGCCGAGACCGACCGACGCGAAATAAAATAAATCTGCTTTCGATCATCGATGATGGATTCGTTTGACAGACGCTCGGACCACGGGGGTGGAAACTCCGAGGGGGGGGGGGGGCAGTCTATAACCCATTTTTAATAAACTGGGATAAGGTCTCGCGCGATGGAAATGCAGCGCTGCTGCACTAATCCAGAACCGCGTATCTACAACCGGGACCCGGATTGTAGTTGAGCGGTTGTGTCTTGAGGAGTGAGTTGTATGAGTAACGGAGTCGGTGGTCGTTGGGGGAATCGGTGCAGTTGGTACAGATATTTATGGTTCTGACCTGGAAACTCTTGAGTCGGCTTTAAATCATCTGGAAGATGGTCTGCGACTCCTGAAAGAATCGAGAGTCCACCGCCGGACCTACTCAGACGCCAGTGCTTCTTCGCGCGGACTTCTGTTTTTGTCTTGTGGTCTCGTTCGACAAGTCCACGCAGGGCCGTATTCATGGTCGATCCTCGAGGTGGATCTTCAGCTTTTGCGCGATGCATTCTGGGTAAGCGGAAAAAAAGTTAGGTAGCATTTACCATACTCTGGTTAAAAAATGGCACAACCAGACAGTGTGGTAACTTCCACCATAATTATTGACAAAACAAGGGAAAATCTTGTTACTTTCACGATAATTTTGATGAAAGTAATACCATACTCTCTGGTTGTGCCATTATTAACCAGAATATGGTAAATTCTATCCAATATTTATTTCAGTTATACGATCGATTTATTTCTAATTTGAACCCCGTGGTGGATTTATTTGGGAAAATCGAAATTTCAGTCTGTGGATAAATCATTGAGGAACGTTCGTGCCGAAAATAATTTTCCGGAGACTTAAAACATAGTCGAAACATTTGCAATTCCCCATCGATATCGATACACTGAAATCGATTGGAAAATCGAAACTTGACTTTTGACTCCATTTTAAGACTAGCCGCAGAGATTTTCAACATTTGCGCTCAGTGCATTCTAGATATGATCCAGTTATTTCTAATTTAACCTGATGGTGAATTAATATGGTAAAATCGAAATTTCAGTTTGTTGATAAGTCACCGAGGAATGCTCATGCCCAAAATCATCCTCCGGAGACTTAAAACATAGTCAAAATCACCGTTTCCAATTAACCATCGATATCGATACATTGAAATCGACTGGAAAATTGAAACAGGACTTTTGACTTCATTTTAAGATTTTGGAGGACGATTTTCGGCACGAGCATTCCTTAATCTACAGACAGAAATTTCGATTTCCTTAAAATAATCTACCAACTGGTTATAATTTGAAATACATCGATCGTACACATAGCACAGCAGCTGAAGATCCATCTTCGATACCGCGCGATGGAGGATTTTTTGCAACCCTGTCAACTGGCTGATTTTTGAACTTTATAGGCAAATCTATAGACAAATGAGCTGAAGAGAAAATGGAGCCATCCTACAGGTTGAAGCAGGTTGTTGTCATAGACTAAAGGGGAAAATGACGGACTGACTATGGAGTCTTTCATGGGTTGCTGTTAATTAATCTATTACTTACTTTCTTTGTCCAGTGCAACCACACGCTTCCACTAATAAGATCGCTCAATTTTCCACTTGTCTTCTTTGTCGATCGTTTCGTATACATCAATTTCAATAATCAGCCCGCTGAAGTAAAAGTGTCAGAAGGTACATGATAAGTGCCTGGGTCGTGAAATTGGAGTGAACGCCAGCCGTAATTTATGGGCAGCCCCTGAGGAGGGGATGAAAACGACCAGGAGTTACCGACGGATTAGAGTGTAAGCTGTGATGGCGTTTCGTATAAGAAACCACTCAATTACTGATCCGCCAGAATTGAAATGAACGTGTATATGCTAGAATAAACTATGCTCCATGCAAACACTATGCACATATGTCCTTTTTAGCATGAATACGTTCAAATGAGAATGGAAACGCGGAAGAGGAGCTCACCCCTCGGCATGCGGCACGTGCTCCGTCGGCGTTTGGATTTGAATATATTTTGGGGCGGCCGCGGCGCCGGCGTCGCGTCATCCCTCCGCGAAACCTCGTTTAATGTCCATGTCAGGAGAGCACTTGTTTTTCAGGGTCACAGTCGTCCACCCTCCTCATCGTCGTGTTGGGGGAAAAACACCGTATGAACTTTCGGATGTTGTCGAATTCATTCCGATATGAATACGGGTTTTCTGGACTTCGAACATTTTAAACGAAATATTACGTTGGGCGCCCAGGGTGCGGCCCAATGAGAGGTTGGATGGAAGGAAATGGAGCAGAAATGTTAAGGTGCTCAATGCCCCAAGGGTTGTGGTTCGACAGAGAGGAGTGGAGATTAGGTGTAGAACACGAAGGAGTGCTATAAAGCGACCTACATGTATATTACATTGGGAAAAATCGGGTGAATTAGAAATATTATATGGAGACGAACTTTCTTCACGAAGAAATATTGAACAATTTTTATAAGGCATGAACAAAACAATTAAAAATGTTGTCGATGTTTTGAAAACACTTGGTTTGACTAGAAAAAAAATTATTCTACACTTAGAAAGAGGATGTCTTCTGTTTAAATTAGGGAAATTTCGGCTTGGAGAAATTTTATTTTCATGTGAATACCTAAATGCTTTTTGGTACAAAGGAAATTACATTTGTAAGCACTGACGACTAATTCCACTGTATATTTGATTACAGGGGAACGATTTCTTAAGTCAACGTGAATTTTAATTGAAACGTGCCCAAAAAGGGTTTTCTTCCTCATAAATCGTCTAATCCCTGGCTAAATGATGTACCTAAATTTTAATGTTGCCAAATTTCCCCTCGAAAATTTCATTTTTACAGAAAAATCATCTAAGATTTCTAACTGAAAAGTTCACCGATTTTTTTCCTGAAATCATACAAAAATCAGACACATTTTGAAGGAGACATTTCACGAATTCACTGTCATAAAAGTTGATTTTTACGAGTCAACTTTGCAGCCTTAGAATGGCGGTACTTTCTTTCGTCCGGGGAAAAAAGTATTTGAACGATTATTTTTAGAAAAGAATGTCTTTTGAAAAAGTATAAGTTTTTCACAGGTTTCTGAGCAGTCGTTTTTAAAGATGCTTGAATTCTTGCTCTATGTAGTGGTTCACTTTCCTCATTGAATTTATGAAAAAACCTAACCCAAGGTTTAATACGGTACATATGAAAATTAAAGTGAAAATATTCTCATATTTTCTTCAAAATAAACATCAGGTCGTGATAAATATGGCAACATTCAAATGCTCATACTGCGTTCTTGCATACGACGGCAGCACTGCGCTCATTAAAAATCCGCCCCACGCCAAAGGAGCTCTCGAAATTCGCGACCCCCGTCAACCTTATCCTCCCCGACTCTTCAACCTCTCAGAAGTCATTATCAGCGAGCACAGGAACAGCTTGATCCGGTTCACAGGGCTGTAACGTTTGCCAGCGTCAGGATTTTTGCATTGATGAAGTGCTTTAATGCGAAATGTCGCGTTCGTGTAGCGATGAGTGTGCTTTTGTGGGCCCGTTACCCCCCCCCCCCCCCCTCCCCAACATCCCTTGATTCTCGTCGTTGGTGAAAAGGTCCCAGCGTTAAAAGAACGGGGGAAATGAGGGGGCTCTCTGTCCCGAGGCATATCAGAAAACTGAAGTAGAAAAAGGATAATTTTTTGCACCCTCCCCCCCTTCCCTTGTCAGGCGTTCTTTGGGGGTGGTCAGGACTCATTTCTATTGACTTTATTCATTTCTTCTTCCAATTAAAATCTCTTACGCTGATGATTATGAAAAACGAAAAAATGTAAATGTTGTTTCAGCATTGGAGATTCTATAAACCGGGAATCGCCTCTTTTTGGTTAAAAAAAAAATGCACGATAATTACAAAAAAAAAATTGAAAATGAAGAGCGGAAAATACGATTTTCGGTTGCGATGTTTCAAATCATCCGCTCGTATTTGACTCTTTATGAAGAAAACCGAGAAGAAATGAGCTTAAATTTTGTTTTAAATATTTTTGACGATATCTATATATATTACATCAAAATGCGATTTAGTAATGGTTCCTTCTTGTCCACAACGATTTCTGAATAGGATACATTTGAATCAAAAGGAACTATATCTATTGTTGCTTGTTCCCTTTAATGCATCCATTTGTATGGATTATAGGATTCATGTCAGAACGGATATAGTTCCTTTTGATTAAAATACGTCCATACTTATGAATCGAGAAATTAGGTATAAATTCGTTTCCTGCAAGGTGCAGGTCCTTACATATTGTATTTTCTTTATAGTTCCCCGCGGAATGACACATAAATTCGCTGTCCAACTATCATCATTTTGTTTAACTGCTTAACATGCATTCAACAATTTTATTACGTCATAAATCTTAAAGATAATGTAATTTTGTTGTACATTGTATTATGCATCAAAGAAATTAACACCGCAAACTTTCACGTCACTATCTGAGGATGCTTTAATTATAATGCGACAATTCAATTACTCCAGTAAAGAGAAATTATAATGAGCTTGCTTCATGAAAAACAGCAAACATTAATAATTGTGAAACATATTGGAATAATTATGACAAAAATATTGGTTGTGCTCAGTTTATGCAACAAAACTGAGGGCGGCCTTAAAAACTGACTTCCTCGTTATGAACGACTGAAATACTGAGATAAGGTGCAATTAAAAACTTATGGGCACACTACTTCGCATGCAAGCTAAACATTATGGTCATTAAACCATCAAAGTTAGTTTCACCTCTGTTTCCTTCAATATTATTCCCCATTAACTGGTAGCTCCAACATGCGCATAAATCAAGAACAAGAGAGAAAAAAAGAGGAATACCCCACAGCAAACAGCTTGTATCGATGGCTCAATCCGCAGTGGCGTTCATTGTGATATACCGAGAAATGCGTCCTCAAAATTTGTATCGATGTACTAAAAGGTATTCTCCGATCCCTTTTGATTATTTCGGTTTTATTCCCTGCGAGTATACTTTGACGAGAACTTAACATTTTAGGCAGTTTTGAACCTCAAATACGTCAAATTAAAGCTTTAAGAAGTTTAACCCTAAGCCTACGTTTTTGGAGCAGCGAACTTAAAAACGTCATAACTCCAATTCGGTTGGATTTTTTTGAGCGTGTTTTTTCCGTTGGTCAAAATAGATGCAAAACATTTCCATTTTATGAGACCACAACAGAGCGATAAAGGCAATTGCCGTTACTGTGTACTGCATATCTACCAAAAATTACATGAACGCATTCAAAAAAGGCAAAAAAAAAAACAGTAGGTTATCGACCTCACATCCCGATGAACAAACGTAAAGAGAAGAAAATCGAAAAAAAAAAAAATTAGGACATTTTAAGTAGAATTTAAAGGAAGACCAAACAAATTTTCCCTAAAACTGCAGCGGCCTGAGCTAAACAGTTAACACTCTCCCCCTCAGCCTTGCACCGATTCTCATTAGAGTTCAATTTCTTTAATTGTTGAATTTTTTTATACTTTTCGGCAAAATAGTGTGGACCCAGCACTATTTTACCATCCTGGTCCAAATTATATGGGCACATGAATTTTTTTTTAAAAAAAAAAAAACGGCGGGTCATCGACCTCACATCCAGATGAACACGGAAAAAAAGAAAATCGAAAAAAAAAAACCCGGAAAAACGACAAGATTACTGCAGGAACACATGACTTTTTTAAAATATTTTGGGCTTGATTTTTCAGGAGAATTGTGTGGACCCAACCATTCTGATCCAAATTACATTAACACATTAATTAAATAAAAAAATAAATAAAAACACGGTGGGTCATCGACCTCACATCCCGATAAACACGGGGTAGAAAAAGGAAAATCGAAAAAAAAAAAAACTCCGGAAAAGCCATAAAATTACGTCGATAAGGAGGAAATGCAGGAGCTGGAAGTAAGGGCACGGGACTCACCTCTTCTTTCCGTAGCCGATGTTATCGAGCTCGATGTGTCGGTAAGCAGCGTACGTAGCCATGGTTCGCGGTTCACAAAAATATTACGGGTCTCGGTGCGGGCACAACACAGGAATCCTATAGACTGACGGCGGCAGGATGAGCGCCGCTTTTATATACGACGCTCCGCTCTCGGCGTCTCCTGTCCTTATTCCACCACTTTCACAGTGTTTTTAATTTCGCGCCGCGCCGAGCCGCGCTGCACCGCGCACCCACCCCCCGCCCCCGCGGCCCTGGGTAAACAAAAGCCTCCGTCCACAACCACCCCGAGTCGAGTGAGACACCGACGTTAACACTCCGACAGCAATTATTTTGATTGCCGAGCCGTACCGTCCTCGAGAAAAACGCCGTAAGAGCTTTTAGACGTTGCAAAATTTCCTTCTATTAAGGGAAAAATTTACCAAAAAATTGTGGTAATTTTTTTTCAGACAATTTTGTTTACAATTCAATCGAAAATATCCGAAAATGATCGTAATTGCGTAAATTTCCTCAAAAATACATGTTTCATTCGGAGAAATTTTGTAGCTCTAGAATTCTTAAACTCAGTTTTTCCTCAGCATGGTAGCATACTTCTGTGCTGAGGAAAAACGCTGTGTGAGCCTTTGGACGTTACAAATATTCCTTCGACAAATCGCGAATTTTCACGGGGAACGGTACACATTTTCTTCTCGATTTCCCAGAGAGTCTTCGAGAAACTCCAAATTCAATCGAAAATATCGGAAAATTTCAAGAAAAAATATACGTAACTTTCCTCAAAAATACGTGTTTTATCAGGTGAAATTCGGCAACATTAGAATGCTCACACAGCGTTTTTCCTTAGCATGGCAGCATACTTCCGTGCCTATAAAAACGCTGTAAGGGCCTTCAGACGTTCCAACATTTCTTTAGACAAATCACGAATTTTCGGGAGGATTGGTACACATTTTTCTCCCAATTTTGTCGAGAATTTTGTTCCCAATTTGATGTAAAGTGCCAAACAATTTTATGGAAAAATATTCATGACTATCTTCAAAAATAAATATTCTCTGAGGGACTCTCGCTCGGAGGGCACTCAAAAAATAGCTTTCTTCCGAACGGGAAGAGGGTACTTTAACGGCATATCAGTTTGCCTTCAATTCATAGTGTAGGCAACACAAGCTTTCACGTGGTCGAATAGTGGTATCATCATGAAATAGCTGGCGCACTTGGAGGACACTCAAAAAATAGCTTATTCCCAACAAGAAGAGATCGTTACTTTAAAGCCACATCAGTTTGCCTTCAGTTTTGAGTGTAGGCAACACGGGCTCCCGCGTGGTCGAATAGTGGTATCATCGTGAAATAGCACGCTCAGACACTCGGAACACACACACGAGAGCTTTTTGGCAAACGGGTAGAGGTTCTTAAACGTTGTAGTATCAATTAGTTACCTACTCAATTTTGACTTTTGAGAGCTGATACTCCTATTTTCGAAGGTGGTGACAGTTTATAATTTTCGATCCGGTGAGTTGTTAAGACAATTTGACGAAACAAATCATTTGCGCGTCTGTGTGCGCAATTTGTTTTTCTCACTTCGGGGTCATTTTGCTCTTTCTCTCTGACATCTCCTGGATCCCTAGGTTTTCCGTGGCTGTAGCTACCCTGAATAAGTAAGAGACTCTCAAAATTTTCCTTGTTTCGTAGATTTTCACGAGAAGTTGAAAACTAAACGTTCAAATTCTTCGGTCAATTTCTTTCCGAAAAGTTTTATACATTTTGATTATTCCAAGAACTTTCTCCATAATTTTATACCAAGTTCCAACTCTGCAGTTCTGCGTCTTTCACGCCTCCAATTTCAAACTCGTTTCGGGGAGGATTTTTGGCTCCAACTTCTGAAATGCTGGAGGGAATGATGTGTCAGAATCCATGGTTCATACGTTTTTCTCGATAGTAGATTTTACAACTTATTTGCCGACATTCATCTTTAATAGTTTCGTACCTTGAAACTTCAACCCATCATTTTTTTACTGCGTGGCAGAACTGGACCGAGTTTATCAGGAACGTGCAAAAATGCAGCAGGTTTGGACTGAGAAAAAAAAATTGAAGTTTCATCGCTCCATCAGACTCAGTGTCGAAGAGGGAGTTTAACGACTATTTTAACGCCCGAAGATGTTTTTCTCGACTTTGAATTTTTGACAGGAGAAAATTTGCTCTTGTTGAATTTAAGACTACTCTCGTTTCATTTTTCCAAATTTCATTTTTTATAAGTGTATTTGTGTCCAATTTCTGTCTACGACGCGCTCTGGTGAATCGGAATAGCGAGCAAAATGTTTCGATGTCTGACGGAAACTTATTTGCGTCCCGATATCAAAACCGCAGAGCTCTACAGAGACAACCACCGCGCCGCGCCGTGTGAACAGGAACCGATGTACAATCAACACAACCAGTGAATTATGACTCCTAAAACCAGGCATAATAGACCCGATGAATCTATGCGAAGGAAGTGGGTACTTATTCCGCGGTCCTGTGAAAGAACGCCGTAGGAGCATTCGATTTTTGTCAAATTTCGTCCTAAAAAATAATTCGTTTTCGGAATAATGGTAAATATTTTCCTCAGAATCATCAGAAACGCTGGATGGAATTGGTAGGAAAGTCCTCCAACAAAATTACATGAAAAATTCACGATTTTTTCAGAGAATTCGTTTTTTTATGGGAAGAAACTTGGCAACATGCGAATACTTATGGGTGTTTTTTTTTTCTAAGTACGGCTGTATTCGCCAGTTGTTTAAATATCACGCCGCAAGCTCCACGACTGCCTCTCACAGATTTTGCGATTAGAATATTTGTTATTTGAGAGAAACTCAACAACTGTTTAATATAGCGGATCTATGAACTAGAGACGGATGAGAATTGAGATGATATGAAAACTGAAGAAAAGTAGAAAAAGGCTAAAATATTATAATACTAACAAGAAAGGTCCTGCTTTTTTAGTGTTGTAATATTTCAGTCTTGTTTTACAATTTCTTTTCTTCTTCTTCTTTTTTTTGCTGGGGGGGGGGGGGGGGTTAAATTCTTATTCAAGATATCGTGTTCACATTTTCGAGCCATGAAATTTGTGAAATTTCGATAATTACAAAATCGGTTGGATCAAATCTAAAAACAGTTCAGGGCTTTGTTGAATCTGGTTATAATAAGTATCCGATTAAACCGAAATGGACTTGAGGTGAAAAGCAATTATTAAAGTAGCTATTTAAATTTTGGGCAGACGGATCATTTATGTACATTATTCTGTATTTTGAAGATAGGTAAGAAATCTTAACGAGGTTAACGTTTAATTTGAGAATGTAAATAGAATAAATACGCACGAGGACTTTCAGGGCAATCGCCAGACGGCAGTTCAAATGATTTTTTAATATGCAATTCTCAGCCTGAGAAATTGAAGAATTTTCATATATACTCACCTGCAACAGAAGAGAAGACATACATTAAAATACGATTCAGTTGAAACTATGAATCAGGGGTGCATATTATTTTAGACCTAAGCAACTTTCTGTAACACTCCGGGTTTTTAAAAAAACGTCAACAACGCATTCATCAAAATGTTGTTCAATGTTTGGATTATTTTAGAATTTCGAGCTCAAGTCGAGTTTTTCACAAGAATTGAAAATCTAAAAATCTTCTTACAATTAAAAAAACTCTCAGCCCATGGGCGGAAACAGGGAAGGCCCCCCCCGCCCCCTCCATTAGAAGGTATGTGTAAGAACAATTGAAATCAGGCTATAAAATTGAAGGCTCAACTGGCGCTACTGATTGTGAGCATCTTGTTACAGTATAAACAAGAGGCCTGGGTATGAAATCATTGATGTGGAGAATGGCAATACGCGTATAAAACACTGAAGAGGGGAAACCGATGATGCATCAGACAGACAAAGGAAAATAAAACCAACACCCGAAATCGAAAAATGAGGCAGCTTATTGTCTCGCCTCTTGGTGTAAAAAAAAATATAAATAAAAAAAAAATGCGTTGGTGTACATATTCCTGGGAGAGCAGTACAATCAAATGGGTCGACATAAACATGAAGGGCAATGAAAATTACGACGAAAAAATAAGCAGAAAGAGGGGGAGTACAGTGCATTCCAAAATTTAGGGTTAGAGGTCGATCACAACAATTTTGTAAGTTTTACATGATGGATGTACAAAATCACGGGAAATGCTTTGCGACGATGCTGAATTTTCTGCGGCTTATAATTGTTTTAAGGATGGTAAAATATCATTATTGCACAAAATTTCGTTTGATTTTTGATTTTGCCTTTCGAAAAATATATCAATGCTGTAAAAGAAAAAGGAAAACATTATAATACTCGACTAAAAATTAAAGAAGAGCAGAAATTATGAAATATTGAAATCGAGGTACAATTTTTTTTTTAAACCATCGATATGAATACATGCGCTCATGATAATAAGTCTGATTC
Source organism: Bemisia tabaci (assembly GCF_918797505.1). Lineage (NCBI taxonomy): Eukaryota > Metazoa > Arthropoda > Insecta > Hemiptera > Aleyrodidae > Bemisia > Bemisia tabaci. The sequence continues at coordinate 43,245,394 of NC_092794.1, forward strand.
CCCAATCAAAATTGGACGTTATAGTTTCCACCCTCACTAATTTTCTGAAACACCCAGTAGGATCGCACTAAAAACCATGAAATTAAAGAGGGACTGCAAAGAGGGCTTATATACGGTTAAAAACCTAGAAACCTTAAAAAAGGTTACACCCTGCGCGATAAAATTATGCGAAGAGCAAGCACTGCTGCACTAAAGAGAAATGCCGTATAAGAAAATTTAGATGTTGCCAAACTTATTTTAATAAAAAACAATGTTTCAAAATCTCCGTTCCTATCTTTTTTTTCTTTTTTTTTTTTTTTTTTTTTTTTTGGAGGAGGAGGAGGAGGAGGAGGAGTAAGGCCACTGTATAGCTAGAAATTTTTACAAAATATCCTGCTAACAGAGAGGAAAACTCAAGGAAATTTTCAATAAATTAAGTTGACTAGCTTTCCAAAGTCACGGCAAAGAATGACAGGAAATCTACAACGTCACAAACAAAGATACATGGTTTCGCACTTGGCCATCGATATTCAAAACTTTTCTCAAAAATATTTGTTTTATCCAAGGCAACTTGGCGACGTTCAAAAGCCTGTACACGGCGTTATTTTCTGAGCGCGGGAGAGTATAAGCTCAAGTAACAAACAAAGAAAAAAACACTCGCATAAAAATAAACAAAATAAAGAAGGAGTAAACACGCATGAATTAAGGGGAGGAAGATGGCGCAACTTCAGACGAGGCGAGGAAGGGAGGGCGAGGTTACAGAGGGTCGAAAAACGAAAGTTGAAGCGTGGTTGGGGTCGGGACGGGTAGAGGTAATTAAAAATCTTCATTACATAATAATACTGGCCGAGGTGACAAGTGCTGTACAGCCGCGCTGAAGAAAAACACCGTATGTACATCCGAATGTTGCCAGATTTCTCCTTAGAAAACATGTACTTCGGAAGCAAGATAAGCACATATTTTCTGGAAAGTTTCAAGTATTTTTATTAAAATTGGGAGCAAAATTATCTGAAAATTCGGGAGAAAAATATTTACAAGTAATTCCGCGGTAATTCTTGATTTTTCAAAGGGAATTTGGCACCGTCTGAAGGCTCATACAACGTTTTTCCATAGCGCGGTGGAGAAAAACGGGGGTGGAGCCCCTGATTCCCGGCTCGGCGCGTAATATCGGCCGTGGGGATAGTTGATTTCCCCGAAGTCAAATTTTCTCGTCGACACCCCTCGATCTGGCGAGTCGGAAAAGTCGTATTTCTCCCGTCTACGGAGATTTGATCGACTTGTTCCTCGCCCCAACACTCCATAATCTTAAGTTCCGCGTTGCCGCGCCGTGGAAAGCTCGGAAAACTTCGAGGAAAAAGTGTAGCGCCTTCGCTTGACTTTTCCAAGATGATCACGAACATCTGAAGACGGAATTTTCTGACTTTTTCACAAGCAGGCAGTATGTAATATCTCTCAAGGTAATTTGGACTGAGTTAAGCAGAAAGGAACCAACCCACGTCTTGGAAAAAATTGAGTTATGAGTGGTATTGAACTCAACCACTGCTCTACTATCCATCGCCAAAAATTCAAAATTTTTGTTGGAGCAAATTTTGCAGAAATTGAACTTTAGCTTATGCAGGAGCTAAACTTTAAGTCTCTTTTTCTCGGTTCGATCCCGATGTGGCTTGGTTCCTTTCTGTTTAACTCCGTCCATTTAGACTTACTGCTATTTTATCGAAAATTACGTCGGTTTTTGCTCGCTGACAATGCCTTTATAAGTATTAAACTATAACTTCCGATAACTAGGAAAATTCTTCGATTTAAGGGCAATTTCACTTGAATAAAAAAAAAAAAAATCCGCTAATTTTTAAATTTAAAATGAATATTTGAGACACGGAGGTGAAAAGTTATTCGATATTACCCGCAGCTCACGTCGCAAAGCACGTCACGTGACGCCGGCGCCACTGGGAAGCAGGGAGCTTTGGCTTCCTTTGAGGATCCGAAAAGCCGACAACGAGCAAAACACGATTGGCTCGAGGCGCCGTCGTCGGTTAACAATCGTCCGACTGTGAATTTAAGATCCGTCGCTACCGGAGAGATTTCGCACGTCACGACGACACCGATATTACCGATGGTTATGGTAAAGAGTCGATTATTATCGGTATACCAGTATGTTATATCGGTATACCTCGATAATCGATTCTTTTCCATAGGTTTAGACGGCGTATCAATCGATTCTTCGCAAAGCACGTCACGTCATTCGATCCAGCATTCGGGAAGTCCCGACCACGGCCGGCGCCTCCATCGAAATTATACATGACACTTGTTTCGGTGTACTTGAATCATGAAAGTGGCGACTTCCATGAAGTTACCACATGGCGCTCCCCAAAAAATCGCTATGGTTTGAAAGAGAGACGTTCCGCGCATGAGAGGTTCACTCCGTGTCCTCCAATGGGGATACCACTGGTACCCTATCATTCAAATTCCTTGCTTTTTTAATATATTTTCCTTGACTTTTCCTTATACTTTGCCGAAAATTCCTTTCCTTGGCCATTCTCAAAAAACCTTGATTTTGCCTTACCTTTTCCTTACTTTTTCCTGACCTCGCACGCATTTTTGACTGTATTCGATTAGAAAAGCGGAATGATGGAATGAAAAATATTAAACGAAAACCAAGAGGAATATATTATGTTGTAGGAAATCGTATACCCCCAAAGCTACAATAAGGATGAGTTTCTCACGAAAAGCTCAAATATCTATACCTCTTCACGGAAAATCCGTACCTTTTCCGTGCTTCCGTGCTTTTCCGTGCATCCGTAAATCCGTGTTTTTTTTTCAGTGTATTCGTGCTTTTTCCGTACAGTAGACACCCTGTCCAACCTGGTGGTATTGATTATTGAAATCGATGGAAAAAGCAAAGAACAAAGCGGACAAATGGAAAATGGAGCGGATGGTCACAATGGACAAAGGGAGTTAATAATAAACTAAGCGACGGTAACCCTCATGATACTCCACACTGAAAAAAATCTCGGTGTATTTACTAAGAAAAGGGTAAAATTACCAAGAATTCAGGGTTCTATTTGATCCCAGTTTTTTCTTGGTAAAATTACCATTTATGGAATTGAATGTCGGTAAAATTATTGACTTTCTCGGTCATTTTACTGGACCCCGGTAAAAACACCAATATTTTTTATCGACTATGGTAGAATTACCGAGATAAAATGGCAAAGTTACCGGGAATTGATTACCAATAAAAGTGGTATTCTTACCTGAAAATAATAGTAAAAATACCGGTTTTTAGGTAAGCTTACCAGTCTGTCTTGGTAAAATTACCAATAATTGGTAAAAAAAAGTGAGATGGTAAAGGTACCAACGGACCTTGGTAAAAACGCCGAGAATTTTTTTTCAGTGCACAGTCACCCTTTTTAACCCGTGGGATTGCTCCATTTTCCCTTTGTCTTATTTGTCTACAGCTTTGTCTACCAATTTCCATAATCAGCCCGCTGGTCTCTACGTATCCGGAGACTCGCGAACTGGCAGCGCGGCGCGGCGCGGGTAACAAGGAATTAAAACCGGGGGAGTCGAAGGAGACACCCCTATGTTTATTCTTCGGGCGATAAAACCAGAATTTCCGCGGCCGGCGCGGCGTTATGTTAAATCGCTCCACTCCGCGACTCCGCGAGCCAGTTAAAAGGGACTGGGGTGCGTCCCGCGAGGGGCTGCCCCTGCCCTCGGACCCTCGACGCCCCTTGGAAATTTCATTTCGCTCTCATTCCGTTTAATGGAACCGATTTATTTCCGCCGAGAGAATAAGGTAATTCCGAAGGGGATGTGTCATCGAATGAGGAATCGCGCGACTTCGATTCCGTCGAGGACTTTCCAACTTTCGACGAGAGCCCCGGTGACGGTTTAATCGTCTGAGATTGAGGGCTCACGTTTTAATTTGGATAGGACTTTCTTCCTCGACGCTGGGCATCCTATCTCGCAACCCTCCTTGAGGGGGACATAACTTTGAAACGGAGAATCTTGCGCGCTGAGAGAGATGCACTGTCGAAAATATGAAATGCGGCTTGTATTCCACTCAAAAACATACGTAGCTGTCAATCAATCTGAGTGAGTATGAGTGCGGAATGAAATTCGCTCCGTAAGAGCGGAAAATACGCCTGCGAAAAAATAATGTATGCTTTATCAGGGAAAGAGGCGGGTACGATTTCCGCTTTAACGGCAAACTAGTATTTTTACGTGTGATCAGAAGAAAAATCCGTGGAATTTTCAGTCGGCAATGGAGATGTTGCACGTGTGAAGAATTTGCGATTTGACTATTAATTCTTCTGTAAAAGTTCGCGAGAAACACGATAGTGCCACTGGTTTTCCCTGAAATCAACTCCCAAGCTCAAAAAAGCTCTCAAAGTTGAGGGCGTAATGGAGGGGATATCCCACGCTATTCTAAGAGTACACCTCTACATCAAGACAAACTCTCCATGCAAAGATACGGAGCAAATGCATCGACAAGGCTGCCACTTAATTTGGGGACTCCAAAACTGAAAACACGGCAACCCTGCTAATGTATTTGCTCCCTATCTTTGCATGGAGACAATGCAGATTTCTTGCCATACTTTGTTTTTTCTTTGGAAAACTAGTCAACTTAATTTTTTGATTTTTCTTCTCTGTTAGTAGAACATTATGTACAATTATGTACAATAAAGTCCTAACCATCAAGTTGGCTAGTTTTTCTTTAAAAAAAAAAAAATAAATAAAATAAGAGCGGACGTTTTGTAACAACGCCATGTAGATACGTGGTTTTGTACTTCGGCCATCGATTTACGTTCTTCGGTCAGGAAAACGACAAACTGCTGTGCGAAGGATGGATTGGTGGGTTTTGCATTGAGTGGAAATCACTGACGACAATAGAAGACAGCAACAAGTGAGGTGGCGGGTGGCCGTGCGACTCGGCGGACGTCCGTGGAACATTTGAATAATTCTCGATACAGGAACTTCTCGTAAATATTACGGGACGAGGCGGGGCTCCAGCGTGGAAGCGGAACCGGAAATGGCGGTCCGAGTGCGGGCAGACAGAAAACCAATCACCGCTCCGGCTCCCCGGCCGGCCGGGCCACTGATCGGTACCGATCGCTCTTGGTCGCGTCACCGGCCACGTTGCAAGCTCGTTCGCGGTATAAGCCGAATTTTGGCCGGGAAATGGAATGATGAAAAAGGGTGCACTGGAAAAAAAAGAATCTTAAATTTGCCGCCAAGAAGTATTTCTTCTTAAATCAAGAATTTTTCTGGTTAATATAAGCTACTTTTTTGCTCAACCCAAGCCTTATTTGTCTTGTATCAAGAAAAAGTCAGCTTAAAGCAAGATAAAAAAAATTCTTGGCGGCAAATTCAAGTATCATCATGCTTGATCCAAGCTACTTCTTTTTCCACTGTGCCTGCTAAGATTTAATGATAAAGCACGCAAACATGGCCCGGATAGACGAATAAATAAGGAGGGAAATCAGGGTATCTAGTTTTTTTCCATTTTGGGAAATCCTGATTTTTCCTGATTTTGACTGCTAAATCCTGATTTCATAATTTTTCCAAATCCTGATCAAATCTTGATTTTTTGCGCTTCCTCAGGACGCGGCGTCGCGCATAACGCGTCGTGTCGAGGAAGCCGGTGCGCCTTCAATATTGAGTTATGCAATCCGGATAGTCGTAGGGCACGAATATTTGTATCAAAAATGAGACCGAGCCTGAATAAACATCAAACAATTTCACGAACTGTTATAAACTCTGCTTGCATAAGATTTCATTGATTCAAAGCTTTTTTTTTTTTTTTTTTTTTTTTTTTTTTTGCAAAATAAAGAAAGAAAAAGGAAAAAACCGCTTGAAAACGATTGAAACTGCATTGGAAAAAGTTAGTGAAATCGTCTGTTTACTCAGGTCCGTTTCACTTACTCCTCTGTATGTATGCAAACCTGGTTGGCGGTGACTGAGAAAAACTGCCCGCACACGCAGGAAACTTGAAAAAGCGTGTTATAAACTAAGTAGTTTGCGTGATATGGAATGAATTTAAAACTTTTTTGACGTGCTCAGCGTGATTTTTGGGTGATTATACCCGTTAAGAGTATATTTCATTGGCTTTATCTCTTGCGTGTAACAGGCCCGTTGTCCTCAGTGACGACACGTCTACAACAGCCAATAGTCTATGACGTCACGATGGAAAACAGTCCATGGTGACATCACATTTCAAAAATTCTATAAAACTGCAGGGGTGAACGACATGCAAAAGAGTCGTGTACTATACTCACTTCCATGCGGCATCATTGCAGCACTCGAGCTGGCGACGCACAGTAGATTGAATCGATTGGAAAAGTCAGACAAAATAAAGGAAACTTAAAAGGGCTTCTAAGTCCGTTTTTACAACAATTTGAGGTTTTAAAAGAGGTTTAATTGGTTTCCTCGTCAATTTTCTTCCAGAAAAACCCCATACACTTTAAAATGAGACGAAATAAACATCAAAATTTGCGATTTCTGATCTAAAAGTTCGTGTCCGACCTTTCTCGTTGACTCGATCCACTGTGCGACGCGACGGCTCTGTGATTCTGACGAGGCATGACATGCGTGAGAAAACCGGCTCGCCCGTCATCGCTGCCCATCAATAAACGGAATAACTAGGTGAGCTCCGTTCCCAGCAGCTTATTTTTTTCGGGATTTACCGAGATGCGTTTCGGGGGGAGGGACGGGGAGCCCCCCCCCCCCATTGCCCCCCTCACACTCACGATATTTCACCTACTGAAATTTCGAACTCTCGCGGCTCGAGGCGAGGATGATAACAATCATCCAGGGTTTTGATTAGCGTCAGTGCAAGGAGAGTATTGTCAAGTCTGTGGAGCTCATAGGCGGATTGAGACACTTCGGAGGGGGTGGGGGCTGCGGAAGGAGGTTTGGGAAGCTCTCCCTAGAAAGTTTTTGAAATTTTAAACACTGGAAAAAAACACATTGGATCTAGAGTCCAGACTCTTAAAAACATCGACAATAAAAAATACTCTTGATTCAATCGGATTTTTGCTTAAATCAAGCGAACCAAGCCTCTTAATTTGAGCGGATTTCCTTTTGATTTAAGCAAAAATCTGATTGAATTCAGAGTATTTCTTCTTGTCAATGTTTTCAAGAGTCTGGACTCTAGATCCAATGTGTTTTTTTTCCAGGGAAGCATCTAATACTATACATCAATTTCGTCGTGAATAATTATCAAATATAAGCGTCCATCCTCCTACTTTCCGCCTTTCCTTCCTTTTTTCTTTTTTCCCTTTTCCTTCCTCCTTCTTTCTAGGCAAACGAGGGGGGCGTGAGTACCGAGCCCTCTTGGCCGCGCCTCTCCGCCTGGATCAGCCTATAGTGTGGAACTCTCTGGTGGGGTCACCAAGTTTTACCCTTTTTTAGGATTCTAGGGCCCGATGTAGATAAACCTGACCTAAGGAACTTTATTTTTTCAAAAAGGCATGAATGACAGGGCCGGATTTACTTACTTGCCGCCCATGGGCCGCCTGTATTTTGCCGCCCCCTTCTCATCCGTTTTGAAACATCAATAAAAACCATCAAGTGAACGTGCCAGAGGGGGAGGGGTGCATAAGACGCGTTTACTCGTGCTGGCCACATTTTTTGCGAAAGCCCTGTCAACACTACTAGCAAAAGTTCACGGAACTTGGCGCGAAAGTTAAGTTCCGTAAACCTATCTCTGTGTGGACAAGGCCTTCCATTTTTATGAAATGAGCGAAAAAATTAAGAAAGAAAAAAACATAAATGTGGTTTAATAATTTTAACTTTCGCCGCCGCCCGCGCCGCGCTGATCGCACTGTGTTTGGCGCAATGCGTGAAGTATTCCTACAGTCTGCCGACCGCTGCTGCACGCGCTGTGTTTGACGTAATGCGTGAAGTATTCATGCAGTCATGTAGGCGCTATGCGTTTCACGCCGCCCGCTGCTGACCGCAGCGACCGCACTGTCTTTTAACGCAATGCGCGAAGTATTCATGCAGTCTTGAAGGCGCTAATATGTGTTACCTGCCGACCGTAGCGCCGCGCCGAGGGTTTCTCCTTTTCATCTCAAGTTCTCGTCATCATTTCTCTCTGCGCCGCGCCGTTCCAGGCCAAATTCCGTGTTCGGTTTCTCTCTTAGTCTTAACTCGACTAATTAAAGGTTCTGTCTATTGTATCACAGAAAGACAACAAAATTAGTGAAATCCTCTCAGGAAATGAGAGATTTTGTCACCTTTTCTCGTTTGTAATTTTTATTCAGAATCCGATTTTTCTTTGTAGCTACATTTAAAAAAATTGCATAATTTGCCGCCATGGGCCGCGGCCCATGTGGCCACCGCCACCCCCTAAATCTGGCCCTGATGAATGATTCTCAGATGCAGAAGATTACTCGGCGAAGTCGACGGTTTTATCACGTCCGAGGGACTAGGTGTGTGCTCTCTCTGCCTTGATGGACAAAAACTCCGAACGGTTTTAGGATTCCCATTGAAATCACGCGGTTTGACCCGGCCCGAAGGCTCATTGATGTGCTCTACTAAGCTAAGCAAAAAGTGCGAACCTGAGAGGAGCCTCTCTCTTGGAGCTATCCAGTAATTTTCTAACTTTTAATATTCGTCGTTTCTCTCACGAGAGAATGTAACTACATTTCGATGTTGCCAAATTTCCTCTCGCATATTGCATTTTTCCGGGAGAATCTTCGGCATTTCTAACTGAACACTTCACGAATTGTTTCTCTGATCTCATGCAAAAACCAGAAACATTTTGGACAAAAATTGCACACTAATATTCAAGGAAAAGAGTCAATGTTTTGGGTTAATTTTGTAACCTGGGAATTGAGTTACGTTCCTTCATCCGAGAAATGACGAACTGTCCCTGTCGGTAAAAACCTTGAAGGAAGCTAAGCAAAAACTGTGGATCTTCAGGGGGTTTCATTGGAATACCGCCGCTAGGATGCTGCTTGAGGGAACATAAGTGTGCTTGTCAAAAAAGGTTTTCAACAAAGTTACGATGTTGTATCCAGTCCGAGGCGGCATAAGATACTCAGCAGGGCTAGGCCCAGACTACGGATCTCCATAAGGTTCCAATTGGAATCGCGCGGTGCAATCCGGCCCGAGGGACCAAAAGTGCGCTCCGCCCTGCTTTGCAAAAACCGCGAATCCGCGTAAGCTTCCGACAGTAGTTACGCGATTCTTCGCAAAAAGCTACTCTGCAGGGCTAGGCAAAAACCGCGGAGCTCCATAAGGTTCCAATCGGCATTGCGCGGTGCGATCCGGCCCGAGGGACCAAAAGTGCGCTCCGCCCTGTTCTGCAAAAACCGCGAATCCACATATAGGGTCCCCGCGGTAGTTACGCGATTCTTGGTGTCGCGGTCGTGGTCAGCGGCCTCTTGGCGGGGCAAGGGCAAGGGCAAGCCGGAGTGACGTGCTCGGCGGGAGGAAGAGTGGCTCGGATTGGTTAATTACCGGTTAGCAGCGTCTCCCACGTAAACAATCGCGAGTGCTCGTGGCTCGTCAGGCCCGACTTTCTCATGCCACTTAACCGAGCTTTAATTGGATTTTTTCCGACCCGAGCCAGGGCCCGGGCCCGTCCGACAGAGTCATCGATTAGCTCGACTCCCAACTTGCTTGATTAGCTTGATTAATACACGAAAATCCTCCGCCAGGACCCGGCACGGAATCCGTCGCAACTCGTTCAGCTCACTAATTTTCCGCGAAGTACTCAGGACTCGGTCAATATGAATCCGTTACTTCGAAAAGGGAGCAACCCGGAAAAATGACTATTCAGAGGGGTGCTCTTCGGGAACGATGTCGAGAATGGAGATGTTGCATGTGTGAGGAATTTGCAATATGACCATTGATTCTTATGTAAAAGTTCGCGAGAAACACGATGGTGCCACTGGTTTTCACTGAAATCAACTCCCAAGCTCAAAAAAAGCTCTCAAAGTGAGGCTAAAATGGAGGGAATATCCCACCCTACCCTGAGAGTCCACCTCTACATCAAAACGAACTCTCCATGCAAAGATAGGGAGCAAATACATTGGCAGGGTTGGCACTTTATTTGGGGACTCCAAAACTGAAAACACGGCATCACTGCTAATGTATTTGCTCCCTATCTTTGCATGGAGAGTTTGTCTTGATTTAGAGGTGGACTCTCATCAGGGTAGGGTGGGATATCCCCCCCATTTTGGCCTCACTTTGAGAGCTTTTTTTGAGCTTGCGAAGTTGCGAGTTGATTTCAGTGAAAACCAGTGGTACCATCGTGTTTCTCGTGAACTTTTACATAAGAATGAATGGTCAAATTGCAAATCCCTCACACATGCAACATCTCCATTGTTGTTTTTCTCCATTCCTTTGTGGTTTTCTGATTTTTCCTGATTTCCGAGGAAAAACCTGATTGGAACCTTCCCGCCACGTAGTCGGTCAATATGAGTCCTTTATTTTAAAAACGAGGCAGCCCGGAAGTCTGAAATTTTACACAGGCATTCTTGAGGGCTCCAGAATTCGTAAAAACCGTTTTCCCTAAAAATGGCGGATGTCAGCGACCGCTATTGTTACATATAAGTCCTCATATACGGTTTTGTGGCCCACACTATAAGGGAATGTAACTGAATAGGCAAACATGGGCGTTGCATGGGAAAACATAAAACAAAAAAATCTTATTTTTAACCCAAAAATCGCTTCTGAAAACATTCGCATTTAAATTCGGACCACTCCATGTGTAACAACGGGTGGTTGTTAAACAACCACCCGTTTCAACCAATGGCATCGCTAAATGTTCCCTTTGTCTATAAATGTTGATAATCAACCCGCACGATTGTGAATTTTCATCGAACGAACTTGATCGATATCCAACGTAGCTATGAAGAGGATTTATTGATCTATTTGCCGATCATTAATCTATCATTAACGACTATCGATATAATCGATAACGACTCAAAAATCGACTTGCAGCAAACGATGCGATTCCGCGGCTGGGCAGCAGCTGATCGAAACCGTTCAAGCTCCTCGGAATCAATTAAACAATCAATATTTCTTCTTGCCGCTACGGCCGTCGGGGCCGCAACAAGCGAGAGGTTCATAAATCGACGAGCGGAGGCCGAGAGAACACTGTTTTACGATGTCCAGCGCCCTCCATCGCCCATCCTACCGTCCTAGGATAAAACACCGTATGAATGTTCGGAGGTTGTCAAATTGCATCTAAGACAACATGTTTTTTTTTTTTGAAAACTTGCCAACTTTCTATCGAGAGTTTTTCTGATAATTTTATTCGCAATTTGATTCCATTTTTCAGGGTGATATAGTTTTCTCGCATTTCAAAATTTCCTGATTTTTCAGGGTCTTATAACATAAAATTCTCTGATTTTTCCCTGATTTTGATTTTAACTTGTGGGAGAGGGGGGGGAGGTATAATTTCTGATAAAAATTATTACCAGGGTGTCCACTGAAATTTCATTTTGAATTTCTGACTTTCCTTGACTTTAAATGAAATTTCCTGATTTTTTGTGCGAATAAATTGACACTCGTTTGACCATATATTTTATGCATTAAATGACATTTTTCACATCTGCAAGTCCTAAACTGCATGCAGTTGAAAAATGCTTAATGCACTCGTATTTTCCTAGTGACATCAATTTTCTTGATATTTTCCGGCTTTTATTGGCTGTAGAACCCTGATCACGAAAAAGATTAAGTACTTAAGAAGTTCCTTGCAATTGAAAAAATACAATGTCATTGCTGAACGGAAAAAATTTTCAGGTTCCACTGCGCAATTCAGTGACTTTTCAGTGTTTATTAATTTGTCTACTCGTTTATTTTTTTAAATGTATTATTGCCTGATTTCCTATACAAGTTACTTTCACGAACCATTTTTCGAAGGAAGTTTTTTTTTGCAATTCGAATAACGCGATATTTTGGCTGGAAGACAGAATTTAAAGGATCTGTGGCAAAATTCCCCGAATTACAAAGAACTCGCCGCACCCTAATTTTATGAAAATTTAAATTCATAATTCTTCTCGGAATAAAAAAAAATGTTACCCGAGGAAATTTAGCAACATTGGGATGTTCTAGAGCGTTCTTCCTGAGCACGGTGCACGTCACCGGCGGCTGTGGCGCCTCCGACCGATTCGAGTCCAGTATGAGCGCCTTCTAAGCGGCGCCTATGCAACTCCCGAGCACTTTCACCCGGGCGGGCGCGCGCGCGCGTGTTAAAATTGGATTCTTGAAAACATTTAAAAGCTCGTCTCGCTTCAATTCGACCGGTGATGGAAAGGGCGGCACGCGTCTGGGCGGAGATTTCTGTTCCTTAAGTTCATTTTCGAGGAGCTTCGCAAACGGCCTCGACAACAGAGAGGAAAATGAACTTATAATTAACAGCGAATGAACCAAGAGGAACATGGCTTTGGCCGTGCTGTCCGGTTCATGTAACCATACTTTCAGTTCGTATGACCGAATCGGAGACTCAAACAGAACCGAACTACTGAAAAAGCTCGGTTGTAATAATGGAGGGTTTGATGTAAAGCATCGTATAGATGGTCAAAGTGCGAAACCAAGTATCTCCGTTTGCGACGTTGCAGACTTCCTGTTATATTTAATTTTTTCATTTGAAAACGAGTGAACTTAATTTCTTGAACACTTCTTTGATTTTTCTTCTCCATTAGCAGAATATGTTGTGACCAGTGGCGTGGCGTGCTTTACGGAAAATTTCATATGTTTCGCATAATCGAGGTGAGAATTCTGTGTTTCTGGGACTATCGCCCTAAAAAGCGCGTGTTTTTCGGACAGTCGCACTAAAATCAAGAATTTTTCATCATTAAGGAATTGCATACTTGATAAGCAAAATTAAGATGATCACAAAGAAAAAAAAGTTGGGAAGAAAAATAGTGGTACTACCCCAATTTGTTGGATGACATGGAAATTTCCAAAAACTGAATTATTGTGGTAGTATCGCGACTCTTGCTGGGGTAGTACCCCAACATCACTTTGGGTCCCACCCTTGGAACCCAGTCAGTAACCTGATTCATTGGGGTGCTACTGATTGTAAACGTCCTCAGTATCCAACAACCCCTCTCTCTTTTTTTCTGTGCGCTTGGCAAGTTTTGAGGAAGAACGAAGGGTTTTGAAACGGGCAGGCCGATTTGAAAAGTTGCTGCAAAGTTTCTGCATCCCTGCAGTGCATAGTTATCCGGTCACATAAAATACCATCAGTGGCGTGGCGTGAATTGCGATATATCGATTGTTATGCCATTTAAACCTATAGAAAAGGATCGATAAACAGGGTGTTCGCAGCGAACACCTTAATAATCGATTCTTTACCATAGCTTTAGATGGCATAACAATCGATAAATCGCAGAGCACGCCACGCCACAGAATACCATGCTTTTTCCAGATTGCTAAAAAAGCCACCCGCTCAGGGTGTTCCTCATTTCGCGGATTTCCCTAACGTATCCCTGGCAGGAAAATTACTTGCAAAATAAAAGTCTCTGACATGCCAAATTTCTGCGGATTCCCTTCCGTTTTCCTTGATTTCCCTGACACAAAAAAAATTTCCCTGTTCCCCGATTTTCCAGGAGGACGCTAGACACCCTGCCGCTTCACCCTGACCAACGCAACCTCGCAAAACAAAGAGCCTAAAAAGGAGGAAATGGAGCGCAATTTCTGCGGATTCCCTTACATTTTCCCTGATTTCCCTAACACAAAAAAAAATTCCCTGTTTCCCGGTTTTACAGGACGCTAGACACCCTGCCGCTTCTCCCTGACCAACGCAACCTCGCAAAACAAAGAGCCTAAAAAAGAGGAAATGGAGCAGGAAGGAGCGATCGTGAGCGTGACAAATGAAAACAGTCGCTTTAGCGGGGATTACGATTGGAGCCCGGCCCATGTTCCGATCATTCACGGCGAGCAGGCAGGTACCGGAGAGAGTAACTGATAATAACCCGGCGATAAGAAAATCGAAATGTCAAGATACTTATCGTTAGCGGTCTGCGTCTGGGAGAAGGTCGCTCCGGCCCATCTTGATATAAATTGGCAATTAGATGGGAAAACTAGAAAATCCAGGACTGACGGAAGGCCTCGTGGGTGTGTGAATCCGAAACGAAACCCGATCCGCGTCATACGTAACCGAGCTTCGCAAGTTGGCAGTACTGTTTCTCCTCCATTGGAATCCGTTGTAAGTAATCGATTCCCAGTGATGCAGCCTGTTTCGATAGATTTCGATTGTTTTACATGCATGCGTTTGAATGGGCGAAACCCAGGATTGCCATCATCCCTACTGTCAGAGACAATATATTTTAGGGACCTCGCACCAAGAATCGGAGCTATATAATCCATCGGATTCACACGCTCTACCGACGAGAATTGGAACCTCTGCTCTTAAGTTCTTCAATTTTGAGTCTTATCCATTTCAAGAAACTCTGTGATATTTTTCTTCTTCTTCTTTTAGTGAGAAGCACTTACATTAAAATTATAAAAAAATAAAAAAAATACAGTTATATCGCGTGTCTCATTCCATCCAACTTTTCTACTCTGGCGTTGAAGTCTCTGAGTCAGTCGACAAGAGTTCCCGTTTTCTTTCATGATGATATGCAATTTACTGCTTTGAAGTCGAAATAGTTGCATTACGCGTCTTACCCCCATCCAAATTTTCAACTCTGTGATAAAATCTTTGAATCAACGGAAAAGAGACCAAGCTCTTTCTTCGTTGTTATAAGGATATGCGAGAAAGTTTTGTTGCTTCATAACCATGACCAGATCAATGAAAGAGGATATCTTCTTCCAGAGGAAAATTTCCGAAATGGTTAACTTCGCGCGAAGAACGACCGCAGGAGCGCCTGCAAAGCTGCAGGCATTGGACACACTTTATTTGGAAATGTGCAGGGCAGCGCGCATACACACAACTTGAGGTATACGGAAAAACGGAGCGCATTTTTATCAAAACGTAATAAATTTTATATCATCCATCAATCGAGATCGTAGCCGACGAAATGTTCCCACTGCCTACATAGTTTGTGAAACACTGAACGGTGGTTGGTTCGTGAACATTTTACACCCATGTGGAACAATCAGGTAATTTTAATGTTCAACCCTACAAAGTCAAAGAATGCTGACATCCAAGACAATTTCTCACCCTGTATAGATTAATCCTCAGCTTTTACGCGATCAGAGCCAATATATTTTAGAGATCCCACTCTTCAATCTGCTCGAGTAAGGTAAAAGTTAAGTTCGAAAGTCAACGTGCGTTTCTTTTTGCCCGATGATGGCTGATGGATGTCGGGGTGAGCAGTTTCCTAGGCGAGTTTTTGCAAATCATTAAAAAGAATTATTGCTCAACTCTTCGGTCATCAGTCATCATTAGGCAAATTTCAGCGTTGAGGCCCAAAAGTAACTTTTACACTATGTGGACAAGGGTCGCTGAAATATTGTCCCTGGCCACTGTATACGTGACCAGTTTGTTGCCTCCGTGTGGCCGGAACCCCACTTGTGACTTGTGACCCTAGACTCGAAGTTCACACTAAGCTTGCTGATGGTCCGTAAAACGCGACGATTGGTCATTTAACGACAATGGACCAGGCTTTTTCAGAGGCCAAATTCTGCTCCGTGGCAACAAACTTTCAATTACAAACTGCTAACAAGTTGGTTTTTGCAATCGCTAGCGATAGCAATATTCGTCATGGGAACTTTTGCTTCTGGGATATGAAAATTTTAAGGTACAGTTCGTTTGTAGTATCTTCAGAATTGAAGGGGCTATGTAATTTTGTGTCGACATCTCTTTTTTAACATTTTTAATTTTTTTTCTTTGCATACAAGAAAGCTGTTATTTACCAATTAGTTATTTTCGTTGGATTATGTATGGTTTTTGGAAGTTAACGCATTTAACTTTCAGTTTCGTTTTTTCGGCGTAAAGTATGATATTTTTACTCTACGCATATGCCCGAATACGCATCATAACGACGGTGAAACTGCCAAACCACGTATCTCGTTTGCGGTGTTTAAAAATCTCCGCTCACATTTTATTTTTTTGAAGTAGACCAAATCAATATCATTCCTTGAAATTTTCACAGAATTTTCTCCGCACGAAGAGGAAAAATCACGGAAATTTTCAAGACTGGACGTTAAGTAGCTTTTCATTTAAAAAATAAAGTATGACAGGAAGTCTGCGACGTCGCAAACCGAGATACGTGGTTTGGTAGTTTCACCGTCGATAAGTGACCTATGTGCTTCCTAAGTTGCCATTTTTTTCATTCAAATAGATGTAACCGAAATGTTAGATGTGTACTACCTATACTACTTTCATGTCATTGCTTTATTTATTTATTTACTTTTTGCGTAGGTATAAATTGTTATTTTTTGCTGAATTTTGGAGAAAATATTGCTTTAAGAACGTGGGATGTAAATTAATTTTATTGAAAAAAGAAAATACCATCATTAATTTGGGCGAACAGAGAAAATATACATCAATATTTGGGTCAACATCTCCCTGATTATATAAAGGATGAATATATTAGTATTTCTGTATCAAAAAACTTAGCTTTTGTCTTCAGAGATACGATGATTCTAGTCCCAGTCAATTTGTTTTATTGAAAAAACAAAAAAACAAAAAATAAATAAAAAAAAAAAAACAACTGAAATGTTAGACATACTATTTTCATGTCTTTCTATTTGTATCAATAGGTACTTTTTGCTTAACTTACGAACGTTGAATGCAAGTTAACTTTATTGAAAAAAGAAAATAACGTCATTAATTTGGGGGAACATGTGGCTGATTATATGAAGGAGGTATATTCCAGTATTTTTGTTTAACATATTAACTCACGAGAAAATGTTCGTACATTTATCATCTACTATTAATTATTTTTTGATGATTAGTCTAAAACATTCAATGCAATCATTAAAAAGTAGTTCCCATCGTCGGGTATCGAACTCACGATCGCCGGCGCCGGGTGCCCGCGTCTAATCACAAATACGAGGCGGCTTGGTCAACTAGGCTATGACGGTTCCACGTGAGCCGGAGTAAAAATAGCATTTAAAAAACTCGGGCAATGGGCGGGACTTATCACAAGAGACCTTGACTGCTTTTGGGATGCGCATTGCTGTAGGAGCCATGGTTCGCACTGTTTTAATGCGTCTCGAGGTTCATCCCATTATGCATTCCGATCGCGGCAGTTGAGCTAAGGCAATATTTGCGTATCCATGAATTAAATCAATCAATCGAGCTCTGATTTTGACTTCTTTATCCGTAACGAGTCCTCCAGAACAATTTTCCACCTTGTACGATGGTTATTATTTCTTTACTTCTATTTTTCAAATTTGAGGTGGGATAATGGCGGCTTCTCAAGAACACCGAGGTAGGCGATCTTTTGCACCAACGAACAGAAAACTGATGGCGAAAAATAACCAATCAGAACCTCCCAAAAAAAAGAATTTGCCTAAAAACGGAACTTCGTGGTTCTGCGCAGATTTACCAGTCAGACACGACATCTTAAGGTGGAAAAAAACTCGCTGACAGCGAATTTTAGCAATCAACACAACTTGACGTAGAGACATGATTGGCTAAAAAATACAACGGTTTTTGATACATCGGAAAATCAACCAAAAATCGGAGACTGGGCGAAACGCTCAAGGTCGCAGAGGTATAGGGAATCCCATAGCGAAAGCAACGGAACGATTCTAATATCATGGGGAACTCCGTTCCCATGACAAAAGTCGCTGTATTTCTTTTCTTTCCTTCCTTTCCTTGGTTTACACCTTTCATTGTGATCGTTCACAGGAGAAAGGCCCTAGACCACGGAAGCGTTTATTGTTCGTGTGTCCATATGTCCGTGGTTCGAACCTTCCGCCGACAGACGCAAAGCGCAATTCTAACAAAAGTTATCGTGTGTAAAAAAAATTTACCATTGAGGACTGTCTGGCTAATACAGTATGTCTACGAAAATCTCATTGTTGTATTCGATTTTCTCTGATATTTAAAATGAAATTTTCTGTTTTGATGCGCGACTAGCTTGAAACTCGTTTGGCTTACAAACTAAAATTTTTGATTAATTTAATCAAATGCTTTGCAATTGCATGCTCTAAACTGCATGGAATTGAAAAATACTTGACGCATTCCAAATTCCCGGTTCTTCGACTGATTTTCCTAATTTTTCCTGATGACATCGAATTTTAGTGAGGCGTGAAAGATAGATTACCGATATTTTCCCATTTGAAGCTGTGGTAAAGAATCGATTCTTAGGGTGTTCGTATTTATCGATCTATTTCCATAGGTTCACTGAGAAAAAACCATGGTTATAATTACCATTTTAGTGGTGTTCAATATGCACTCTTAATTAGTAATGGCCACAACCAATAATAGTGATATTTTTCCTGGAGCAAACGTACTTTTACAAGTGTGCGGTAGTAAAATTAACATTTGATGGTAAAAATATCTCTATTATTGGTTATGACAACTACTAATTAAGAGTTCATATTGAACACCACTAATACGGTAATTATAACCATAATTTTTTCTCAGCGTTGAAATGGCAGACCAATCGATAAATCGTAAAGAACATCACGCCACTGTCGAATTTTCTGATATTTTCCGGTTCATACTGATGGTAGACACCCTGACACCCTATAATAAACGAATGCTGTCTTTGGAACTGATCAATTGGTGCGCAAAATAAACCTTGATAAACTTTCAATAAGCAAGTTGATTTTGAAAATGTGTAACGCATACATGTTTGGTTCTTTCAGATGAGGAAACATGCCTTGTGGCGCCGCGCCGTAAGATTGAAGCGTCAATTGGGCAAGACCAGATTACGGACGGAACCGATAACTGAAAGAAGAATCAACAGCACCGGCATACACTATCATCCTAAGGAAAAAAACCGTATGAACCTTCAGGCGTTGCCAAATGTCCACAGATAAAACACGAATTTCTTGGTGAATTATAAATATTTTTCTTCCATTTTTTCAGATAATTTTGTTCGCAATTTAATCTACATTATCTGAAAAATTCAAGGGAAAATGTTCATGACTTTCCTTAAAAATTAGCATTTTATCGGTGGAAATTTGGCAACGCTCGAAAGTTCATGCGGCGTTTTTCCTCAGCACGGCAGCATACAGAAGTTCCACACAATGACTTCCATCCTCGGAGCGGTCGGTTCCGTTCCATCCGAGACAGGAGTCCATCAAGCGGTCCATCCGAAACCAATCTCGTGGGTCTTCTCATTCTGCGACGATGATGGTCTTCCGATGCGCACAGAAGCGCCGCGCGCTGTTCGCAGGCCTCT
Source organism: Bemisia tabaci (assembly GCF_918797505.1). Taxonomy (NCBI): domain Eukaryota; kingdom Metazoa; phylum Arthropoda; class Insecta; order Hemiptera; family Aleyrodidae; genus Bemisia; species Bemisia tabaci. The sequence goes on from NC_092794.1 coordinate 43,264,641, forward strand.
GGTCATTGTCAGTCTATATACTTCTCCGCCGTGTCCCGAACTCCGCAAGACAGCAGTAACTCCATTTGGACGGGAGCCGTCGAGTTCATAAGAGCGAGCGTTGATCGCGGCTCGCGGTCCGAGCGGAGTTACTGCTGTCTTGCGGAGTTCGGGCGAGGCAATCATCTCCATCCGCAGCGTCCAGTGCCGGGGCCCGCAGCAGCAACGGCACATGCCTTCCACCCGGAGTATACTGCTCCCGGGCTGGGAACCATCCAAAGAGACCGGTGAGTTCGTCTCTTCAATAGACTGATTTAGTGGCTACGTCATTCCATATACATGAACCCTTGGTTCAAATGTAAACAAACATAGGACCTTGTTTCTAATTCGCGCCATTGGGTGGTAAAATACGTCCAAATGTTTCTTACAATCGAAAGTTCTCCTGTTTAATGAGTCTTTAATTGATTTATGACCGGTCGGTGGCTACATTTTAATAAATTGACCCGATTAACTCATGAAGAATTCGTATATGAGGTTATGTTAGTTTGTTTTGGTTTCAACCAAGAGTTTGGTATTATATAGAATGACGTAATTACTAAATCAGTCTGTGCCGTCCACCAGCCGCGACATCCAGTTAGACCATTACCAGCTACACCAGTTACACCAGCTATACCATACTATACCATTACCTCAGGGTAAATTGGTATCTAACTCCATTTCAGCTATTTCAGTTTGGTTTCCAGATTGTGGTCAATTGTAAAGAGGCTTTAGAGGCTGCCAATATATTAGTCACCCATCCAGAGAGCATGGAGGTCAAGCAAAAATAATGTTACCCTGTGTCCGTGAGAAAAGAAGTGGATTTTGGACATATTGTTGTCCATTTATGCTCAACGATATTTTCGATTCATTTGAGGTAACATATCATATGTGAATTATACGTGATACACCTAGGGCAAAAGTTTGCTATGTCCCCATACTTTCTACGAAATTCGAAAAATCTCACAAATTTGAATTTCTCGCTCAAATTGCGACAAAAATGACAAAAAAATGAAAAAAAATTCCGGACCTTCTTGCGGAATCTCCGCACTTTTTCAATACTTCCGGACCGCCCTTAAAAAATCAGTACTATTTCCGGACTTGTAGACACCCTGTTCCCTGACGATTCCCGGTTGCCCCGGTTTTCCGGACCTGCAAAGACCCTACTAATTATTTTATTTCCATATTAATTCCATACGTAGAGTGGACGGAGGCGTGGAGCGCGGGGAGGGGGGGGGGGTGACGCGATGAGTGGACGTCTGGCGGAGAGTGTATGTAAATCAAGTGGCGGAGTAAGTGTAAATCATAAATTACTCTGGCGAGGCGATAAAAGCGAGTAGTGGATGTAGCCGGGCTCCGGGCTGAGGTTAAACTCGCCAGGCGGAACTCGTCGGGATTTATCTATCTTCATCGTCCCGGGTCCCGACTCCCAACTTGGAGGAACAGCGCGGCCCGCAGCACCGCGCCGTGCCCGACTCCACACCTGCCAACTCGGGTCCCCGCCGTCAAATTAGGATCTGTCCTCGTCCTACTCATCACGCAACATAGCTCGTGCCCAGGGTGGCATAAAGCGTAAAATAGAAATGAAAGATTGGAGATTTCAAGGAAATATTTAATGAAATTTTACGAGGCTATGAAATATTTCATATTTTTCAGGGGCTAGAGTATGCAGCTCGCACTCATACACAAAAAAAAAAGAAAGAAAAAAAAAAAAAAAAAAAAACAGAAGAAAGTCGCAATTTTTACATTTTGCGAAACATGAAGGAACCGGAATTTTTCCATATCTTTCATAAATTTCTGAAATTTCATAAAATATTTCACGTGAAATTTCAAAATTTTATTTTGCATGAAATTTTGCCACCCTGCCGTACCTTGATCGATGCCAGGGGTGTCTACTAAGACAGGCTAGCCAAAAATCAGTAATTTGTCAGGGCATTCCCGAGCAATTCAGCACCTCCCAAACAGAACAATCCGGGTTGTTTTTCAGTACCTCCATTTGACGAAATTCGAAAAATTTCGAAAATTTGAAATTATCACTCGCATTGCGGCAAAAAAGATGTAGCCACAAGATGTCAATGGTGGCTTGAAGATTAACTGACCGCACAATCACGATCTTGCAGGCAAATACTACTCTAAGAGTTCCAGCACACTTTCCAGACTTTGTTGAAAAAAACCCGCGTGGTATGAAGGAAAAAAATCCGGACCTTCTTGTGGAATTTCCGCGATTTTTCAGAACTTTCGGACCGCCCTTAAGAAATCAGTGGTATATTTCCGGACTTTCTGGAAATTGCGGACTAGTAGACACCCTCTATGCGTTTCATCGAAGAAGTTTCAAAACAGCGGAACCACATACATATGTACACGAAGTTAGGCTCTATGGCCATCACGGGAGAAAGCAATACTGTATTTTCTTCGGAGAATTCATTAAAAATATGCATGGATTTCAAAATTTTCCAACTACTCGACTTTTTCTGAAAGAGACAAAATATACAACTAAAGGGCTAGACTCGTCAGCCTAAAATCTCCTAACTTTTTAGCGAATGCTCAAACTTTCCATGCCATTTCGAGAACCTGTCGTCCTGGAGGGCGATTCCTTGTTCGTTCGCAACGGCACAGTGCACTGCGTACAGTTCCACCGAAATTCCGATGGGTGAAACTTGGCATACGCATACTCGAGGTGGGTTCACGCAGTGAAAGTGAGCACGATTCGATTGTTGATGTTGATTAACCAATTAATAATTCCCAACTTTGGAGAGCTCTTGTTAGAACCGATATCGGTCAAAACATTCCCCAGGATCCTCGACATTACTGCCCACGGGGCGTCTCGAAATCTGGACCCTCGGGGGAGGGATGGTTGAGTTTTCGGGCCAGAATAAAGCTTTTCTGCACGGGAGCGTTTTTCCGGCGGAGACATTTTGAGAGAGGATAACTATAGTGGCGAGGCGTGCTTTGCGATACATCGATTGATCTGCCATTTGAACCTATGGAAAAGGATCGACAGACAGGGATCGACGAACACCTTAATAATCGATTTTTTACCATAACTTCAAATGGGGAAATATCGATAATCGACCATTCACGCCTCGTCACTGGAAAAGAGGAGAGATACCGCCCAAAGTAAAAATGTTGTGTCTCCATTCGACATTCTTTCAATTGTTTTTTGACAAACTGTTATTCGCAAAAAAAACGATGAGTGTTTATCCAAAGGATGGCACCTTCTGGCATACCAAAAGGAACCAGGATGTCTATTAAAACTGGCTGGCCAAAAATCAGTACTTTTACAGTACTTTTTCGGTACATTCCCAAGAAATTCGGTACTTCCTCGACACAAAAATTCAGTACTTTTTCAGTACCTCCATTAAACGAAACTCGAAAAATTTCAAAAATTTGAATTTCTCGCTCAAATTGCGACAAAAATGCAAAAAAATTCCGGACTTTCTTGCGGAATGTCCGCACTTTTTCAGTTCTTCCGGACCGCCCTCAAAAAACCAGCACTAATTCCGGACTTGTAGACACCCTGGGAACTCAAAATTGAACAATAAAGCCTCGTGGCAACGCGGTTTTCTTGTAATACAGCAGTGCGTGTGGAGTAAAAATACAAGATTTGGAATTGAGTTACGGTCTTTTTGCTGCGGACGATCGATGCGGACCGTCAATTTTTTTCCAATCGCATATCAAAGATAGCTATCAAACAAATGCATTCGACTGCATTCCTGAGGCAACGCGGTTCAGAACACGCGGCAACAACTGCAAAGTGCATCGGTGCGGGGGTGGGCGGAGTGGGGGGGAGTGCGACTCGAAAGTACAGATTCACAGCACGAAAAAAAAAGCGGGAAGGAAGAAAAACCACGGCGATGTTAGATCTGAGATGTGATGAGCGCGGCGGCCGTAGCCGCGGCGGCTCTTATCATGGAAACGAAACGGAAAGGTCGGGAACGTGATGCCCGCTTACCGGCCGCCGCGGCCCGAGCTCCCGTGCCCGGGAAAAACGCCCTAAGAGCATTTCAGCGTTGCCAAATTTAGTGATTATTACCGAGAATAGTTGAACTGGAGTACCTTAATCGGAAGAGCACGGACACGATGGTAATTTTGGAGGTTAGGTCATGGAGCTATTAGGGCCCAAAAGAACATACAGCCAACCTACCAACTTATTATCCAGAAGGATTTATTATTACAATTGCTACATTACAATCCGTCGTTTGAGAAGCGCGCGTTTGACTTGGTTTTTGCAAAAATTGTCTCATTTTTGCGGTAGGATGCTCAATTTTAAACATCTTTAGCCATTTTGGTTTGATATTGGAATCTGAATATTGGCAGCGGCATTTTTCTGTTGTTTTTCGTATAAGAAGGTTGGCTGCCCTTTTGGGCCCTAAAAGCTCCTCATTTCGACATGTCCGTTCTCTCCTCATCTAGGTGCTCTGTACGGGAGGAATTAGGAACTTTCTGTAGAGGGGGCCAAAAGGGCAATTAATCAAAGCTGGACTAGGGGGCACAAAAAGACACCCCATCGAGGGGGGGGGGGGGGTCTGCGGGACTCTACTACATCCAAAGGAGGGTCCGGAGGATTTTCCTGCCTTCAAAAAACGGCCTCGGAGACCCCTGTCGTCTCATTGAAAATTTTGAAAAATTCAGTCGTCTCAGGGGCAATTGGGAGCTGTTCTCGCCGCAAAATTGATTCAATTACAATTTCCAAGACGAAAAATACGTGGCGCACTTAGTTAAAATAATCTTCCATATTTCTCGAGAGGGGCCTTGTAGACTTCTGGGGGATGAATGAGCTAGGTCTACACCCCCGGCCAGGGGACATGGCACCCTTGATTTCCTCCGAGTTTAGAAAAAAAGTTTCTTCCCTCTCCTTTACCTCGGTCGAAGTATTCACAAGTTTCTCAGCGAGCTCGTCTATTATCATGAACAATCTGGCGACGTTGGTAGGTTCATACGTCGTTTTTCCACAGCGCGGGAGCGGGGCCTCCTCGGCGCTAAAACCTCACACCTTACGTTCCGTGCGTTCGAAAAAAAAAGTCCGAGGAAAATTACAGCTGGAAGGATTTGAGATGCGGCTAATGATACAAGCTTTACGTTTTCACAACGGCAAGAGATTCGTAGCTCCGCTCGGACCGTCCGCCGCCGTGAGAACCCCGATGCGTTTTGAGCTTTTTATGGCTACCGTCATTACGGAGGGCAAAAGTTCGATGCATTTAACAGAGCTCACAAACTCGACCAGGAACTTTCGCGTCACGGAAAACCCACTTTTGGCGGCTGAAATGAGCGATCTGGCCGGAAAATTAAGTCGGAATGATCGTAAGGATAAAAAGAAAAGAAAAAAATTCTGGACGTGGAACCACGCCCTCAGCAAGGTGCACACTGGAAAAAAACACATTGGATCTAGAATCCAGACTCTTAAAAACTTGAAAAGTGCTCTTGATTCAATCAGAATCTAGCTTAAATCAAGAACCAAGCCTCTCAATTTAAGCGGGTTTCCTTTTGATGTAAGCTTAAATCCGATTGAATCAAGAGTATTTATTCTTGTCGATGTTTTCAAGAGTCTGGACTCTAGATCCAATGTGTTTTTTTTTCCAGTGCAGTGATTCTGAGCTAAAGCTGTAATAGACTGATTCAGAGACTATGTCATCAGATAGCTCGATATATTCAATGGTAAAATTGAAAACAAAAGCAAATCATCAATCCCAACAAAATTCAACCCTCTGATTGGCTACTTTAATTTTACCGCGCTTTGGAAGCGTGGGAAAACTGATCAAAATTAAACACGCCAATTATTTCCATTATTTTACCTCAATGTATCGAATGACGTAGCCACTGAATCAGTCGATCAGTTTTTCCGCTGACGAAAGAACGTAACTCCCTTGCAGTTTTCGAATGAGGCAATCGACAGACAACTTGTATTCAGTTCGGAAACAACCCAATATGTGAGTTTTCAATAGATTTACTCCAGAAAAACAAAAATATTTTTAAAAAAAAATGAAAAACCAATCCCACTGTTTATTTAGTCTCTCTACAGCTTAATTAGATGCACCAGCAATATTTTCAGACCGCTGAAAACTATCTATCAGCATCGGCTCCACTCAGATCCTGGAGTTAGGTCGTTTTCGAACCGAACGACTCGATTAGGCTCCGGCAGTAGAGCAAAACGTTCCGGGGTTTTCGCGCGTAATTCATTATTCTATCTTTTATCAGTGTAACTGGCATATTTTTTACAAAGGTGCCGCAAAAAGTCAAACCATGGAACGCGGAAGAACCTCACCGAAGAGGGGACGGGGGGAGGGGGTTAAGGAGTTGAAAGGAGAACACAAAGAAGGAACTAATCGGAGGTAAGAGCTGGCGTAAGTAAGGGTTGAGCTATCTGTTGACGGTAAACCGATACGGAAGCGACGGAAACCCGTCAACTGGCAGTTGAGCTCGCGAGGAAACTTAAGCTTAAGGAGAGCTTCGGGTAGGATGCGAGGAAGCCAATGACGTGCACACTTACTGCCACGCTGAGGAAAAACGTCCTATCAACATCCCGATGTTGCCATACTCCCTCGGGTAACATTTTATTTTTTTCGCGAGCGTGGGGTGGCGTGGAATTGGAGACACTGCAAACAAAAGTTACGGGCTACATAGACATACGTCCGTTCCTGGCTCAGAGGCCGAAAGTTACGGGTGCTGAAGCCGTAGCTTCGATTGCTCCGGGTGCTACGCCCGGAACTTCTGGCCTCTGAGCCCGAAACGGGGAAAAAGTGTCTATATAGTCCGTACGTATATGGCTTCCGGGGCCGGAGTTTTTTTCAGTGGACAAAGGGCGAATTTCCGCGAGTGGATCTTGTTAAGTTTTTGACTTGCTGCAGTACTAACCTCCATTACCCCCGAACGAAATCCCCCAACCACCAACGAGTACGCCTGCAACATTTGGTTTTCGTGCTGGTAGTATTGACGACCATATCCAAAATTCTCGACCCACCTCCCGAGATGGGTCGAAAAGTGGATGGATGTAAATGTAAGCCAAACTTCATCGAGTAACTGAATTTAGTTCTTGACTTCAGTAGAGCGTTTTTCTCCTTTGAAAAAGTAGACCAAAAATCATTTTAAGGACGTTTTAGCAATTCCAAGGTATGGTAATTCACACTTCGGGATGGAATACTTGAGGCGAATTTTCACGGGTGGATTGGGTAGATTTTTTCAACCTAAAAAAAATTCCAAGGTTCGGCGTTGCTCAGTTTACTATTTTAAAAAAAATGATCAGAGAACATCAGGCAACGTCTGTTGTAGTTAAGTTCATTCCACTAAAAACTGTTCGTAGGCAAATGGGCCGATTCCGATTAACGACGTCCTATTCGAACAAAAATCCTCGAAGAATTCTTCGGGTAAAATTCTTAAATTTTCGCGAAAATTTTCACGTATCGACAGGCATTTGGCAACGTTTCTCCGTCGATACGACGTTTCTCCTCAGCTCGGAGGACTAGCTGCGCGCAAAGCGACCATGTAACCCCCCTCGCCCCCTCCCGCCACAGCGGCGCGACGTGCCCTCGGACGCTGCTGTCAGAGACGCCCCTCGCTGCCCACGTGCGAGCATGCGTCCCGCTGCGCCCCGCTAAGTAAAAACAGCGCAAACCCCCGTGATAACCCCGCGCAGATACGCGGTTTCGGATTGGAATCCACCACGGACGCGTTATCGGCGCCCGGCGGACGTTTTAAAAATTGGGTCGGATCGACTTCTTGTCCGGGGGATTAGTGTTTGTTTTAATCGCGTAAGTGCCCGTGTGAATTCGCCGAGTCACGCTGGGGAGGGGGGGGGGGGAGGACGGCATCAACTTAAGCGTAAATTGATATCCGGAGTCGAAAGTTGAAAAGCTACAGGAGAGACGTTTAGAGCTGATATGATATGAAGCGCGTCTACGAGTCGTCACGGCTTGGGGTCGTTGATCCTCCCCGTGCGGGGATCTGAGTAGAGTTTACGTTGTTGCGGTGGTGACAGTTAGGGTTGTCCTGAAAATGTCAGGGAATTCCGTTGAAGGTAAGGGACGTTTCTTATTTCGAGAGAAGACAGGTGGGCAATTTGAGCGGCTCAGCAGTAGGAGCAGTCGCTTGCAGTAGTTGGAGCAATAAATTCATTAGTTTCAGTTCCAGTCGCACATTACGGATTGCGCTCATTCTCACCAGTTCGCCTTCAATAAGCTGGTAGGCAATTTGAGTGGCTTACGAGTGCTTGCAGCAGTTTAAACTATTCATCAGTCAGTTCTGGTTGCACATGACAGAACGCTGCGCTCATTCTCATCAATTGGCCTTCAATAAGCTGGTAGGCAATTTGAGTGGCTTACGAGTATTCATAGTTGCTTGCAGCAGTTTGAACTATTCATCAGTCAGTTCTGGTTGCACATTACAGAACGCTGCGCTCATTCTCACCAATTGGCCTTCAATAAGCTGGTGGACAATTTGAGTGGCTCAGGAGTAGTGATAGCTGCTTGCAGCAGTTTGAGTATATTTCAGCAGTTTCAGTTGAATTCAGCAAAATTATTTATATTCTCGCCCGATTTCTCCGACCGTCCTCGTTTGACAGTGTTCTTATTGTATAGATAGTGTGGTGCGTAAAACATTAGTTGATTTTTCCGGACAATCACAGAGAGAATTGCCGAAAAAACCACCCTTTTTCACGTTATCTCGAAGTTTGACTAAGGCGATAAGGCCCTTTTCAAACAAGCCGTTGTTCATTTGCACACAAGCCCCGCTGTTTTCGTGCTCCTCAAAATTGAGTCCCGTGTATAGCCTAGGATGGCTGAGCCAATTAAAAATGGATACCACAGTGTCCGTGCTTTCCCTAAGGTACTGTAATACGGGCGTCATTTCTAAAATACTTCGTCTCTATTTGCAGCGTGGTCGTAAATTTCAGAGAATCCCGTCATAAAACTAAGCTCACTTTTCCGCTAGGGGACAGTGCGCTGAACTTTTTATTACGAGCGTACAGAGAAAACATACTTTCCTCGAGGCGAGACAGCAAACAATGAAGAGAAAGAAGAAGTATAGAAGGTGGCGTACAAGAGATGGAAAACTTCAGCTCTGGGAAAGCCTGAGAAGGGAATATTGGGAAAGAAAATTGATTGCGACGTATATCCCTTAAGTTACCAAAGAAACCTTTACGCCTAATGGTTCAAACGGTATTTCTCCTTAGCACTGCGCATGCGCACGGAGCTGACGTTCGTTCTGCCGAGCTAAGGAAACACGCCGTAGAGGCCTTACGGCGTTGCCAAATTTCCTGAGCCAAACCACGAATTTTCTGGATAATTGGTAGACACCCTGGTCTTGATTTTCCAGAAAATTGTGTTCGTAATTTGATCGGAAAATCTGAAAAGTACGATGAAAAAAATGTTTAACTTTCTTCAAAAATAAATATTTTCTGAGAGGAAATTTGACAACGTTCAAATGCTCATACAGCGTTTTTCCTTAGCACGGCAGCATAGACTGATTAAGTGGCTATACATTGTAGTTCAAGTGTAAAAAAACATATATGAACATTAAACCTTTTCTCTGATTCGCGTCATGGTGGTAAATTGCGCCTAACTGTTTCTTATATTCGAAATTTCTCGGGTTTAATGAGTCCTTAATTGATTTATGACCTCAATGACTAAATTATGATGAATTATCACAATTAAATCACAAAGAATTTGTATACATGAGGTTATGCTACGTTATATTATTTGTTTTGGTTTGAACCAAGAGTTCGATATTACATCGAAAGACTTAGTCACTAAATCAGTCCCGCGGACGTGTTAATGCTGAAAGGTACGCATAAAAGTAAAAACGCATGGAACCGAAAAGGACTACGTTACGTAGCTAGGATATGCGTGGCTCATAGCTCATTCCATTCAATTGCGTTTTACATCGTTCCTACCAGCATAAATACGTCTGTTTTCAGCCAGTTTTTTTCGAAGCGGAACCCGGCGTAATTGAATTGAAAATAATGAAAAAAAGGCGAAAGAAAAGGAAAGAAGGCTGGCGGTGTTTGGAGAGAGGCCTCGGCGTGCGGATCGTTAACCTTGTTTCAGTCGGTTTTCTTTCCGTGCGGAGCGGGAGCATCGGCATTCGAGCTCGCCGTTTCAATAAAGCAATCAAACAAGAGTAATCTTTAGAAATTGACTCGACGCCGAGTTAAAAGTCCAGTCCGAGTTGGCTTCCTCCGCGACGTGCCGCAGCCGCAGCCGCCCTACCGCGCCACTAACTCTTCGGGACCCGTGTCCACTGTCCCTCCTCTCTTCGCCAGAGTTTTTCGATCAGTTGTTGAATCGAATTTTTGGAAAGTTGAAAATTAAAGAATCAATGGATGATTGACTCTTGAATTTTCCCTGATTTTTGTGGGGAAAAAAACAAACATGCAAAAATTCCGATCTAATCGGTGCACAGTGGATCGAGTCAATCAGAGAGGTCGGACATGAAATTTTTGAGCCAGGGTGCCTAGTTTTTTTTTTTTTTTTAGTTTTTCTTTCATTGTGGGAAATCCTGATTTTTCCTCATTTTTTACTGATAAATCCCGATTTCAAAATTTTTCCAAATCCTGATTTTTTGCGGAGAAAAATTAAAATTTCCGCATAAGCGTACGCGAAAGCATAAAAAAATCCGATCGGACAGCCGACTTTTCTCCAATCCTGATTTTACGACCGATTTTTCCTCAAATCCTGATGAAATCAGGATTAAATCACGATTAACCTCAAACCCTAATAGAATCGGGAAAATCCTGATGCTAGACACCCTGTTGACTAAAACTGCAAGTCTGGATATTTAATTTGTCACATTCTAAATTTTAAGGGGTGTTTCTGGAAGAGCATATTACGAGGAAACCAATGGCACCCTTTTAAAATCTCAGAGTTTTGTGTAAACGGAGTTAAAAGCTTTAAAACATTTCCAGGTTTTCCAGGATATACACTGGAAAAAAAAAAAAAAAAAAAAAAAAAAAAAAAAAACACACACACATTGGATCTACAGTCCAGACTCTTAAAAACATCGACAAGAAAAAACACTCTTGATTCAATCAGATTTCAGCTTAAATCAAGAACCAAGCTTCTTAATTTGAGCGGATTTCCTTTTGATTTAAGCCTAAATCTGATTGAATCAAGAGTCCTTTTTTCTTGTCAATGTTTTCAAGAGTCTGGACTCTAGATCCAATGTGTTTTATTTTCCAGTGTATGGTAACTTGATTGAAACTGATGACAATCGAACGATGATACAAAATCGGAGGATGGGAAACTCGCGGCGGCAACTCGGGCGATGGGATGCCGATGGGAGGAACATTCCGAGTCCCGAGTCCCGGGGAGCTTGAACCGGGAACCCGGATCCCGGAAGGGTCTGGATCGTTTCCGGAGCGGCCAAGTGCTCCACCCTGACGTCATAGTGTCGTCCCGCTCATCCCGCTGCAGCCCGTTCCTAGCTCCTCTGACGTAAGGGCGTACCGCAATGTCCGAGTGAACCTTGTTCTCCGTATAACTCCATGTTTCCCACGGCTCACCTAGAAAAGAAGATACGCTCTTACGTCCGAGGCTTTGTCGCTTCGGGGTGTTGACTCGAGTGCAGCCTCTGTGCAGCCAGCGACGGGCTCGTCCATTCGTTCATCGATTCATCAATGGGAAAAAGAGGAAGAAGAAAAAGAAAAAGGGAAACGTCCGCAGGCGGGACCTCAGGCGGGGGGGGGGGGGGCGCAGCGCACGGGAAAAGTAGAATCCTAATCGTGACTGCGGGCTGATTATTGACATTGATAGACAAAGCTGTAGATAAAGAAGACGGTGGATAAAATGAGATCCCATAGATTGAAATGGGTTGTTCTCATAGACTAAGAAAATTAATGAAATAGCTCTGGAGTCTCTTGTAAGTTGCCGTTAGTTACTCTATTACTCACTACCTTTGTCCATCGCAACCATCCACTTGCACCGATAGGATTGCTCCATTTTTCCTAAGTCTTCTTCGTCTATAGCCATGTCTACTAATTTCGATCATCAGCCCAATTGACTGTTCAGATTAATTAAGGATACTTACTGTCGGGGTAAACTCAGGAAATTTTGAGACGATGACAAAAAAAAAAAAAAAAAACCCGAGAGAGTCACTGCTGAGTTAGAGAATGTGGCCAAAAATGAGCAACGGGAAGAAGAGGAGGGCCAGAGACTTTAAATTTTTTGGTTTAAACTCTCCTGGATAAGCTCCAGATCTGCAGTATGAATTCCTCTCAAAATTTGTGTGGCAAGGTGATAAGTTCTTGAAAAGCCAGAAAACTCCTCTACATGGAATCTTGATATACATCTAAGTATTGCTTTTTTCAAGATACTTCCCGCTGAAAATTTTGTGAAGAGAAATTTTTTATTTGATACATCACTTACACACCAATCTTAGCGACTATACTGAATTGGATCCAAACCATTACAACCTTCTTTAAAGAGTAGATCCATCCTCGAAACGTATATCAGATACGTGAGATCGGTGTAACGCAAGTCTGACTGATTGTGAGTTGTGAGTTTATTGGATGGAGGCAAGAATGGTGGATCCAGTTGACTGACGGCAACAAAACGACGCGACGGACGACCACAATGAGTGATTTCCCGGAGATGCATCGATGCTTTCGTTGCACGCATTCTATTCACGCCTCAGACCATCCGACGCCTAAACAGCGTTCCACTTCAGCGAACTAGTCGAAACACCTGCCCCACAAGGCCACAGGGTATAATTTCAGAGATTCGTAGTGATGAATGTTTTAAATTATGCCAGAATCAATATTTTATTCTTCAAAAGTTCCTCGAGCTATGGCGTTCAGTAAAAGTTTTAAGTAAAACGGGGAGGATGCGACAGCAGAAGGAATTGATCTTTAGGAGAAAAAAAGGTCTGCTTTGAGTGGTGGTGGACCGATACAAAAAGTTCTGTCGAAAGAATTTAAAGGTTTAAACCATCAAAACGCAATTTTGTGACCAGCGGGACTGACATGTAGGAATTCATTGATAAATTCAGAAAAAAATTTCTGGATTTTTGAGACATTATGGGATAGAACTAGGGAGAGAAACATTTGTGCAAATGTCACATCGGAAAATGGAACCATTCGTCACTTACTGGCGAGTATAATCTACTGATGAGGTCTAAAAAAAAAAAAAAAAAAAAGCCAAAACATTATTGATCTCTCGGCGTGACAGCTCAACTTCATATTCCAATGCATGTACCTGAGCTGACACACCCCCCCCCCCCAAGTCTTGTGCTGATCCAGTGTTGCCAGAATTTCTTCATCTTCTTTCCTGACTTTCCCTGAATTTTTAGCTTTTCCCTGACTCCACAATTTTCGGATTCCCTAACATTCGTATAAAACTTCCACTATGATTTATACCACACAAATTACACTCATACTTCTGCAAAACGCACCTCGGGAAATTCCCTGACTTTCCCAGTTTTCCGGACCTCCGATAACCCTGTGATACACATTAGAGCTCAAACTTTTGACTCTAATTGAAATTTTGAACTTTCTCGCCTTGTTTTCCCCCTCCAACTAGTGTGAACCCAGCACCATGTTACCACCATTTCTCACTGACGTTACAAACTTTACAAAGCCCGTTAATATACGTGACGCTTGGATTTCTCCGAGCCGGTTCACGTTCTTCATGAATTGCACTCATTACCGAGGCATTTCTGACGGAGTGAAGCTCCTGTCGCCCCGGCCGCCGGAGCGAGTGCCGGAGTCCGCGAAGGAAAGTTCGCGCGCAACTTAGGAGTGCGAAAATGAAAAAAATGACAGGAGTCTTGATTCGATTTTAAGCAACGTCTTAGAAAGCTGCTCAGCCAGAGACATCGACGGGGCTGTTCATCACCTGTATGACGCTGCACTACCGCCAGGAACTTGGGCGCCGCCGCAGCCGCTTTTCTTGCCAGATTCTGCTGAAAAATCTGCATTAATCTCCATTTAAACCCGTGTAAAATATCCGCATTTTATCTTGGATCCTGGCAACCTTGCCGCCGCGCCAGTAGGAATCGAAGTCGTTAAGCTAGCGACAGCTCGGCGGCCAGCAACAATTGCTCCTTGCTCACGGCGTAATATTGTAATATCGTTTTAACTTCGTGTATGCTGTTGCCAAAGTGGTAGGGTGTCTACAGAATTCCGGAGGAAAACTTCCGGGCAATTTCCCGGATTTTCCGTGGTCTTCGGAAAATTTTTCTTCACGTAAGTCCAAGCAAGTAGCAGAGATCGCACCAAGCTGCAACTTGATAGGCGAATGTTTCGCGATTTTATCGACGTCGACTTATTGCAATAATATCGGATAAAAATTGCGATTTCATCATATAAATTTGCAATAAAATCGCAGTTTTATCGAAGGCGATTCATTGCAATACTATCGAACAAAAAATCGCGATAAATTGAGGTAACATTTCGATTTTAATGAACGCGATTTTATAGAGGTGTTATTATAAAGTATGGTGTTAAGATCGCGGCTAATCGCTCAGATGTTGATGATCTTAGCGATTTTATCGCCAAAAAAATCATAAAAAATCGCGACTTCATTTCGAAATATCGCGATTTTTCCGTTTAGATGGGTAGTGCGTCGACAGACTTTCCTATAGATAACCCTTTCCTATAGGTTTCCTAGGTATTCCGATGTCTATAGGTAACACCCTTAGAAAGGTACGCTTTAAGACTTTTGCTTTTAAAAAATCTGTTTTGATAGCTATTCAGCAAGACTGACACGCTTTCACCGAATGACTTCCAAGGGAGAAAAAAGGGGAGAAAAATTTTGTGAAAGTGGAGAATTTTTTGCCTCGAGACACCCCTTCCCCGCCCCGATGAGAAACGTTCAAGCATAGACTTTGAATATATAAGGCAGAAACAATATCCAAACAAAACAAACTGATAGATCAACGACCCGCGTGCGAACAAACGCGCAACAGAGCGCGCAGCTTGGCGCCCGCTGTTGAATCTCAGGATTGAGCGTAGCGCGTATTTTCACGTACTTATAGGACTCAACTTGTAAATAAAAATTATTAGATAAATGATGAATCTCCTCTTCAATTTAATACTCAACCGGTATGAAAAGGGCACAGCATGTTCCACTCGTTCAAGCACTGAACTGCCGGTTGAGAAGCGTCTGTGTAGGACTTGAATTCCCAGTCTTGTCACAAGTTTCAAACTCTTTCATTTGTCTTTGTTTTCCCTCAATACACCTGAGTAAAAGAATCAGGAATATCTGGGCAACTCTGTATTATACTTTCGATTCTCTGATTTTTCCCGATTTTTCGGATACATATAAAACGTATGACTTATTCAACTATTCTATTCCGATTACATTTTCAAAAATCAAATCCGGATATTTTCTCTCTAATGATCTATTAAACTAAACGTGTAGATTCACGTTGTACGCTCGTACATATTCTCCCCTTTTTTCTAATAGATACTAATGATTTTGACTCATTTATGCTAAAAGGAACTATGTGAGGATGAATAAAATAAAAAAGACGTGCGATACAACGAATCCTGTGTACACAGTTCCTTTTGATTTAATTTATTTTCACTTTTGTTAGTTCCTTTTCACGTTAATACGTCCATTTATCGTGTTCTTATCATGTTTCCTCTGCATGTTATAGGGATGTGTCCTGATCTTGATACCACATTTTTCCGGTTGGCGATCAGAAATTCGGCGTAGCAGTATGACATCATCGGCTGAATCGCCATTCATCGGTAACCGTTCACCATCCACCGATCGCCGTTCACCGGTGCGAAAAACCATTGTGGTAGGACGTTGCGGTCAACAGATGGAGGCCCCTGAAGATCATCAATCACTTCCAATTCATTTCCTGGGTGCACATGCTGCACAATAACATCACAAGTATACAATGGATCTGTTGTGCACGAGAGCTACAACCAATAGAATAGGTTACACGGGGTAAAATCACACGAAAATCACGCCCAAAACGCATCAAAAAAGTTTGAAACTGTTTAGACACACACTTGCGAGGTTTGCACCGCGCATCTTTTAAATTCTGGCCTCCGTATAGACACTTTTTCAGTCACCAGCGATCAGATGTGCCAAAACGGATCAAAAGTACACGAACGGTCGCATCTGACCGAAATCAGCATGACTACATTCCGCGTTGACTCTTCTCAAGTCGTACTCAAGTTTTTTCAGTTGTGATGATTCAGAACACCGTGTTCTCCTTCATTTAGTGGATTTGCAATTTTATCTTCTTTAAAGTCAAAATAGTGACATCACGTGTTCCGCGCCAGCCAACTTTTCTACTCCTGCGTTAAAGTCTCAGAGTCAGCCGAATGAGTTCACGTTCTCCTTCATTTCGTTGATATGCAATTTTATCTTCTTTGAAGTCAGAATAGTTGTATCGCGTGTTTCGCACCAGCCAACATTTCTACTCCTGCGTTAAAGTCTCTGAGTCAGACAAAATGAGTTGACGTTCTCCTTCATTTCGTTGATATGCAATTTTATCTTCTTAAAGGTCGAAATAGTCGTATCACGCAGCTTAGTTTTGTGTAAATCTTTCTCGCGACCAAACTCATTCATGGTGACTGAAAAAATTATTCTTGAGGACGCAGATTTGAGGGAGCGTAATATGTACGAACTACACACATTGAAGTTTTTTTTAGACTCTTCCTACTTCTTAAAGAACACTTACCTTACACAGCGTAAATGTTCTATGTTCCATACACTCAGGGTCTGACATAGGAGGGTAACAGAAAAGCCGATTGAAACTTACCTGAAACATAAAACAGAAAGTAATTAATTAGAAACTGATACTAAGGTTCATATCGATAAATGAGTGAAATATCATAAAGACGTAGTGACTGAGTTAGAGTGCTTCAATAAAGTTCGATTTTCTTGGCGAACGGAGGGATTGAAATTGTAAAGAGAAAAATCGTTAATTTTCTGTCTCTAAGGTTAAAATTAAGAATGTTCAGTACATTCAACGTGTTCCAGTAAAATCAGTATAGGTATAAAAATAGATCAAAATATGAATAAATAAGTAAATATATATAAAAAAATAGCATACATTGTGCTACTTGGTTTCGGAGTGTCTTTCGTCATTCGGAAGAATTTTCGAGACAAAAAGACTACCGCCTTTCTTCCACTTTTTACTGCCCTATACCCTGACTGTTGAGCTCTTCTTGCTGCATAGTTCCGTGTACACTTATACCGCATAGTTATCGAACCATCAATTTCAGAATTGCCTGGATTTAGAGATGGCATAAGCGGCAGTTATTTACGAATTAAACAGAACCTTGATTTTTCTAAATCGAAGCATTCAATTTTAAAGCAAGCTCAAATAAAATAATTTACGAATGAATAGTCATTTTTGCACTGTTGCCACATCAAAGTGCCAACTGTTAACAATTAAATTAGTATTAATTGATGTTTAAGAACCTGAAAAACAATCTACTTTCCTTTTTCCAAAAAAATTTGTTTAAGTTTTTCCGGGCCAAGAGTCAAAATTTGGGGACCTTTTCCGTACTTCCCGATCGGACGTCGAAATTTCGCATTTATTTTTCCGAACTTATCAATCCTTGTAGACACCTTGGTTCCTAACGTTTCTAACCTTACCTTACGGTCAATCCCCGGTTTTCCGGGCTCAGGACACCGTGACAGAACCCGAGGAAATTGATATTTTTACAAAAACATCTAACGGCAAATAACTTTTTTGAGCCGTCGAGCGATACTTTCTCTTGGTCTGGATGAACTGGAGCTTATCACAAGTCCGCAGCGCCTCGCAGAGAACGAGAGTTTTTCCGCCTGGAATTCTCCCTTCTCTGGACTCGTGCCGCCAGAAGGGAGGAGGGGAGGGGGATCACTGGTCATTTTTTTCGATGAATTATTCATTAGGGACATGATCAGCACGGTAGTTAATTACACTGTATCCAGACCATAAAGTGTAAACTCGGTCTGTAGCCGGCTCCGCTATTTGCCTAATTGTACGCCAACGATCACCACCGAACCGTTACTAATTCTCTCCACTCGTAGATAAAGTTCGTCTCCGAGGAGGGTAGGATTTTATCACTTCGAAAAAGGTGATCAATTTATATTTGCTATCTCTTCCGCTAGTTCACAGAAATAACGTTACTGTACATGGTGTCTACTCCGAGGAGGGTAGGATTTTATCACTTCGAAAAAAGTGATCAATTTCTATTTATTATCTCTTCCGCTAGTTTACGGAAATAACCTCACTGTACATGGTGTATAGAATTCTGACGCATTCTCATTACCTGATTCTCCCTGATTTTTAAGAGTTCATTCCCTGCTAAGAAACCGAAGTTTTCTCCCAAATGCCCGATATTTTTTTTCGGGGAAACCATATAAATCTGAGGAGTTGCAGATAAGAATATCGAATTATTATTAACTTTTAGCCGATTTTTTGGTGCAAACTCAAATTTTTAATTCCAAAAGCGTTCCTGGTGTTCATATTATCTGGTCAATGAAGTTTCTTTAATTATATGATGATTTATAGATTCAAATGTGTCATTCAAGAGGTCAATAGTGGCGACTCAGGTGCAATAACATACACCGTAATTACAATAGATATACTTAAAACTTCAGCAAAACTTGAAAACGATTTAACTACGCGATTTAGAGATAGAGATAGAGAAATAAGAAAGGTTCCCGGTTTCTAAAACAGATTCCCTGAAATTTGTTATCCCCTTATGAATCCAGGGTTATCCAGGTTATTTTTCGTCCTAGACACCATGCCTTAGGATCTCAATATGAGCGAGGTCCGACTTTTGGTGACATTTGTCTGTAAATTATAATCATTGACTGTTAATATTTTTTTGGCTGTAGATAGTGATAATTAATTATCAAATATTGTATTAAACATTTTATTTTTCCCTTCTTTCTTTTATCTGCCAGATATTCATACTATTAATTGGTCTCGGGACAAACGACACTCGTTCACTTTCACTGTGAATAAACTTCCTTAAAACCGCGATATATATTTCCGAAAGAACGGCGGAGCGAAGTTACGAAGATTCCTTGATTGCAATCATTATCGAAACCAGACGAGCAACATAAATACTTTCACTATGAAATTGGTCCTTCGAATTCCTTTTAGTACTGTGGACTCGTAAAAATTGGTACATAAAAGCTTTGATTCGGAGTGTTTTCAAATAACTAACAGTGATATTGTGTCTTTCCATAAAGTAACCGTTTCGTTTTAAATAAATTAATTTGTCTCAGTTTTTGTTATTTTTTGGATTAGACGCTTGATATTTCCGCAGTTTTCAAACATTGAATTTATCACAGAAAAAAATTCGAAAAATGGCAAACGATGGAAACGATGGTACGATTCGTACGGCGCCACGGTCTTGTTGAAAGCGTGGGAAATATAGACTGATTTAGACAATACTTGTTTGGTGTGTTGATCATGCTGAGAGAAATTACCAATATATACGTTGTTTCTAAAATGAGCCCAAAAAATCGAGCCTTTAATAGTGCTGTTGGAGTATTTATCAAAGTTCCTGGCAAAGCTGAAAATATACATTCCAGAACAAGAAATTTCCCGGGTTTTACTGGTCCATTTTTTGAAATGGCGCTTCCCTCCTATTCTCATTTTCCTTTCCAATATTTTCTTATTTCCTCACGTGCTCACAAGTTTCCTCAAGCCACGTGCGGATCAGGACTCAAGCGCTGGAGCATTTTCTGCAATCCTGCGATGAAGACATTCCACCGTCATTTTTTTCGGCAATATAACATCGTTTCCCTCGCGAAAAAGTGTAACCTCATTTCAATGTTGCCAAAGTTCACCTTAGAAATTGCGTATTAATTAGAGGAATGTTCGGCATTCGTAACTGAAAATTTCTCTGATATTTCCTCAGATTTCATGCAAAAATCAGACAAATTTTCGATAAAAATCGCTAGAGTACAGCTTTGTAAAATAAATTAATTGTTTGGGGCAATTTTACAATATTGGAATGGAGTTACGTTTCTTCGTGCAGAAGCCGACGATGAGTCGGTGAGGAAAAAAAGTGCAAAGAATACTCCGAGACGGACTAAGCGTGCAGTCAATTTGGAGCGTAGTAAACTTGCCAAAAATCTCCATTCAGCGAATTTTCAGGAATTTAAGTATGCGATTAAGGCGGTTGAATGAGCAATAATTAGCAAAGCGGATGGGATTAATTCCGGTCCCGAGCGAGGGTTTTAAAGATAATAGCATACTTTCAAATAGTCATCCGCTTCGGATTTTTGCCTCTCTACCTCTCTCTCGCCGCTAAATTGCGTGTGAATACCGAAAGCTTATCTTCATTTTTGCGATAGACTCAAAGCGTATAGATGGTGAGACTAGAAAAACACTATCTCATTTTGCGACGTTGTCAGTGGCGTCATTTGGAGGGAGGGTGGTGAATTGCCCCCCCCCCCCCCCTCCAGCGCACAGTGGATCGAGTTAATCAGAGAGGTCGGACATGAAATTTTTTACTGAAACTGCAACTTTTTATGTTTATTTTGTCACATTTTAAATTTTAAGGAGTGCTTCTAAAAGAAAATTTTACGAACGACCATTGGAACCAATTTTAGAACCTCAAAGTTTGTATAAACGGAGTTGTAAGCGTTTAAAGGTTCCAAATTGTGTCCAACCTCTCCTATTGACTCGATTTGCAGTGCCCCAGAGCGTTTCAGAAGGCCTAGATCAACATCCGGGAAAATTGATGAGACTTGCCGAGAACACACTTAACTTTTAAACTTTTATTCATAGGTTATAAATCATAGCGCCAGGAGGCTCCAATTTCCACGCAAACGGGACAGAAAGGAGCGGATTTAATTTTCTGGTAGCAGTTAAAGTAAAATTGGAGTAGAAAGGGTGAATCTCTCTTCCAAAACAATGAAACAAGAGCAGAGACGTTATAACAGTGTCTTCGTGGAGGCTAGAGATCCAATATGAAATTTCACGATTCCAACGATTTTTCAAGGGCTGCGTATGCAACCCGCAAAAATCGTGCGGAAATTCGGTGAGATATAATTCAACATTTGACTTTACCTATTTTAAAGTATTTTTCCCCAAAATTTCAAAGTTAAGATTTTACTGTTCGCATGCGTTCCAATCCATACTGAGTCCGTCGCACAAATTTGAAGAGAAAAATTCAATAAATTTCACAAAATATCATAATGAAATTTCACTGAAGTGTCATCGTGAAATTTCACTTCGTAATGTTTCATGAAATTTTTCAGGGGTGCAAATTGTTCTCGATGATATTAAATACAACCACGATCATTTTGCAGTATAAATTTCTGTGAGCCCGCGTTCTTGTCCATGATAAAAAACATGGGGAAGCAATTTAATTCTTTTCTTTTAAACTTAATAGATTTTGAATCCTTGTGAAATAATGCCATTTCGACACAAAATTATCCGCAAATTGTATCAAAATGTTGATCAGCGCGCTGTGGTGACTTTTCGCGAAAACCTACCGCAATGCAGAAAATTGAGGAGGCCTAAAACGATTAGCACCCCTGAAATTTTGCATCTCTGGTAGAGACACGTGCTTCCCTCCGAGTTTCACCACCCATCGATATAGTGCTGCAACTACTAAACCACGGTGTCTTTGACTCCGCCGTGTAGCCGATGATGATAAATACGACCATGATCATTTTGCAGTAAACCTCTATGAGCCCGGGTCATTGTCCGTGATATAAAAAAAGAGAGAGAACTGGAATAGGAGTCTAAATAATAAGCAAGTTAGTTAATCATTATGTGCGATCGCTGGGCATCTATTCACCGATTCGTTCCGGTTTTTCTCGTCGGTTAGTCCACCTCTTGGACAATGTTGCGAATCGCGAGCTTCAGGCAGGATCATGGTTGCTAATTTGAGCTGAGAATCAGTACTTTTCCCTATTTAAACCCATGTAAGGTATCCCCATATTATCGCACAATCTGACAACTGTGAGCAGGATCCCGATAGGACTCGAAAAACATTTCATTAAATATCGCCGAGTTGAGTTGGAACGTATATTAACGCAGGGTTTCCTTAATTTCTTCATTTGTAACTTCTCATTTGATTTCTCCCGAAGCGGCGTGGCGTGCTTTGCGATATATCGATTGACCTGTCATTTAAACCTATGGAAAAGGATCGATACATGGAGTGTTCGCAACGCACACCCGAGTAATCTAATCTTTGCCATAGGCTCAAATGGGGGAGTATCGATAATCGATCATTTACGCCTCGTCACTCCCCGACTCCAATATTTTCAAATTCCCCGATTTTCTGACTAATCTTTGACTAATTTTCTGACTTTTCCCTGATTTTCAAGTTAAATTTCCACTTGAGCCGTTTCTTCAAACGCGCTGACTTCACGCAGACTTTGGAATATTTTTTCAAAACTTGGGGACTCAAAGTACTCTGGTATCGCATGCAAAAAAATTGAGGGACAGTATCAATTCGATTGATATGAATCGATGGAAGAATAAAAACGTTAACCGATCGACACCGATTTGATCGATAAAATTCGATCGATTCTCGGGTTTGTCGATATATTCTTAGTTTGTCGATCGATTCACGGGTTTGTCGATAGAATCGACAAGGGTTTTTCAATAATCTGTAGATCCATTCGGTGTCGATCGGTTCAATTTCTCCTTTTTCGATTGATCCATGTCCATCGAATCAATACCCTCCCAAATCGAGCTACTCTCTTTAGATATTTTGCTCATTAACCAAACATTAGGGCCGCAGAATCTTAACACTCACTACTTTCGAAATATAAACCGGTTCGACTTACTACCACTTCATTTTCAATGAACTGATGAAGACAATTCTTACAATTATTTGCCGTGTAGATTATTTCTAAGCACGCGATATCGTCTTTAGGTAAACAAAATAATTGCCTGATTCTTTAATACCAATTCATCCGGCAAGCTCGTCGGATTAATTGACGATTGGCTTTTCGACTCGACCGCGGAAGCTGGAACTTTCTATCCACGCTTCCTCACTTCGAGAAATTCTTCAAATCGGATAAAGCCGAATTAATATAAGACAGCCTCAAAGCGGCGGGTCGTAGGACGTAAGATCGTAAGCTCGAGATAAACCTCGCTTGGGTAAAGTCAATAATTGCTGTCAATTGGCTGCACCCACATCTGAAGCCTTGGAGCTTAAATTTCCAGCACGACTGATGGGTGAGTGATGTTTGAACGAAAGTGAAAAGGCGGATACATCGTCTTCATGCGAGAAAAGTATCACAAATTATATTTTCAACGAAATTGAGTTATTGCAGTTTCCATAATCTGGAGATAATTTTACCCACAGATGCATAAGTTTTTTTGATGAATTAAAATCATCCCATAGGACTGGCTACGGGAAAAAGAATAATTGTCCTTCAGGAGAGATTTTTTTAAACTCAAGTTGGGTCGCACAGTGGGGGATATGAGTTGCCAACGGTAAACGCTCTCTGGTATCCCAAAAATGACTTTGAAACTTTTAACGAGATGAATTATGGTTGAGGGACAGGGTAAGTGGATGACTCTGTATCTCTCATGACTCATGAGAGATACAATAATCATTAGAATGTTTAGACGAACGGAGTAAAGACATGCTTACAGTCCTTACAGCGCCTTCAAATGATGAAGATACAACTTCGCAACGCGACGGCCGCAGCTCTCAGAAATGGTAATCGCACATGCACATCATAATTCTCTCGCGATTTGAAGGTATCTTTTATAATTCTACACTTGGTTGAAAAAATTCAGAGGCCTTCTCTCAGAATCCCACGAGAATTCGGAAGGAAAATTTTCGTCATCGTGAAGACAGTAATTTAACTGCTTTCAATCTATTGCCACCTTCTAAGACCGTAAAAGTTTCATGTGAAAACAAAAAGTTTATCCAGAACAGGGGCATGCTTGACCTATACTCGACCTATATTTCGTACCACGTAAACCTTCTTAAAATAGGAAAAACTCTTCTATTTTCGGGATCTGATAAGATCCGGAAACTTAAAGAAAATAAGTTTCAACGCTTTTCGTCACCTCTTAATCAGGAACGAATAAAGCTCAACGTCTAAGACCACGAAACCTTCGGGCCTCGGACGACAAGGTTGGAAAGTATTCCACTGGCGTGCTGAGGAACAACGTCGTAAGGGCATTCGAACGTTGCCACATTTCCCCCAGGAAAATGTTAGTTTTTTTGGAAAGCAATTCAAAATATTTCCTCTTTGAATTTCAATACATGCAGCACTAAATTACCCACAAAAATCTATGAAAACCCTGGGGGAAATCAACTACTTTTCCCACACTGAAAAAAAATTCCGGCAGTGGAAGCCGTATTTACAGGCTATGCATATAAACATACCGTCCGCGTTCCTGGCTCAGAGGCCAAAAATTCCGGGCGTAGCACCCGGAGTAATTGAAGCTACGGTTCTAACACCCGGAACTACCGGCCTATGAGTCCGGAACGGACGGTATGTCTATATAGCCCGTAACTTTTTTCTGTGTAAAAACTCGTGCTTTTCAGCAGAAATATGGCAACGTTTAAATCAGTCAGTTGTCATCTTCAAATTCCCTGACTTTAGGGACTTTCCTTGAATTTTCCCTGACTTTTCCCAGGCTCCAAAATTTCTAACTCCCTGACTTTCTTTGACCTTTACGCAAGATTACAAGCACTACTCATTAAAAAAAAAAGATCGCCGATTTTTGCTAAACTTTGAACAAAATTTCCTTCTTTTGATATTAAATTATGGAAAAAAGCGTTCAGTGGCTGCATAAAAATGACAAGTCTTAAAAGTAACGAAAAACGGTAAACAGTTGGAAGATCAGATTCATGTTTTAGTGATTGGTAGGCATATCAGAAATTCCCTAACTTTTCCCACAAATGCCCTGACTTTTCGCGGTTGTCACAAATTTCGTGACATTCCCTGATTTTCCAGACCGCCGGCAACCATGTAAATGCTCATACGACGTTTCCCCTAGCACGACAGCCGAGAGCTAACGTGCTCTTGGTGCTTACGCGGACTGGGAAAAAACCTTCGATTAACAACTAGTTAACAAAACGACCGGGGGGAAATTTCATTAACAGACTTTCTTCCTTTCTTTCTTTCTTTTTTTTTTCGGCGCACGTAAAAAGTTGAAGTCGTTCTCAGGCAGTGCGAACCTTGGAACGTTCCCTATCCAAGGGTAGACGAGTCAAGCGTTCAATTAGAAAAAGACTTAAGTCCCGAGCACTCACCGAGCTACGGGAGTAACAGTCGTGATGGTGAAGCGGGGCTCGGAGGTGTTTGGCTCATAGGTTGTTTCGTGAATAAACGGTCGGATGGAATCACAAAATCGCATGATTCGACATCGTTTTTCCGGCGCCGGGTTCGACTCCGTTCCCGAGGTCGTGGCTTTCGGCCCGGTCCGACTCGGAGGCCGGCAAAACTTTCTTCGTCAAAGTTACAACCGTGCGCCATTGTTGCCGAACCGTCGCGAAAGCCGTGATTTTCCCCCTCCGCAGTTGCGGATATGATGGTATATTTCAAATTCCTCTGGCTCATTCATCTCCCAAAACCGTTCTTACAAACTTTCATAGGCGTAACTCGGTCATATTGTTAGGGGGCCTGGTCCCCCTACCACCGGCGGGTCTGGGGGGGGGGGACAGAATACCCCCCAGTTTAGTTAACTCAAACAAATCAATTTTTTACAATGCTATACCTGTACAATTTTTGATGAAACATTGTCTAGTTTTTGCATGAGGTCAGAGGAAAATTCAGTGAGATTTGCAATTCGAAATTCCCAGAATCCTCCAGAAAAAATTGCAATTTATGAGGGGAAAGAGGTTATTCCAAAAACGCCGATTTTGCCCCCCCCCCCCCCGGATTGGGCCCAAACTTTGCTCAGATGTTGTTCTAAGTTTCCCCGATGCATGGGCAAAATTTCAGCCCCCTCGGATAATTAGGGGGGAAAATTACAACTTTGCCCCCCTCCCCCCTAATTATCCGAGGGGGCTGAAATTTTGCCCATGCATCGAGGAAACTTAGAACAACATCTGAGCAAAGTTTGGGTCAAATCGGGGGGGGGGGGGGGGGCAAAATCGGCGTTTTTGGAACAACCTTTTTGGCAACATTGAAATGGAGTTACGTTCCTTCGTCCGGAAACGACGAATTGTCGTTTGAATTTACACGTGGGAAATCTATTGGTTCTTCAGCTTTTCTTACGCGAAACAGACCCATTTCTCCGCATAATCTGGCAACGTTGCGCGCGGTGGGAAAGGCGGGCCGAGGACGAAATTTTGATTAGATCCCGACTCGCGAGGAGCCTCCGTTTCCGGTTCCGCCGCGCCTTAAAAGGGCGCCGAAAATCCTCTCGTCCTCAGCAAAAACCGCGCATCTCCGTGTTTGCTTGTGCCGCAGTTGCGCGGTTTCGGGTCGCGCGGGCGGATAACAGTTTTCGGCACGCGCCACGACTCCGTTGCCGACGACGAATTTTAAAATCGCTCCTCACTCAAACGGAATCCTCAAACTCTTCGGTAGCCGTGCAGGGGTCAACATCACCCGGTCGAAGACGCTGAAAATCATACGAGCCCCCCATCCCCCCGATCTCTACGCGGTCCGACCACCTCCCCCGCATCAGAAAGAATATAATTTTCCCATCCAATTTTGATTAAAATTGAGTGCTACCATTCATCATTTTTTGCCGTACGGAATAATGAATCACGCTGGTCACAAAATCGTATATTTTGATGCTTCATTCCTATCTAGATTACCTAAAAATAATGAGATTTTTCCAAAAGCAACTTTCAACTTTCGTAGTTAACCGAGATATCGTGTTCTGAAAAATTTGGTTTATGACGTCATCCACCGAGATAATGACAACCTTGGTTTCTTCCACCTAGCGCTTTCGTCCAGGTTTGACGTTGAGTAACTAGTGCAAATGTATTTCTCACTGATAAAACCAAGCAAGGTGAAAGAAATCAGGGGTGTCACTCCCGAGGTGGATGACGTCATAAATCGAATGTTTAAAATCGCGATATATCAGTTGATATCGAACGTGGAGTGTTGCTGTTTCGACGGATTTTATTGTTTTCAAATAATCTATAAGAATCGAACATAACAAACGATTCTGAGATCAGCACAACTGACCCATTCTGTCAAGTTCTCATTTGAAAATATTGCGAGGTAAAGATTTAGGATTGACGACTCCTGACACATTTCCTCTCGTCGTGATAAAACTATTTCAACTCCTGAGCCGCTCAAATTGCATCCAGCGAGTTGAAGGCGAACTTGATTTCTCACACCCATATTCACTGCTTCAGACAAGAGCGCGAGATCAATGCAAAATTCTATCTTTCGCAACTTCTTAATGTCTCAAAGTCTATCTTAAGATCAATATCAAAATATTGGACAAAAGGGCGCCTCATCAAAGTGGGTCTGGGGGCATGTAGGTATAGAGAGGCAACACATCAAGAGTGGTTTGGCGGACTTTCTCACAATCAGTACAGCTCCAAAGAAAGGATTTGAAGGGCCTCCTGGGGAAAATGTTGACAGGTTTGGTCGTCTTATGAGCAATTATGAGCTGTTCGGTTAGTTACCGTTTCTATACTTGTGGACGGTCACAAACTCTTCCTGTTGTTTTGTTTAATTATTGTTTAGCGAGGAAAAGGAAGACAACTTTCAAGCGAAAGAGAATTCTAATCAAGACGAGACTCGGACACGGTAAACGGGCGAAAAAAATAGACTGCAATGAGATCTACGAGAAACCGTGAGTGACAAGAACCCGCGGCACCGGAAAGTGGACTCATGTGATAACGAACTCGTCGTCGCACGGTGGAACGAGCCATTCACAGAGGCCAGACATCAAATGTTTTGATCAAACTGCAAATTTCGATGCTTTTTCGTCACACTGAAAATTTGAAGGGATGTTCCTAGAGGGAAATTTTACAAAAAACCAATAAAACCCTTTTTAACCAACTTTTCGTATTAAAAAGATACAAGTTTTTAAAGGAAAGGTGTCGATGAGGGCCAGTTTTGGGCCCAAACTACAGTTCCGCAACCCTACGATTTTTTGCTCATTGAAAGTCTAATTTAGCGAAATACATCATGAGTTGGTCATTTTCGGTCTCTTTTTGGATCTAATACGGGCCTAAACATGAGTCTAAGGGCCAATTTTTGCGAAAAACGCGGTTTTTTTGACGTGCGACCGCAAACCCGCATTTCCCGCAAAAATTGCGGCCTTCAGACCCGTTCAGGCCAGGATTGGACCCAAAAAGAGACCAGAAATGACAGTGACGCAGTCCGTGAAATATAGACTTTCAATGAGCAAAAAATTCTATTTAATTAGAGTTGAGGAAATCTGCTATAGGCTGGGCCCGAAAATGACCCTTGTCGATACCCCTCCCCTTGATGTTTTTTTTTGTTGTCATATTGAAAATTAAAATGGGTGTTTTATGAAGGAAATTTTACAAAGAAAAAGAAGGAAAAAAATCTAATGAACCCTTGGCTAAACTTCTATGTTTCGTATTAATGAAGATACATGTAAGATCGTTACTGCCTCTTCATTTGATGTTTTTTTCGTCACACTGTAAAGTTTAAGGAGTTTTTCTTGGAGGAAAATTGAGGGGTAAAAACCAATGAAACCTTTCTTAAAATCTACCTAATACATTTCGTAGGAACTAAGATATAGGATCGCTCCCTGTTCATTTGATGTTATTTTTAGTCACATTGTAAAATATGAGGGGTATTTCTTGGAGGAAATTATACAGAAAAACCAATGAAGCCTTTTTTAAACGTCTACGTTCACTGGAAAAAAAAAAAAGAACACATTGGATCTAGAGTCCAGACTCTTAAAAACATCGACAAGAAAAAATACTCTTGATTCAATCGAATTTAAGTTTAAATCAAGAACCAAGCCTCTTAATTTGAACGGATTTCCTTTCGATTTAAGCTTAAATCTGATTGAATCAAGAGTATTTTTTCTTGTCGATGTTTTTAAGAGTCTGGACTCTAGATCCGATGTGTTTTTTTCCAGTGTTTCGTATTAACAAGGATATAAGCTTTGAAAGTTTCCAAAGTTCGTCCGACTTATCCCGTCGACCCGCTGCACTGTGCGTTGGGTCGTCGGCGCGGCTGGGAACGTTCACGTATTCACACCCGAGGGAATAAGTCACCGAGTTATCCCATCTGGCAATTGAAAAGCGGACCACCAGCACCGGAGGTATCTTTCTTACTTGTCGCCGCCGCCGCTGCCGCTGCACCGTTGCAGTTGACGAGACAAACGAAAGTGAAAACCAGGAACGGGCCAGGAATACGATATGATTCCGCTCCCGGAGCCCCACCGAGATTCGGAAACTGTAGCACGGCCCCGACACAGTTGCCGATGTGACCAGTGTTTGAAACTCACAGGCGCGCCTAAAAAACCGGCCTTGGCGCCTAAAAAATGAAGGCTCTGCGCCAACGTGGCCCCTAAAAATTACCCCCAAAAAATCTGGATTTTCACAGGAAGTCACATGAAGAAAGGAAAACAAATCTATTTGAATTGAAAAAACTCAGAAATTTCAGCACTACAAGTGAAAGCTTGCTTTATATATTCTTCACGATTTCATTCTTGGTGCTTTTATTTCCCCAAGTTATAGCTACTTACTAGTTCTGTTACGAAAACATCTTGCGTCTAACTTTTCACTAAATGCACCGTATTATATAGGCAAAAAGTCAATTTGGCCCCTAAAAAACCTTCAATGGCGCCTAAAAATCGGGCTTGATGCGCCACATGGCTCCTAAAACTCAAAGGTGAGTTTCGAACACTGCTCCCATTCCCTGTCCGTCAAAAGTTCTGAGATTCTTTTTAGATTTTTTAAAAAGTTCCGAGAAAGTTCCGGAAAATGCAAAAGATCCGGAGCATTTCGGGAATATCAAAAGTTCCGGAAAAAATTCAGGAAAATCTCAAAAAATGAAAATGTGAACGGTCAATATTGAACGTAGAAAGTTGCAGGTTGGACAGACCTGATTATTTTTTGCTAGCCTACAAGAACCAAGCATCAAAATGGGCTTGTTGCAAACTTTTGCTAGAGCAAAACTAAGAGTTGTTTCTTATAGATAATGCCTCAAAAATCACGATGAGCGCATCGGCAAACTCTGAAATGCACTCATAACTTCACAATCTGCGTAAGAAATTTGCGGTTTTTTGAGCTTCCCGCTTCAAAAACGATACTACGGCACAGGTGAACATTTTGTAAGAGGAGTCGTTCCATCGTCGGCAATAATCATCATATAGCCGACGCCAATCCGCCTAAAACACGTTTGATGGGACGAGATAACACCTGAACTGGATTAGACCAGATAACAATCGGTGTGTTAACGTTCATATCTTCCACGCCCGAATTGATTGACCTTGAACTCTCCTTGAATTACGCGCGGAACTGCGTGCAAGCGTCAGCCATGATAAATATCGCCGACGATGGAGCGACTCCTCTAACAAAATGTTTACCTATGCCGTAGTATCGTTTTTGAAGCGGGAAGCTTAAAAAAACGCATATTTCTTACGCAGATTGTGAAGTTATGAGTGCATTTCAGACTTTGCCGATGCGCTCATCGTGATTTTTGAGGCATTGTCTACAAGAAACAACTCTTATTTTTGCTCTAGCAAAAGTTTGCAACAGGCCCATTCATTATCTGATGTACCTAAAAGAAAAAAAAGAAGAAATAAAATGTTGACGAGCATGGGTGCGAGATCTAAACGCGTTTTCACATCCATCCCCTGCTTCATTTTTCAGCACGACCCTGTCTGTCTGGCCTTCGAGAAGGCAATTTATCAACTCTATTCAATCGTGCGTGATATCGAACTCATCTTTATATTCTGATACACCCCTGCCGTGGACTTGAACTTTTCTAATAGTGTAATCCCTCAAGGTGAATATTCTTAATGTTGCTGTTGAAGGGCAAAAACCGAATTAAAGAAAGTCTATTAAGTATGTATAATATGAGAACAGTTTCTGGGTTGAAAGACTGACAGCTTACTTATACCATACTCCATGAGGGAAAAATTAGCAATGTTCATAGCACTTAAATTTTCCTCTCCAAAATGATACATTTTATAAAAATGCCAAATACACACATTGTGAAGTAAGAAGCCGAATAAATAGTTTGTTTTTTTTATGGGGTGAGGGGAGGAGGGTACATAGATCCATCCTATTCTTCGGATTATCCTAAAAAGTAGTAAATATCAACATGAAAAAATGACAACCTTCTGATTCTGATTCTACTCCAGAAGTATTTTCAACGATACGCAACATTTTCCCTTTTTTCCATGATCTTTTACCACTGCAATCATTGAACTCGTGTGTCAACTCAGTAGTTTGTAAAAAAAGAGAGATTTTGTAACGAGAGGATTTAGACGCCCCGGCAGGTAACAAATGACTAATTTTTGCAATTAGGAACTGCAATGTCTGACACATTTGTAAAAAACTTATTTGCATATGGAAACTAATGCCACATACGTTGTTTCTAAACTGACTGTGGGCCAAAAATTGTAGTTCCTGATTGCAAAATGTCCCTGCTTCTTGAGCCACCGCGCGTGCACGAGTCAGCGCAGTGTCGCTCTTTCACTATGAGCGCGGGCATGGAGATTGGAGAATCTCAGAGCGCCCGTATCTTGTCATGTATGCAACACGCACATCCTTCGAACACGAATAGTGGTATCTTCGCTTACGTTCAGGAGCCACGTTTCGTTGACCGGCCTTCTGCGCAGTGACGAGGCATGAATGATCGATTATTGATATTTCACCATTTGAGGCTTCGGTAAAGAATCGATTACTAAGGTGCTCGTGTAAATTTTTCACTCCCAGTGATTAGCCCTTCACGACACTATAAATTGTCAAAATGTAATGTCAGAGGCAAACAATACGCCTAACTACGAACCTTATATTCACCTTAATTCCGTTAAGAATAGTCGATTCTCGAAGGGACAACTTGTTTTGATAGATATCAATCGTTTTCCATTGATTTAGATTGACGAAACCCAGCGTTGCCACATCGCGAGAAACGCTATTCACCAGTACTAACGTGCTAAGGAAAAACGTCGTATGGGCCTTCAGATGTTGCTTTTCCTTCAACAAATCACGAATTTTCAGGAAAATTTGTGAATATTTCTCTCCCGGTTTTCAGAGAATTTTGGTCGTGATTAGATATAAAGTGTCTAAAAATTTCAAGGGAAAATATTCAAAACATTCTTCAAGAATAAATATTTTTTGAGAGGAAATTTAGCAACATTCGAAACTCAGACGGCGTTTTTCCTCAGCATGGCAGAGTAGTATTGTCGTGCTAAGGAAAAACGCCGTATGAACATTCGAGAGTTGCCAAATTTCTTTCGATACAATGTTTATTTTTTAGGAAAGTTATGAATATTTGTCCGAGAAATTTTTAAGACCTTCAGGTGAAATTGCGAACAAAATTACCTGAAAAATTGGAAGAAAAATATTGGCAAATTTTTTCGAAAATCCTTCATTTACCAACGAACATTTGGCAACGCCTGAAGGCTCATGCGGCGTTTTTCCTCAGCACGGCAGAGTAGGGTAGAAGGTGAAATCAAATCATAATTATGATTCAGAGCAGGCGTTCGCCTACAAGCGCTCGGCGCGGTTACCTAGTCGTCATCGGTGGTGGCAGCCAGTTCACCGCGCGTTAACAATGGCCACGACGGAGCGTTAAGCGTTATTAAAAGCGTTGCGCCTTCGACACGCCGCCGCTCGCAACGCAACGCAACGCGACGCGACGCTTCGACATGAACGACGCGGAGATAAGAGGCGCTACGCGCTGCGCTGGTGTAACCGCTCACGGATCAGCCAGACGTCCTCAAGAAATAAAAAGCGTCGTATGAGAATTTCCAAGTTGCAAGATTTCTTCTCATATAAGGTGCATTTTACTGTAAAACTAAAGAGTGGTTTTATCTGGCACATTCTTCGTCGATCGTAAAACGTGTGGTTATGACAAAAGGTTCATGAAGAAAAAATCGTAAAACAACTCGTAAAAAAAAGAGGAAGAAAAAAAAACAGTTCAAAATATGGATTAAGGAATTCTCCTGAGGTTTCTCGACGTATCAGTGCCACTTCAATTTTTTACGAGTTATTAATAGTTTATTTTATTAAATTTGTTGAAGAAGCGTCGTGCTGAAATTCGGTGGTTGCCACATCTCATCTTAAAGATAAACATCCTCGTATAAAATTTGTGGATATTTTTCCGAAACACTTTACTACCGATAGCGTAAAAAGTAAACAGAGAAATAGGAAATAAGTACAGGACGAATCCGTCAAAGTTAAAACTACGGTTAAAATATACATGTGATCCGGGGTTTATTTCGTGCCGTTCACTGGAGAAAAGTTCTACTTAATGTTTTTCCGAGTTATAAGTTTATTTTACCAAATTTTCAACAAAAACAAAAAAAAACCCATATGAAAATTCAGAGGCTGCAAAATTTCCTCCTATTGTAGAGAAATCAAAGTACTTGTACGACTCATGAATTTTTTTCTTTGACAAATACTCGAAATCTCAACAGGGAAAAACCGTGTTCAGGGTACAAAGCTGTTCGTTCAGCACGCAGATTGCCCTCTAATATTGTCAACAAATTAAATAAATCGTTCAGAACGTGGTTTTCATCGTTTCTCCTGTCGCGTTGGAACTTCAGTATACGCCATACCTCCCTTACTTTATGAGTATTTGCGGTTCCACCTGCAGCACATTTTTCAGATGTTCGTACTCTACGCAATAGTTCTAATATCTGAACATCGAATTTGAGGAAGCCAAGGTTTCTTTTTACAAATTCAATCAGTGGCGTAACGGGCGCCCCCGCAGACCCTGCTATGCAGGGAGGCCCAGGCGCCTAGGGGGCCCTCGGCCGCCGGAAATTTTTTTCCTCTCTCTCTTTCTTTGATGCTTAGCTTTGGTTTCAAACTTTGGGCCTTTACTTACAAAGATGGGGCTTTTTCCTCTGATTTTTATTGTTAGCTCGGGGGTTTTCATACTTCTTTCGGACTGTTCCGAACTTTTTGTTTGCTGGAGTGCCCCTGCCTTCCAATGTCCACTAAG
Source organism: Bemisia tabaci (assembly GCF_918797505.1). Lineage (NCBI taxonomy): Eukaryota > Metazoa > Arthropoda > Insecta > Hemiptera > Aleyrodidae > Bemisia > Bemisia tabaci. Next base: position 43,298,618 of record NC_092794.1, read on the forward strand.
TGATTACTAAAAATTTTCTCTTTTTTTGTCACTTTTCGTATTTTTCGGCTTTGGGAGGTCCAAGAATCTAAAGGGCCTCCAAGGCCCTTGGGGGCCCTTTGATTCTTGGGCCTGGGCCCCCTGAAGATCCTTGGACCCAGGCTGGGCCCCCGCCACCCTTCAGATCCTTGATCCTTTAGGGGCCCCATTTAATCGGGTACGGGCGGGATCCGGGACGGTGAGGGGTGAGGCATTCCAAGTCCGTGATTTGAGATGTATCGGGCCAAAAAATGGGAAGGGGGGAGGGGGGATAATTTTGGAATTTTATCGACAAATGGGGGGGCCTAGAAATATTTTTGCGGGGGGGGGGGGCCAGCGGAAGTCCGTTACGCCACTGAATTCAATCGCATATTCATGACTCTATTTTTTTTCTCTTTTTTTTTCTACATACTGAGAAAAAAGTTACGAGCTACATAGACGTATACCTCCGTTCCAGAATCTGAGGCCGAGAGTTCCGGGTGCTGGAGCCGTAGCTTCAATTGCTCCGGGTGCTACGCCCGGATCGCGGACGTTACGTCTAAATAGCCCGTGAATACAGCTTCCACGGCCAGAGTTTTTTCTTCAGTTGACGATTTGAATTTCCACTTCAAAGCGTATTTTACCCGACTCCATGACATTAAATCGGTTGAAATCGTGCAACATCCGGATTCTCCTACGGCGATGTTCCAGGCCGGATGATACACACAATCGGAAGAAAGTTAGCCTTGGAAACCTTTTACTTTTCCGACACCGTAGCACCGCACCGCGACGCCAGGGGTCACGTCCGCCGTCCGTCGGTACTGTCGAGCATCCCGGATTCCACGTCGTCCGACGTCGTCGTCGTTGCGTCGACTCGGGATAAAGGAACCGGGACCGGGAGAGATGTTACGAAACAACCGAGGACCTCCCACCTCCCCGTCGAGGCTACGGATTCGATCGACATGAACCCACCTAGAGTCCCTTTATACTGAGAGTCAAGACAATTCGGCTCATGGATGTCACAAACGGGAATAAAGATTACAGAAATTGAACGTTTTTCGTAATCTTTGATCGGCCCATTCTCAAATGCCTTTCTCCGTTCCTCCTCTCATTCCGTTTGTTCCTTGCCGAACCCGTAATTCTCTGGTCCATTCCAGATTATAATCTTTGCAATTGGTGAAAATGTAATCTTTATTCCCGTTTGTGACACTGCGGAGGCCTAAAATACGGGAACCAATCAGAAATGGATTCAAATTGTCTTGACTCTCAGTATAAAGGGACTCTAGGAACGTTCCGGTGATTCGTCAAGCTCGAGTGACGTGGTCGAAGTCGAACTGGCTGGCGATTGTGTCGCATCGATTTGGTCAAAAATCTCGGCAGATTTTGAATTTTTAGCCGAAAAGAGAGGATGATAGCCCCTGCGCATGAGCCTAAAGAATCATTATAAACCCAAAAATTGGCAGAATTCAGAGAAATGAAAGCAGAGGAGCGTTAGGAAAAAACCCTCACATTCGGACAGTTATTGATTTCTGTTTCAAATGAGAGGTTTTTTTCTTAACACTAGTCTGCTGTCATTGTTCTGAATTTTGCCAACTTTTGGGATTAGAATGACTCATTAGGCTCAACCCAAACATTGGCAAATTTCAGAGCAATGAAAGCAGAGTAGTGTTGGGGAAAACACCTCGCATTCGGTACAGAAAGCAACAACTGTTCGAATGTGAGGTTTTTTTCCTAACCTATTCTGCTTTCATTTCCTTTAATTTTGCCGATTTTTGGATTTAGAATTATTCTTTAGGCTTATGCGCAAGGGCTATCGTCTTTTTTTGGGATAAAAATTCAAAATCTTCCGAGACTTTTCACCTGATCGATGCGTTACATCGCATGACAGTTCGATCACGTCATTTGAGCTTGACGAATCACCTTAATCGATCGCCGTGACCCGATCTCACACCCGTTCGATAGATAAATGATTAAATAACCGGTGTGGATTCGATCGACAAGCCCATAGATCGATCGACAAACCCGTGAATCGATCGAAAAACTTGGGAATCGATTGACAAACTTGTGAATCCATCGAAGCACGTACTTATTTTTCAATCGATTCATGTCGATCGAATCCATACCCTCCCCTGCCCGTGGTACTATAAGCGGTCCGACTGGCGCACGGTGGATCGAAACCTGCAAAAAGTCGGACATGGGCGATTCTCACAAATAGTCATTTCATTGATGCAAATATCTTCCCAAAGAGTTATATTTTATGATACAGGTATTGGTTTTCAATTTTTTAACCCCAGTTTAACGCACACAGCCTCCTAAAGTGGCTCAGGCGGCACTCGAAAAATGTTGCCTCACTCGAGACAAACCGTTCGCCTGTTGGTATTTCCCTCCGATAGATTTATGACAATTTCTGACTAAAGTAGCTTGTCCTCCTCCTTAAGTAGAATATATTTCACTAATAACAAGTTAAAATATCGCTATTTTTATAAGCGGTATTCTTGCTTAAAAGTACCCTCCTCAATACCGTAAAAATAATAATATAGCTAGACTTTTAACTAGCTATTTCAGCGTATTTCAGGGAAACCTTTGTATAGCAGTGTTGCCTGATCCCTGAAGATTCATTATCAAGAAAAATTGGCTGCCCCAAAGTGCCATTTTGGGAATAAAGCTTAAATGATTTTGAAAAAGTGAAGTTCATAAAATGGTGGCTCGAGAGAATTCGAATTTCACAGGTCTGTGGCAAATAAACACCGGGCATTTGATAGGTGATCTATATGTAATTTTTAGTGATGAGTCCGAAAATGACCTTGGTTTTCTCCTACACCCACCGATTTTCCGGAAAATTGAGATTTTCCACTTAAAATGGACTTTTCGGGAAATGTGATTTTCCGGAAAACTGGTGCATGGTAAAGAGAAACCAAGGTCCTTTTCGAATCTAGGAGACAAAAATACATGAGAAAACATGCCTTGCTTGGTTAAAAAAATGTCCACGTTGTTTCAGATAACGGGGTTTTCCTCTCAAATGTCCTAATCGACGCATATGATGCTAATCCGTTTTTCTTGCGTCTGAAAAGACGGGAAAATTATATCAAGTTGGTGTCTAATGGAGAATTTTTCATCTACTACTTGATGCTAAAGTCAAAAATGGCCTAAATTATTTTCTATCTTCTAACTATTTCCCAAAAACTCGCGTTTTTTTGACATCAGATTTTTTTTTTTTTTTATGTTTAAATTCTTCGGAAAATTATAAGTTAATAGAGAAAATTGAGGTAATTTGAGCTTCAGCAGCAATCATTAAGCCGAAGAAGCTCCATTAGATACCTAAGTATAAATAAAGGCAGTGTACAATGGTGACTCGCGGGGACCTTAATTAGGAAGGCTCGGATAATACATGATTTGTGTTGATTGATGTGTATTTGATTTGTATTTTTCTCTCATATTTTTTCCCCTTGTCATTTTCTTTTGTTAGAAAGCTAAAAAGGTGCCCCAGGAATGAAGGGGAAAGGAGATCCTCTGTTTTCCTCTCAACATTTTCGGATTTCTATTAATTCATTTTTTGGGGGAGAGGAGGGGGAATGGTAAAAGAGATGAGTAATATACGTTTTATATACGATATTTAAACATTTTACCGGAGAGAAAAGTCCATTGAACACTTAAAACTCCGATTGAAATGAGTGTAGAAAGTTTAAACTTATCTGTTGTTAAACAATATCTCTTTATTTATCTGAAATTGTGCCAAAATACATATCTAAACCCAATAATCAGGAAAATAGTCATCAAAAATGAAATCTGCGACGAAAAATACATAAGAATCATGTATCCTGATTTGTTTTATGAGCGCAAACACTACGTAAATGAGCAAACCAAGTCGCGTGATGTGCCATGTCCGGCCTGCCCTATGACTCGATCCACCGTGTGGCGCCTTCCTTAAACATGTTTTCATTCCTAGATTGTCGACGATGTCCACACTGATTGTGAGCTGATAGTGACGCCTTGCACAATGCAACTATTCGTACTCCACGGATGGGCGTGTTGCATATTGAAAACTTGAAGGCGCTTTCACATTACGAAAACTCCACTTAGTTGTCGAAGCAACTATTCGTGTTCCTCAAGTATCTATGCTACTCAGTGTAAACTCGTAGAATTTCGGCCGATGGACAGCTTGCATACCACGAGGATTTGCAATGCGAGTGTCCGATCGAAAATCCCGCGAAAAACACGATGCTGCCCCTGCCTTTCTCCAACCAACTCCTAAGCTCAAAAGAAGCTTGAAAGGAGTTATGGGATGCTTTCTCAACTCTTTTTCGTCCAATATGCAGGTTCCATTCCATACTGCCGTGCTAAGGAAGAACGCCCTATGAACATTTGAGAGTTGTCAACTTTTCTTCGTTAAAATGTTTATTTTTGAGAAAAGTTATGAATCTTTTTCCTTGAAATTTTCAGGAACTTCAGGTGAAATTGCGAACAAAATATTCTGAAAAATTAGATGGAAAATATTCATAAGTTCCCTAGGAAATTTGTGTTTTAAAAAGGCAAATTTGGCAACGTCTGAAAGCTCATACGGCGTTTTCCTTTAGCAGCATGGTTGATTTGACCGATTCCGTCTCTTGCGGGTGCAGCTGCTATTTAGCAGTATCAAAAACGGCATGGAGAAGTGATAGATGAAGCTGCGTCAGCGTTGGTAAGTGTTCATTTTCTTTCTCCCCATTTTTTTTTCGCTCCTCCTGTGGATTAGGGCTCCTGGCGATACCACGTTATTAAAAAATGCACCGAGAGCTTTACGTCCAGTAACAGCACAGTGTCCTCTACCTGATCGGGCTCTCCTAAGGGGGTGTGGAAACGAGCTTGTCAGAAAAGTTCCCCCGTTCTTCTTCCGAATAATTGTGGATTAAGTATAGCTTCTGATTTGGCAATATAATGGATGATTTGGCAATATAATGGAAGAAATAAGGAAGTAAATTCAAAACCTGAGAATCTTTTCATTAAACTATGCGAGACTTAGATATTCATGTGAAAGCCGCACTATAACTTAAAAGAAGTGTGACTTTTTTCTTTTTCATAAGAAAGAGCGGAAATTCAAAACCTGATCAGTGCCATTAGGTGTTGCTATGATTGGGCAGTATAAGAGGAAAATTTAGAAAAACTTCCTCGAAGGGAGGCATTTAGGCTCTTTCATGCTGCTGGAAGACATGCATAATTTTAGCAATAACCTGATGGCACTTACCAGGTTTTGAATTTCCACTCCACTCACTGGGAGCTGTCCAACAGGCCGATTATTGAAATTTTTCTTTCATTGGGCAGACATAGATGACATGGCGTAATTGGTCAGCTATGTCTTGTTGTTGCTTTGACGTGCCTATGTCGGGTAGAATTGACGACATGCTATTGGAAGCTAAAGAGATGCCTTTGGCTTTTCCTCAATTCTACCTGACATACGAGGTCTGTTAGATTAGAAACCGGATTTTGGTCAGAACTAGCCCACAATGCGTCCAAATTACGTTTTCTTGAGCTTTTCTGATAGCTGAAAATATATTTAAGAACGCTACGTTCACAAATTTGAAAAATCATAATTAGCTTTGTTGGTATGTGGCTTGAAGTAAGGCAACCTCAAGGGTGTTTTGCGATTTTTATGTTTGACCGAACTTGTCTCTCTTTTTTCGGTCTTGCACTACATTTTTCAACCCACAAGGATGATTGGAGTTTCGTCTCCATATCGTAGCCGTACACTTAAGTATTGTCACCGAAAATTATCCTATCCAAAAATGTAGGATCATTGTTAGAACGTTCAAGCAGCTAAAGGAAAATTGACATTTGGTTGGATTTTCGTTCAACGGACAACAATCAAGGGGCAAGTGTACCTGAAACTCGATGCGTGTCTACATATTCTATCAAAATTGTAGGTACAGAGCCTTTAGAAATATTACTCTGTTCAACAAGCTCGAAACGACCATTTTCGAGCACTTTTGCCCGCACTTCTTCCACGTGACAAATGTCAGTTGCCGTTGAGGGTCGATTCCCACACTCCTCATCTTCGACAAACTCCTGACCAGTTTTGAATCGTTTAACCCACTCAAAACAGTGGGAAAATCTCATAAAATGATCTTGATAAACTTTACTTAGCATACCAAAAGATTCGGTACAAGGTATACCGAGTTTAAAACAAAATTAAATGTTGAGTCTTTGCTCTATCAGTGATCGCATGCTGAAAATCGCAAAACGCACCTGACTTACTCGTATTCAAGATGACACACAATAAACACTGATCAAAATAAACAAAATCTGTGAACGTAGCCTTCTTAAGTATATTTTCAGCTATCAGGAAAGCTCAAGAAAACCTAATTCGGACGCATTGTGGGATAGTTATTACCAAAATCCGGTTTCTAATCTAACAGACCTCGTAGATATGACAAAACAGCAATAAGATGTAGCCGACCAATCACACTTTTAGTGCCATTTAACCTATGTCATCTATGTCCCCTAACGAACAAAAAATTTCAATACTCGGCCTGCAGGGTCCCAGCATTCCCGTGTTCGTCGGATGTTTTGATAGGGAACCAAAAGGCTTTGAAAAGGTCTACAAGATTACAGTAATGTTTGTTCTGATGTTCTCTGCTGTTGTTTGGAATCTAATTTACGTAATATAGCCTGCATGGCTTTGCGTTTGATACCTCGGTGATATCTCGTGCCAGTTCGATGATTCCGGTAGACAACTAGAACTGTTCCTGGAGCACTCAGACTGTGGGTCAAATTAACCATTCTGTGAATTGAGGGTTGGGCGAGTATTGGAACCAAAAATTTGCCTTCATAATGATGACGTTCCTTTTTTCATGATCTTATCTGACGCTTTTGAATGACAACTTTTGCCTCGAAGCAGTAGATGGTTCGAATTATCTAACGTCTCACAGAGGGAATATTAAGCTTACATTCATCCATCATATTCGCGTTTTGAACCGATTTTAAGTTTCCTGGAAATATTCCGGTTTTTCAGCCGTTTTGATCAGTGTGCGACGTACGGCGCAGAACGTTGCCCTAGCACAGAGCGGGAACAGAGACTGGTTATTACCAGTTTGAACCAGCTTACCAGCTGTGTAAACCGACAGATCCGCGAATGCTACCTAATACGGGAAAATTGGGAGTTTGCGGAAAGTTATGAACGCTGCAAACTGAAACTAAGACCTGAAATAAATAAGAGGAAACACAGAAAATTGAGGATAAATTAAAAATAAGAGAGAAATGAACTCGGAAAAAATGGATTCGGATTCTTACTTGCTAGTGTTCCTTTTCAGGTCTCCCAATCCGATATTGAATCCAGTCGAAGTCATCGTCGAACGCTACAGGTGTTTTTCGACACTGCGAAATAGATGCTGGAAGTTAGAGTACGAAATTAGTCACCGAAATATTAGCACGAAACTCCACGGATGATAAGACGATAAGCGGGCGACACTCTTTACCTAACCTCAAAACAGGTAAGATAATGGAGGGGGGATATCAGTTGGCGGTTTTTTTAGCACCGATAAAGTTTAAATTAATCCGTGTCTCTGATTGGTTCGATGGGTCACTTCAAACGTTTCCTATTGGTCTGGAAAACTCAGGAAAAGTACGGTCTGCTATACTCAAGACAGCTTCTTCTGAAAAAAAAGATTTTTTTAAATACCCAAGCACATAAACAGCATATAATTTTCCAACTTCAATCGTATCATGAATTTTTTTCAATTTTACAGAACTAAAAGTTATTAAAATCCTCTAGAAATTTGTAGAAGTTTTTTTTTCTTTGAAAAGCGGTCAAAATGACTGAATGTCTTTTGGGTTTAGCAGTTCTTTTTAGGCGCATTGTTTACATCAGTATCAGTCACCCGAGATCGTCCGAAAACGAGTCAGCTGTTAAACCGTGTCTGTATTTGAACGTCCAACTTAATTTCCCTGAAATTAAGCTACTTTTACAACTTTCCATCGTTTAATCGCATTACTTATTCGAATTACGTTCGCGCATCATCCTATGAAGTGTTAACTTGTACCGTTACCTTTAACAATGATGGCAAATAGGGATAGTGAACAGTGCACTCTTCGGTGAGAGAAGTTGTCTGGTCTTCTCTATAATTCATGGATTTTGTGTACAAATTTCACACGTAACCATGCTTTCAGTTTAGTTTAAGGTCCAAAAATGCTAAATCAAGCCATGGTTGATGCATTATATTCAGCTACTTATGTTGAAGATTACTTAGACTGCGTAGAGAATCTTCCAGACGATCTCCAGAGGTATCTTACTCGCATGCGAGAGCTGGATGTAGTCTACCAAGGTATATACTTTTGTTCCATTTCTTCTCTCTAGTAAGCCTAATGCCACTATTTCAGAAACAACCTGTCTGCAGTTATAATACTGGAATCCAACTTCAGAATATCTCTCAAGGCAAAGTCTACTATCACAGATGATACGTTTTTGTATCATGTGTGACAGACATTCTTTAATTTCGTTCATACTAGCAGCTTAATGCGCAGCTATCGATGGGAGTTACAGAATATAGCTTTCATGGACTCTTGATCCTTATCATTACCTCATCATTTCTGGCTGGATTTGGATCTGGAAAGTGTACCTTCTTATGGACCCTGGTTGAAAGCATAACATATGATTTTAAGGCCTTGAGGAAGTGTTGTCCAGAAGATGCAGATCCGCTTAAATTTTCATTGAGACCAGAATTCAGCATTTATTTGTGAGTTTTGATGAGAATTTTGAGATCTCTTAAACGGGGTCGCGTCAAACCTGTTTTCATCTGAGATCATATTGCAACAGTGTTCAGATGAAGGCATCTGCGCGCACTTTCGATTCAGATCATGAAATATACATTTAACCTGCATTGAAACACTCTATTAAATGTAGGAACTATCTTTCATCAAATCTCAACTTTAAAGTCTCAATTGTTTCTGAAAATCCAACAATTACTGTTGTTAACAATCTGCACAGGTTAATTCATAAATCCAAATTGATGCAATCTCCAGAGAAAAACTTACAAATCTCTGTTGCACCTGAAAACAGGGGTGCAGAAACCTCTCGAATTTTTAATTGGTTTTATGTGAGAGTAGAAAAGCCAGCAAGGTTACTTACTTTACAAGTTGCTTATTATTTGGCATTTTGAGGTGAAAATAATTTTTTTAGCAAAATCATGAATATTGTCACGTCAAGTTCTTCTTACAATAGGTCATCATGTCACAGTTTCTGAGTTTAAAGGGGTTTTGAATGGAAAGGCCAAGAAATTTTTGTAGCCCTGTCTGATAAAAATCGTAAGATAGATGTTAAAGTTTTTTCCTGCCTATTCTTGGCAAATCAAATTCATTAATTTTCCATTTTCTTCCAAAATTTGTTGGTTCATTAACTCTCCACCGTAATTCTCTAAAACATTCACCATTGGCATCACTTCCTAGGCATTGTTTCAAGAATTGTTAGGACCTCCCTCCTCCCCTATAGGAAATGCCCCCAAAAGTTCATCCGTGAAGGGGGGGGGTTGCTGATGAGAGGATTTGCCTGGTATCTAATTCATTCTGAGGGCGTCCCTGTTTTAATGTCTCTGAACCATTCTTTCCAATAAATGATGTTCAATCTTGTTTTGCAGATGTGCTTCGAGACGTGGAGCAGTTATCAAGTTTTGACGCAAGCCAAAAAGATTCAAGGAGACGAAACATTTTGCGAGTACAAACTGCATTGATCCAAGCACAGGAACTTGGAGACCAGAAACTCCAGCTAGTCCAGCAACTTCAAGATCTTATCGAAAACAAATCAAGGCAACTCGAAATAGATTATCACAATTTAGGCTCTGGTAAGTAGCACGTTTAGTTTCATGAGTGGAGGGGTGCAGAAAATTCACAATCTAACAAAGGGAACTCATCTGTCGGTCCTCTATTGAGAAGCGACTGATCAGTTAGAAAATGGACCTTCCTCGCAATTCATTCTGCAAATGCCACCTGAGAAGCCTTGTGAGTTGAGAAGTCCATTTTGAAGCATCCAAAAGTACGCTTTTTAAGGAAACCATAGAATATTTTTCAAGAGCTATTATCGAAAATTCCCAACATACAAAGCAGAGACATTGCAAATCATATCCCAGGTCAAACTAAAATGCTACTAAAACCCAAGAAGTCTCAAGAACAGACAAAAATTCAAGGAAAAACAAAACCAATTTGAAGGAAAATCCAATGAAAAGCATTCCTCATTGAATATAAGTGCTTTGGACAATCTAGAACGAAGGACTAAAAATAATTCATTTGGACGTATTTCTTCAAGAAGGAACTATGTGTATAGAGTTTGCATGCGACATAGTTCCTTTTAGTATAAATTTGTCCAATTTTCGTTGATAATTCATTTTTCTTGTTTGGAAGATGCTAAGTACCAGGTTGACTAGTTTTTTACTTAAGAAGTTTAACTTTTGTTTTTACCCAACTGAAGATGACTCGATTTCCAGCAGGAACATTTTAGCTGTTGTAATTGGTTTATATGTTACAATTTGGAACTACCATTTTCAGCTGATCCGTAAAAGTACTTATCTGCATGTGAAATTCGAAAGCAAACTTGTTTCTATAGTCCCATCAGTGTTTTTAGCCTTGTTGAGTACCCCTGATTTTGTCTCTAAATTTGATTGAATTGTCTTTGTCTTGGCTGCCATGTAGAGGGGTATCTTTTATTTGGTTGAGCGAGTCCCGATGCTTGTTTTAGGTCACCTCATTTAGAGATACATAAATTCTTATGGATCTCGTCAGCATACAGGCTAAAATGGCCCTGTGTAGAACAGCATTTAATTTGCAAAAGTTTGCATTTATTTTAAGTATTCTCTCTCTTTTTTTTCTAGATTTTGGTAAAGAACAAGAAACCACTGATAACCATGTCAAAGAAAAAGAAAGCAGTCAGCAAACACCGGTAGTGCAACCAGTACAACAAATTGACAAAAGCGGAGAGCGACAAAGTAAACGACCCCGAAGGCTCAGAACAGAAGTCGACACTAGTTATCCAATCGAGCCAATCAGTGAACAAACAACACCTTTGCCGCGAGCAACTGCAACGGCAACCAAGAAAAATCAAGCGACTGGGAAGAAGAAAAAGCGGAAATCGAGACAGCAACGGGAAGAAACGCCTCCAAGGGAGGATGAAATACCCATCGATCCTGATGAGCCAACATATTGCCTCTGTGATCAAATTTCTTATGGAGAGATGATTCTGTGTGATAATGATTTGTGTCCTATTGAGTGGTTTCATTTTTCATGTGTTGCTTTAGCTACTAAACCAAAGGGCAAATGGTTTTGCCCTAAGTGCCGTGGTGATAGACCTAATGTAATGAAACCCAAAGCGCAGTTCCTTAAAGAATTGGAGAGGTATAATAAAGAGAAAGAAGAAAAAGCCTAAGTACTGGTGCCAGTTCAAGCACAACAATTTTTAATTTTCTACTTTACAATCACTAATTCTTTTATCTGTGCTAAACTTCTCATCTTGAACTCAATCATGCCAGTAGTTTCAAGAATTTTTTTCCAATCTCCTGTGAAATAGGTTTGTGTTTTCTTTCACGGTGTAATGGTTAGGTTCAAGAACAATAGGGCTGCATTTTGCAACTAGGAACTACAATATCTGGCTCACCTGTAAAAGACGCATGTGCTCAGGGAAACTATTGGTACATATGTTGTTTCTAAACTCAGCTAGATATTGGAGTTCCTAATTGCAGAATTTAGTCCAAAAGTGCTGTTGCACGCAAGAGTTACAGCCATGTAAAGAGAACCTCTGCAGTAAAATCTCACGAAAATGTTGATGGGCACATCAAAAGTCTAAATTCCACTCTGTAGCTTGCAGTTTGCAAAGCTCTTAACGCATTTTCAAATTTCTTACGTCTGTAGGCACTCTCTTTCCTAATGTCCCATCTATCCTGTTAAAAAACGCATGACCATCATATCTGGATAGTATTTTGAGTGCATTTATAAAATATATCTGATCAATGGTATTATATCCAAAATCTGTTTTTTAGAGAATTTCAGTCATAATTCATTTTCCATCTGAAAAACCAGTAATTTCTTGAAAATTATCTTGATTTTTTCTTCTCTGTCAGCTAAATAGTCTTTATAAACTTCAAGCTATGAAATCGGCTTATTTCTCTTCAAAAAAGTAAAATAGGAGGAATCTCAATACACCCTAATGTGGTTTTGCTTTTTAGCCATCAAAATATTTCCCTGTATGATGTGAAAATTGACATAAAGAATATATAAAGCACTTAACGGCTGATTTCTAGAGCTACATACCTGGAATTAATTTCTCAAAATTTCTGTCCATGCTTTATTTGTCATTATAAGACAAATCTAGAAATTGACCTAAAAGTTTAATAATTTTTTCTTCTTCTCATGTCTAACTTTCAAAAGTTTTAAACCTTAATAATTTATCTTTCTTTTTTAAAGTAAACTATATTTGTGCTTGGAAATTATAAAATTTTTCCATAGGGATATTTGGTTTTGGAGTTCAGACGTTGAGTGCTGCTCAAGTGTCAGCCAAATTAGGCAACTTAATATGGATCGTGAAACTAGAAAACAGTTTTGCTCATTCAACCCTGTGAATTACATGTCATATTTCACTATTAAACGATAATGTTGCATCGTTCTTGCAGGACTTTAAGGTGAATTTTCCTTGTGTTTGGAAAATTGTTCATTCTAAAATTTCGAGCCAAATGTATGAGTCATCTTCTCCTGAAAAATAGAATTTCAGAAGTGCTGCAACAAAGATTTGCATTTTTTTCTTGTTTCATTTTTGATGTGTTATTCTACTTTTCCTTAAGTTGCTTTTAAGAATTATTCAACAGCGCATGGAACATTGATTAACTTGGCATTTTGCACAGTAATTTTTTTAGTTTTATGGAAATGTACATGGGTTAATTTTTTAGCATGAAAAAGAATTGAGTGTAATTTTCAAACAAATGCGGCTCAAGTTGGTGCCAAATTTCTATCTTTAAGAATACATCTTGTTTGGGGATAACATTACCCCATAGAGAGCAAGCACCTCTTGATACCTCTACCTTTGAATCTCCGATCTTTTAATGATGCTGCAGTAATATGACTTTTCTTTGCCAAACGTTGAATGTTGTTTCCTGAGGTTGTTAAATAATTTAAATTAGATTTCATTTCATCATTTTTAGAGAAGAAAGTTTTTTTAAAAATTGTTTAAAGAGACAGATACTCTAACTAAATTCCCACTTTTCTTTCTTTATTAATACTGTCGAACTGTGCTGGCAAGGGTGGGAGCTGTATTTAAATTCACATTTCTAAGTACGTTGGATGTTATTATTTTATAAAAATCTGTAGATTCAGTAAATAAATAAGTATTTATTCTTTACTTTACTGTTGCTATTTTCCTCTTTTTACTCTGATTGTGACTCAGTTTTATATGGGTGAAAACTTGAACGCCGAAATAAGAAAAAACGCTGATGCAAAATTTGTATGAACAATTTCAGATGATGATGTTTCAATACATGTACTACCTTATCAATACTTTCACATTTATTTCATGAATGCGCCATCATTTCTGTGAATAAAGTAACCTCTTTGAGAATGATAACTGAAAGTGGAAGTGTTAATGATTAAATGTGTAGAGACTCCCATTGGACTCCTTTAAAATATAGAGGGTCACTAGTCAACTACAAAGTTGAGTTTTAAACACCAATCTGAGGATGTGAGTATTCCATCATCAAAAAAAGATTTTGAAAAATTTTGTACATTTTTTTATTTTAAAATTAGATGTATTTACATATGTAATATCATTGAAACACTGATTAAATGCAATTTCATAATTATCTACAGAGAAGTAATTAAAATGAACGCTAAATAATTTTAAAATAATCACAGGGGCCATTTGAAAAATTATTCAAAAGACATTCACTAACATTTTCACGAGATATAAAATTTTCTTAGTTAAAAACAAAGCTACCTAGATTCCATTACACTTAATAATTAAATAAAAAAAGAAAGAAAAAAAAGAAGAAATGTTCACTTTTTCTTAGAAATACTGTATGTAATTACAAAAATCATGCAATACCTACATACAAAACAGGTAGAGTTTTACAGCTCTTGCTCCTTCAATCCCAAACTCAAGAGGCTGGAATTACACTTTTAAGAATTCGAATTTATTCAGACTAGGACTGTAAAGCAAGACAATTTTTTTAGAGAACCCAAAGAATAATAATAAAAAAAAAAAACTTTGGGGCATAAAATTACACAGGGAGACCTTAACATCTAAACAAACAAATGACAGTCATACAAGAAGGAAAAAAGGAAAATTTTTGAAGTCTTTCTACAGAAGACAGTATGAGATGTAAGTGTGCTAACATTATGTAAAAATATTCACACTTAATATTTGCAAGCTGAGTTCAAGTGCAGATGCAAAAAAAAGTAATCTAATATTGAAAAGCAAGTTGAAGACACTGCTAATAAAAGCCCTCAAATTTATATTTGTATTTCTTCTCCTCCAAAAGAAAGAAAGAATGAGGGTTGAAAAAAAAAATCACAAATCTTGTAAAAGGAGATGAAAATCTACTAAAATCAGAAACAGGAAAAACAACTTTTTCATACGTATGGGAGTTCTTTTAAAAAAAAAAATGAACTTAAATTATTCACATATTGTTTGAGAACTGTGCCATGCAATTTTGTTCTTCATGTTGTGTGTGAGAAAACTGTCTTTCTGGGTTTGATAAACATAAACTGGATCAGTCAAGGGTGAGCAAGCATTTAGGAGGGAAACTTGTTGGAAATTGACAGGAAAAAATTGAAAGCATGTGCAAACTGACAAAACATAATTCAATTCGCTCAGCAAGTAAGACGAAGAGGGAAATCTAGTAGTACAAATAACCTTCAAGTTTAAATGTAAATAAAATATTTTTCTCGTCTTCTTGAACTTGCAGATAAAGAAGGTAAAAAAAGAGGGTAAAATTTTTCTTTTCGATTTGGTAAGTACTTTTAGCACACCAAGTTATAAAGTTGCCTATTCACCAAGTTTAAAATTTGAAAGAGCTCTCAAGAAACATGGGGGGCCAGGGGAAAGGTGTAGAATTCAAAAAAAATTCGAGGCTGTAAAACTTGAAAATGTAAATTCCAAGCGCTACCTTCTTGGCAGTAGAATATACAGCTTGATACATTTATAGAATCTTAAAGAACACCGATCAATTGGTGTAGAGGTGAGAATTATTGGCAATTTAGCAACCGAATTAACGAGAAAAGTTTTGAAGGTACTGAGTTAGGCTGGACCCTCCTCAAATCTCTTTGAAAATTAAAACTGTATTCTCATGAATTCAGGAATAGTGAAAGCGAGCAAAATTTCAGTTAGAACATGCTTTCAAAGGAATGACACAATCCATCGATACAATAAAAATAATATTGATTATACAAAATCTTGAGAGAATATTTACACTGTTTACACATTCAAAATTATTGAATTTTATGCTGCAGCACCACTTGACTGAAGAGGGAGGATCTTACAGGGTACATGAAATAAAATAATGAAAAACAATATCCTTGCTCAAGAGAAAAAGTAGGTAGTTGAAAAAATAACACATGACATAGCCAAGTTATTCATATTCATGGCTACTTTTAAGTAATAAACCTAAAAGCAAGTGTGAATTTGTAGCCTAGGGACAAGCAATCATTCAAGTTGTGCACCGTTGCTGTGCTTATTACAGCAAAACTAAAAGTCTACAGAGACTTAAAGATTAGAATCTTTTAAATGAAATTAGCCTCCAAGACTGTAACCCAAGAGAATTCGATAATTGAAACAAACACTATCGTGAATCGAAGAAAATTCAATTTTAAAAATCAAAATTGAAAGGCTCAGGGAGTTTAAACGGCATATCAAGGCTCAAATACAATACTACCTTGGTGGCATTCTCAGCAAACACGACTTAGGGAGTAACCATAATTTACGAGACACTAAAGTTACATTTACTGACACTCACCCACTCTCTGTGAAGCTTAGTAAGATTACCCTGGAAAAAAGGCCTACTGTAAAGTCTCAGAAGTCTCCCCTGCCCCCCCCCCCCCCCCCCCCTAGATTCAGGATGATTAAACTGAAGAACAAAAAAAAAAAAGAAGAAAAGCCACCCATTCAAAATTTCAGGGAGGAGTTCTTACAATGGGAGGGCTATAAGCTGTCTGTATCTCTACTCCAGTCTTTCAAGGACAACACAAAAGGCGTTTCATTAATTTAGAAGGTTGGGGTTGCTTTACGGATTGAAAAAATAACCATTATTGCCATTGAAAAACATAAGAATGAGATACAAAATTGCAGCTTACTTTTAAAAAATTGTGTGATATTATGTTGGAAAAAAAAGTTGCATTATGCAGAGTTGAACTTCATCTGTCCCTGTTACACTGAGTAACTATAGCTGAGACAACATCCTCCTTTCGAGGCATTACGTAATTCTTGAGTAGCCCCTTCGGGACACTTTGATATTTTGGGTATAAAACAGAAAAATAAGATGTCTTTTAGGAGAGTGAAATTTCACGTAATAGTGCCACTGTAGCTGTCAAAAAGTTTCAAATCTATCTGTTTCTTTCTTGGAACCAAAATAATTGTTCTTCTTTCACTCCCTGAAATCTTATGAATTGCTCTTCTACGGTGTTGTTTATTGGGCAACTACATTAAAGTGGGTGGCAAGTAACTTGAGGAGTAATAGAAGTATCAAATTTTTGTCATTTTCTTTGTGATAGCAATTCAGGTGAAAATAAACACATCCGTCACAAAATGAAAATTGGAAATGCTAACAAATACAACTATAACGATATTGCACCAGCAATGGAAATTGAAAACAAGGAGGGGAGGGGATGGCAGTAAAAAATTGCAATGATTGGTTACAGAGGCTGTCGTCGTTGATGGGCCTACAACTGAGATTAGGAACTAAGGAACTTTTACCTCACACTTCATCTACAGGGACGAATTTCCTTCAAACTTCCCTCGCAAACTCCTCTCAGTCAGTCTGTGTATGGCCAAAGTATAATCTCACTTTTTGACTACCTTAGCCAGTTAAACTGAGCAGAAACTAGTTTGTCAAACTGACAGTGCTCATTGTCAGTTCACCGGATTACTTCGGCCAAAGTGTGAGGTAACCTTGCTCTGGTGGACAAAACATATTAGTCTGATGTATTAAAACAAAATAAAACTATTCTACAATCGGCAGCATGATTGGAAATAAAAATCAATGATCAGCAACAATGATTAGATGTCATTTACAAGGAAAAAGACGACACAACTTACTAAAAGCTACCAGAAAGAGGAAAGAGTAACCAACAGGGCTAAAAAATAAAGTTTGATCATTGGCCTCTTGAGAGGAGATATGGACAGCAGTGGCCAAGAACTGGATGTGTGTAAAACTGATCAGGAATATATTTTCCTCCAGAAAATTAGCTTGCAACTATTGAGCTAACTTTAACTTCGCATTTAAAAATCAAACTGTTACTGAGGCTCAAATTATAAAAATTACAATAAATGATATAACTGGGTTCTAAAAACAAAGAAACTTAGGAAAGTTGAGAGAGTAAAACTGCAAGTTTAGATCTGAAGAAATACAATAGATAAATGAACACTCCAGCTAAAATAAAATAATAAGGACAGTTGAAAAGATTTTTAAGATGCTAAAGTTGCCAACAAAAAAGTAACAGATGAAATGTGCAAAAGCTTAGCCCCTCTTGTAGTTTCAAGAGGAAAAGCAAAACAGAGAGCAATTATCGCGGACCCTGCTTCTACATTTGCAGCAAGGAAGATAAGGAACGTTATCGATGAACTCCCCAGAGCTAGGATAAGGAAAAGAAAAATAAGTAAATATACTGGGCGTTCTGTTGAAAAGCTACTCGAGTAGGATAATCTCTCTCCTACCAGCAAAAAAAAAAAAAATATTCTACTTACAGAAGTAGCCAAGAGTTTATGGCTTGAAAGCAATTTACAAGGAGCATTTCACTGTTCGGTGTACGTTATCAAACCTAGCAACCAAAACGACACAGCTTGCTATGGAACATGAAGTAAAACATCCTCATTAATGTAGAACTGGACCACTAGACAAGGTGTGAATTTAAGGATACTGATAGGGAACATTGCTCGATTACGAAACCTGCCAATACCAACTAAGTGCGCGATTTGATTGAAGTACGTATTTGTTTTTCTTGCAAACGAGGAGTTCAAATTTCCTAAGACCGATGTAAAATAAAACCGTTATTATCTTATAAAAGAGTTGATTTGAGTAATATTCCTTGCGCAAATCGGTTTCTGAAAGAAATTTTGGTTAGGAAACAAGTAACAGAATGCTTAAATTCGTACCTTGTCTAATGGTTCATTCCTACATTTATCAGGACGCTTTATCACTTGCCACATTAATAGTTTTGTTACTTGGGAAGTGTAAAACCGAACAATCGCTAAAGATTAAAGATACTAAAAAAAAAAAAAAAAAAAAAAAAAAAAAAAAAAAAAAAAAAAAAAAAATTATAGACACAATTTGAACAAGGCTCATGCACACTGATACAGATTAAGTAGGTGAAAACGCATCGGAACAAATGAACCAGTGACTTGCTTGCATGTATGAGAATGAGATCAAATCAAGAAAAATGAGTGCGCACCGCACCACTTCTTCATTGTGGTCTTTGTGGGTTTGGCAAAGAAGAATTATCGGGAGCACCAGGGTATGGAGTATAGTATGGGTCGTACTGATAGGAATTAGCTGCGTTCTGATAGGAACCAGACGGTGGGGAGGGGTAAATAGGCTCCGGCCTATGAAAGGCACTGTACATTTGTTGGTTCATTTGCTGATTCATTGCAGAGGGATCGTAAGAAGTCTGGTTGTATGCAGTTGAGCCGTAACTACCGACATTACCCCCCGAGCTATCAACATTTCCACTTGAGTATGGCGACTGGTACATGTCATACGACCCAGAATGCGACTGCATAGAGGACCGTTCACTAGGGTGTGAGTAGATCTGTGGGTTTGAGGCAGGGGCTGATGAAACCGGCTGACTGTAGTCCGAGTAATAATCTGATCTATAAGCGGGTGAGGAGAACGATTCAACGCCTGAGTCCATGGACCGATAATCATACTCCGGATTGAGAGGGAGTTGTGATGCCTGATTTGTACCCGACGCTATCTGATGGGTTTGGCTGTGAAGAGAGGTCTGAGCAGGCTTGGGCCCTTTGTCCATCGGAATAATACTAATCGATCCCCTTTGTTTCAAATTCTGAAAAGCGGTATCTTTGGTGAGAGGCGGTTTTTCTGAGGATGAATACGGCGAGGGGTTTTTATACTGTTGCGGCATTTGTTGCAGATCTGATACGACGCCACCAGAGTAAGTGGCAGAGTTGAATGTGGTTGTGGAGGTCGGTTTCTTAAAATCTAGAGCAGGTGATGTTTCCGGCATCCGGTTCATATCGTTGCGATAGGTACTGTTCATTGCCGGCGTGGACCGCTGATGAGATGTAGGCCGATAGTTTTTCTGTGATGTGTTGACCGGATTGAAAGAGATGTTAGGGAGCGAGGGGAATTTTGATTTATCTACTCCTTGAGATCCACTTGGACGCTCATTGACTGGAGGGTAAATTGCTTGACTCTGAGAATATGACAAGTTTTTCATTTTATCCAACGGTCTGTATTCAGAGGCTTTCATATCTATTTTTTGCCTGGCAGGTTCCGACTGCTTTATCTCCATTTTTGGTCTGGCGGAATCTGTTTGCTTGAAGTCTGATGCTTTCACATCAACTTTTGAACGAACGGATTCATAGTAGACTTTATCCATTTGTTTGTAGTTTGATGGGATTATGTCGATTTTTGGTCTACAATCAGCTGATGGCTTAATGTCTATCTTTGTCCGGACTGGTTCAGAAGCCACCCTTTCCACAGGTTTGATATCAATTTTGGATCTGATCGATTCATGATACACCCCTTCGGAATGCTTGTATTCAGGAGACTTGATACCAAGTTTCGTCCGTACGGACTCGCTAGCCATTTTAACATCTAGCTTTGATTTAGTGGGCTCATTATAAATACTGTCTAGAGACGAGGAACTAGTGCAAGTGCCTTGACTTAGCCCACCGGACTCTTTAAAATCTGCAGGTTCTGTACCCACAGATTTTGAATCAGCTCTTTCCATTTGATGGCTAAAGCTGCTACTGCTACTACTGCCTGGAGACTGACTTAGGTTGTCAGAGAAGTCAGCACTGGTTCCCTTGCTTTCGACTTGCTTTGCTTTAGTTTCGAGCCGTGAGTGGTAACTTGAGTCTCGTTCCAAATGCTCGGAGCTTGGAGGTGTTGAGAACGAACCGGATCCTAAGTTAGCGTTTGATGTGGTGGGATTTCTTTTCGTGATGGTTACAGAAACATTGGAATCTTTAATGACTGGAAGTCTTACATTAGTCGTTCTGCTTTTCGGTCCAAGGAGCCGAATCAGACCACCGTTGTGCTTCGCTCCAGGAGCTACGTTGCGAGTGACAGGAACCGTTCTCGGAGTAATGGAGATGCTTGAATTATTGCGAAGAAGTCCTGGTACTGCTTGACCTCTCCCTCTGATTGGTGAAACTGATATTTCTGGAAACAGAAGACGTTTACATTACAAAAGCTGTAAGTTGGACGAGAGCTAGTTCCAGGTTTAAAATAATTGTAACGAAACTAAAATGTCAAATTATGAGTGAAAATGAGTTTCAGACGATGCTTTAAGAAATTTCATGAGACCACATAGCTGAGACACCAAGAACAATTATTTTTCGATTCAATCGCCTCATGCAAAAAAACACTGATGTCCCTTTTTTCATATTTTGAAGAGCGAAAAACTTCACAAGCTTTTTGATTGCAGGATTACGAAGTGCCCAAATGCTATTTTCTAAAAAGAAAGATTGAAAAGAGGGAATTCTAAGGAAAGAGGAGGATGAATAATTATCATTTTTACACAAGCGCAAAATTAACAAAACAGAGTCGATTCCATAGCAGAAACATAAAAAAAGCTGGAACTTTCAAGTTCGACAAGTCAAAGCATACTTAAAACCTTCGGGAAAACTTCCTGAAATAAGTGGATAAAAGAGACTCCTGAAAAAATTCGAGGATCCCAGTCGCTTTAAAAAGGACAATTTTTTCTACACCCCTGAATGGATCTATCAAGAATAGATGTTGATTTTTACAAGATCTATCCTTGCATCATTAGTTTGGAAATAAGAGGAATTAAAAGAAGTAAAGTAATGACGGGAAAAGAGAACGATGTTGCAAGTGATTTGGAAACTTACCTCTCCTCCCTTCGAGACCCCTGACATTTCGGTCAAACGGAGGTCGATTCAAGGGTATTTGCCTCGTTTGAGGTTGAGCTGGGAAAACTTTTTTCTCAGTCCCTTTGTTAGCAGCTCCACCTGCCCCTACTTTGTATGCTGTTCTGATAGCTATAATTTTCCCGTTCTCCAGTTGCATGTAAATTCCTTTTGGGCTTTTCAGAACCATCACTTTCTGCCCGGCATTGAGGACGATCGATGATCGGTCTGCAGAGTTAGTAGGAATAACAACATCTGAAAAAGGAGGAACAAGTGAATGAAAAAATAGAGAAAATAGTGAAATTTTTCATACTTGACTTGTGACAGTCAATGTGATTTGTAATGCAACACATGGAGAGCATCTGTTTCGAGTTTCCTCTGATGTAAAACTACAGGTTCAATTATTTTCGTTTTTCTTAGAGGTTTGAAACATGTATAATTAGACATTTTCACAGATTGGTGTTCTGATTAAAAGTTAATTTAAGCTAAACATTTTT
Source organism: Bemisia tabaci (assembly GCF_918797505.1). Lineage (NCBI taxonomy): Eukaryota > Metazoa > Arthropoda > Insecta > Hemiptera > Aleyrodidae > Bemisia > Bemisia tabaci. Next base: position 43,320,374 of record NC_092794.1, read on the forward strand.
TTCATTCTTTGTTTCTACAAATGTGTTATTTTAAAAATAAGATTCTTGCTCAAAATGACAAAATTCTAGTTCCAGGAAGAACAATTGGGTGAAAATTTCAAAAAGAGGACGTTTCAGGAAGAAAAAAGTTGAAAAATCAAGTTCATTATTTCTGCTGGAAGTTGTGTTTTCTCAATTCTGGACGGTTTCTGGAATCAAGAAATGAATATGGTCCCAATTTTTCACAAATATTTCTTTTAACAAAGTTTTCCCTAATCGAATGTCAGCTATTTGTGACAGTCGTGAGTTTCAAACCAAAGTCGCAGCACCTGCCACCATCTTTGGAGACGGAAAAAATGAGCACAAGATATCTACCTTGGCTGATACCCTTTAACAAATGGCATGTATGATTTCAAGAAAAGAAATTACAAAATAAAAAGAACGAGCGTAACAGTCGTGAGTTCTCAGGTAAACAAAATTATTAATTGCTAACAGACTGGTGTTGTTGGGATTTATCAAAAACTTCAACCAAGTGCTCAAAGACCAGGGACAAGAATGCCCCAATTCCAAATTTTCTCCCAACTGCAGGGTGTCTAGTAAAATTTTCTGGGCGGCAAGGAATCAAATTTCCAAGGGAAAAATACACTTGTAGACTGGCAAAGAGTGAAGGGGGGCTCAGTATAGGAGTGCCAGGAAGTTAGGCAAAAAATCGCCATCTTCCAGGGGAGTTTGCGAGTCTTCCCCTGACTTTCCCAGTCCCTGAACACCCTTCAACTACAAGTGCTTGTGCATAATGCTTACCGAGCGGCAACGTCATCTCTTGAGCACTCATTCCCTGTTTCTGCCACACTTCAGCAGGAATCCATTTGCTGTTGCCATCTTTTGTCAAAGAGTTTTCAGACTGCATCGGACGTACGCTAGCCATTGGTTTCGTCATGGATCTGAAAAAATTAACATTTAATTAAATATGCTATAAAAAAGGGTGTAAGTTGCTTAAAGGTTTTATAAAAGTAAGATGTATATTTTTTCATCCCCTCCTTAAAAAAGGACTTCCGAACTTCCCATTGAAGGAGTCATTTTTTACATAAAATTCTGAACAGGAAAATGTGCTGTCTCTAATTCAGACCTTGTCTAGTAGTCTGTTGTGAGCCTGCAGCTTGATAATCAACAATTCTCATACAATAAGATGCTGAGTTCTGAACTGCTTGATGAATTTATAATGGGGAATTTCATTGTAAAATAATGACAGTTGTTTCATCACTAATTTTTTCAAGTTTACTTGAACTTAATTTATTTTTTTCCGCAGGTTTTGGTGCTGGTAGAAAGATACTCCACCAGCGATTGAAAAATGGTACCACTTAATGGAGGTGTCAATTTTTAAAGGCTGACTGGGAAGAGAACTTTTTTTTCTCCGTTTGGAAAATAAATTGCTGGTTGAAGAAAATTCAAAATTGTAAACAAAATATTTGGCTGGTGGATGGTATAGGAGAACTTTCAAGTGAACCGAGGCTAGAATACGGAAAATTTTCACTTAGATTACATAGAGTAGCTGATGCTAAAACACTTTGTAAGACACTGAACGAATATAAAATGATAGAAGAGAAAATGCACAATCTATGCAATTTTTTTCTTACCTTATTTGAAGACCTTGCTGATTTCCGACAAAATTATAAGTGGGGCGGGTGTTGGCTTGCTTTTCAAGTTCATAACTTCGTTTAGCCAGCCTTTTCTCTGCAGTGGATAGTTTTTTATCTTTTCGATCAACAAGAAGAGATTCATGTTCAAATGGTGCCTGAAGGAAGAACAAACATAGAATTTAATTGTGAATCAAATTAGCATAGATTAGTGGTTTAGATGTAGGTAGAGGCATCAAATTAGATCAGTCAAGAGTACGTCAAAAAAGAAATATTTTCTGTGGACAATTAAAACCGGATTTCCACAGAATTTAGAAAATGAAATATTTCTCTAACATTTCCCAGATACACTTGGGTAAAATTTCCTGACAACTGAAGATATGCCAGAAAGTTAAAAGACATAATCTGAAATAAATTTCGGACAAACTTTGTTGTTTGAAACATCAATCCCATTCTAGAGAGCAAATAAAGGGTGTTTAACAATTTTTCCCAGACAATTTTGTCATTTTCCCTAACTTTTGAAATTCCCTGACTTTGGCAACCCTGTAAATGTCTTTTCAGGATGATGAGTATCGCCTGAATGGATCCTTAGCACTTATTTCTTCTGTAAGTACAGAGTGAACTAACCTCCATGGTATCGAGGAGAAAGACCGATTCATAGTTGGAGAAAACATAACCCTTTACTTTAAATAATCACCTTCCGATGTTTAAAATTTTATGTTATTTATGATCAATATAATCTTGGGAAAAATGCGGTTTATGATAGCTCATTTGAAAATGATATTACAATTACCTTTGAAAGGAAATGACTATAGTTATCGAGGATTTTATGAATGATGAAGTCTGAATATTTATCCTTCTGATTAGAATAATCTTGTGGCACGGAGTCCTCATCGTTATCCCAACACAAGTTTGCAACTTCTTTGATGGACAGATGAGCATCAGGATTGCATTCGTCAACAACTCGGTCTGCCATTCCTTGCTTGTTTATCTGACGATCGTAGATTTTCTTTTCTAGACAATTGTCCATCACCAATCGATAGACAAAACATGGTTTCTGTTGGCCATAACTGGAACACAAGTACAAGCAAATAAATCTATGAGAACAGTTTCATTGATTGACATGACGCAAAAGCTCAACTAACAAATATAAAACACCAAACTCATATTTGGACTTCATTTTGCAATTAAGAACTACAATTTCTGGCTCTTCCGCATAAACACTTATGTACATCAGGAAACTAAACATACTTACGTTCTTTCTAAACTGAGCTGGAACTTTCAGTTCCAAATTGCAACAGGTAGTTCCTTTGTCCCTTTTGCTCATGCCTTTAAGATTGAGGAGCGGTTGATAAGAAAGCGTAATGATGATGAGGAGCAAATAAATAAAAACAATTGGGAAAGTTCTTATAGATTAATCTACATGCAGATCCGAGGGAGCACCTGAAGATGTGTCCAAGGATTATATCTCTGCCTTAACATTATGAAAAGGGGATTAAAAGCAATCTAGGTTACAGAAGAAGAGCAGAAGCCTTCATGAGCATTTATTGTTTTTTTTTACTTCTTTATGTTTTGTTTCTGAAAGTGCTCTTCATCAAAATATTCATTTTTTCTTTCTCAATACAAATATTTATAATTGATAATCCACTAATAGTCGATTTTGCACTTAGATTACATCCGTAACCTAAGTGCGGTAACCTAATCCGTAACCTCATGAATTGAACAATTATTGGAGAAGATATGACAAAATGATATAATCTGCTAAAATACGTGTGTTTAAATGGGAACTGCCACCAGATAACGTCACTAGACAGTGCATTTTCTCAATTTTAAATCTATTTTTATACTACTTCCCATACCACAAAAAAATTATAAAAAATACTGTGAAATCAGCTCTTTAAGCACTTTCAGATGAAGCAATAAAAAATTTGCATGCCAATTCTCCATTTCACATTTTTCTGAGATACCTGTAAGAAAACAGAAATCGGAGGACAAGAGGGATCAAACTTACCGATAAACTCTACACACAGCTTGGGTATCATGGCAAGGATTCCAGGAGGCATCAAAAACAATTACTCTATTAGCACCAACCAAATTGATACCTAATGACCCAGCTCGAGTAGATACTAGAAACATGTGTACTTGATCGTTTGCATTGAATTCGTTTATCAATTTTTCTCTCTCGGAGGCAGTTGTACTCCCATCCAAACCTGTGGAACACAACATTCGTATCATGAGAATCAGAAAATTAAAGAAAACTGTCCATAAAATTGAGTTGTTTTCAGTATATTTTATTGAAATGATCACAGGAATTTTCTGATTGAGATTGAGAATCGACAAAAATATTCATTTGAGATTTTTTGTCCATGTCATTTGTAGGGAGTAAGTGTATGAAAATCTGCAGTTTGTTTGTGTTGTTGTTGTGTTTGAGAAAGGAGTAATTCAAAAGATTTGCTTTGTTTTTTCCTTAAACTCAAATTTCACTAGGAGCACAGCCCTACTTTTTACAGGGATTAGATAGAGTAGATAGATTTCTCATAGATAGATAGGTCTTATTTGGAGTCTTTTAGTTTCAGAAATAACAACGTTTGTTCAAAAACTGCAGCCTGCAACACATTTCTGAAAAGCCTTTCAAAATTAATAGAGAATGTTCCACATTCTGAGATTTTTTGTAAGCTATATAGCATTTTCCCGAGAAATCCTAAGGGCAAAAGGGTTTTAATACTAAAATCATAACATGAAAAGAGGAAAGTAAACAAAGATATAACTTACGGTAATAGCTCCAGTTTTTAGCCCAATATGTATCAGTCCCTGGAATGTAGTTTCTCTGGAGAAAATCTTCAATTAAATTTAACGTGAAAAGAGACTGACTGAAAACTAGGATCCGATCTCTCATGGCAATTGATTCTTCCACGATACAGAAAAATATCGCCATTTTTGGGGACGAATCAATCAGCCCAGGAACGTAATCCTCCAATAGTTTGATAGCCTGCAAACAAACAAGATACGTTAATTAGGTATGTTGCTGAGAAGTGTTAAAATTGTTAAATCTTAAAAATTAGGAAGAATTAGAAACAAGAAAAGACTAGCCAACATGCTATTTTTTCCTGTCTATTAATAAAAAAAAATATTACTCTTTGGAAAACACTGCACAAAGCAATTTCAAAAGCATTATTATTTCCGGCATTACGCCAGAAGTCATTACAGCATTTTGTCTCATTGAATTCTAGAAGAGATTACTGAGAAGAATGAAAAGTACATACCCAATCATATGGAATTCCTGGGTCCTCTTTCTTGGATGCTGGGCTTTCAAAAGTAGATTTAACCACCGAAGTAACATCCTTTTTGGTTCCATCAGCCAAGTTTCCCAATTCATTGTGAGAATTGTCCTTTTGACTGTCAGCAGCAGTAACTTCTTTTTTGTCTTTGATGGCACAGTCAGGTTTCAATTCATCTTTGATCTCCTCCTTTGTTTCAGATTTAATCTCTTCTTTGGAAGGAAACAGAACGGTAGGTAGATCTTTGATATCTTCTTTCGATTCGGATTTAAACGGAAAGCCAAGCTCATTTAAGGTACTATCACTACTAGGAAATATATTCGAGTCCAGCTCTTTTTTAGGAGAGAAATCAGTCTTTTGCTTCGCAGCAGAAAATCCAGGCTGATTTTCTGACGATGGAAACCCTGGTTGGTTATCTGCTAAGTGATTGTAGGGAAGATTTTGAGATACATCCATTTGATGTGGAGGAAAGTTATTACCTCGTGCAGGGTAGTTATTAAATTGTTGATTTCCATATGATGAGATGGAATTGTAGGCATCTTGCATCACATTACTGTTTGAAGCAGGATTATTGACTGTGTCGACCACTGACTCATTCATAATCGAACTCATCATATTCGTGTTGCAAAGATTACCCTGATAACCTGGCAAACCGTGGAAATTACCCGAATTCTTCCCACTTTCGCAGTTGTTTGCCGCTAGATTTGTATTCATGAGACTATCAACTGGGTCCACATTATTCGGTAAATTTGTTAATCCTAAGTTGCTATTCACAATATTATGTACATTGTCCGTTACATTGTTAAAAGCGGGGACACTGGGAGGATTGCTTAAACAACTAAAGTTCCGACTGTCTTTATTAGCGAAGGAATCTAAGTTATTACTCGTATCACTTAAACTATTGCCCACGTTCGGCAAAGAGGGAATGTTGACTGGATTGTCAGGGGTAGGCATGTTCGCACTGACAGAACTGTTATTATCGTAGCACCCGCGTGCATAGTTAGATTGATTATACATGTTGTTTGATGTACTAAAGTTGCTGTTGTTCTGATCGTAAAAGCCATTGTCGCTGTTCCCATAATAATTCATTTCTGAATGTGGATCAGAGTTGTTGGGGTATAAATTGCTGTTGTCTTGCCAATAGTTTGACTGGTCCTGATATCCTGGTGGATAATATGCTTGATGTTGCTGTGTCCCTGGTTGATTTGTGGCTCCTGGAAGAGGGCTTTGCGATGGATAGTTGCTTTGATTATAGTTGAACGAGTCGTAGGGCTGCTGACTAGGGTTATTGTAGTTTGTTCCGATGTGGCCGGGGAACTGTTGCTGCTCAAAACCATTGTAATTTCCACTGTCGGGGTAGCTTGAGTTGGCGTTGAATGAACTAGAGTTGTTTTGGTTGTTGTAATTGAATGGCAGTAAGGACTGATCGCTTCCTCCTGCATTGTTGTTCACATTTGGAAGAACAGTTGCAACAGCAGGCGTATTCTCTGCATCATTAGCTCCCTTGGCGCCCTGGAAAAACAAATGAGAAAATTGGAATGACGTTTTGTTGCAAATGTGACAAATTAAAGGACATTTCACACTAACATATATTGAAAGATGCTCAGAAAGAAAATAAACCAAAGATATTAATGCAAAATCAAATTCCTATCTTGAGAAATTAGATATTCTGCTTCTCGGTATGATGAAAGAGGATATTGTAAGTATCATTCCTCTACATTATCTGGAAAAAATCCGTTGTGCAGCAATCCTGAGAGAGGATAGGTTAAAACTGGAAGATTTGGCGAGTGGTGACTAGTTTCTATAGGGTTCTGTGAAATTTCCACAAACAAAATTAGAGACTTCCTGATGAATCTTAGTTGAGAATATGCAGGTAGTTAGCCACAGATGCATTTTATTAAGGTACATAAAAATTAGTTACTAATGTATTCTTACACAAAAGAAACCATATGATAAAAAATTATAGATCTGAATAATAGACAGCAAATTGCAGCTGATTAAAATGGGGAAAAAAATTAAAAACTTGATATTGGCATTACAATCATTATTGAGAGGTCAATTAGACTTCCACTGATCTTGAATATAAGTATAAAAGCCAAAGAGCGAAATCTCTTAATAAGGGAAGCTATTGTCCTGTTTCAAAAATTCTGACGATCTTTCAAAAACAATGAAATGTTAGATTGAAAAAATTTACCTTCCGAGGCTTTTTATCTTTTTTAGCTGCTGCTGATGGATCTTTGGCGCGAGAGCGTTTCCCACCTTTGGTTGTGGGCGTAGGAGGAGTGGGAGGTACGCTAGTAGTCATTGAGCCAGGGGTACCAAGACACGCAGCTGCCTCAACTAGATCTAGATCTACTTCTTCCTTTTTCTTCAAAAAATTATACAATATATCTGGATGGTTCCAAATCTGTTGAAAGAAAATAAAATTAAATACATGACTGGTCAAAATTTAAATAGGTAAAATGAAAGATAAGATTACTGAGGAAATGACTAGACAAAAACAAATGGTAAATGAGACTAATGAGTCACTCGACTCAATACAAATTAACACATTTCGATACTTGTTTTGGACTCACAATTTCATGTAAGACTTGACTCGGGGAACGAAATGATTAACAGGTTGATTTATAGGTCAATACTATTTCTGGTAACAATGAACTCATAAAAAACACAATAGAGAAGTCTCGAATTCAATCCTTGATGCATAGTCCTTCATATCCTACGTTTTCATAATCCCCACACCCGACAAAACTTTTTTCATTCAATCAGCTGATTAGAGTTGTATGAGAATTAAACCAAAATAAACAAGCAAACAATCTCGCAAGTTGTTATGAATCACTCTGGTGTACATATGATTTCATTGACTTTGAAGAAAAAGTATCAGGAGAAAATGCTTTAAAATTATTCAGATCTTATGAGAGCTAGTTAGACAAAAGCTTGCAAGATAACTCGTTATCATTAGGTTGGTTTTTCAGACACCTGTCTCTTGGCAAACCTGGTTGCCAATGACTTAAAAAAGCGCCTTTTGGAAAAAATTATATGATCCACGCAAATTGTGCGTTATGGAATGGATTTTAGACTCTTTTGACGAGGTTGCTATGATTTTCATGTGCTTTATTCTTGCTAACGTTTCCTCAATTAGCCATATTTCTTGGGTGCAACGGTCCCATTGCACATGTTAAACTTCAGAGTTACTTGATTGCAGTCTATTTAGGAGGATGCATTAATGCGTCTCTCAAGAAACTAAGAGGCTTACAAGTAAAAAACATGCTGCTTTAAGATATTACACTGTTTTGAGAATTTACATTTTTTACATACTGGAACTATCTTTCGAAAACAAAGAAATGAAAGACAAACAAACCTTGCAACACACAGCAAACGCTTTGAGAGGATTTGGTACAGCTTTAATTCTAACTACTTCATTCATGAATGTTTCGTACAGTTTCCGTTGGAAAGGTGTCATCCGAACTAGTAGAATATATTCTTCTTTTTGTGGAAGAGCTTGTTGAAGAACAGAGTGACTTCGCCTAAATTGAAGGAAATCAAAGACAATGTACTGTTAGTGTGCAGGTGCTGTTGTAGATAAGCTGCTAGTTGCACAAATTTTCTATGACCAATGATTAGAACATTGTAGAATTTTTAAGAATTGTGAAATTTCCAATTGCTGATACTTCACAGTTCTTTGAAAAAGTGAGCATGTACTTCTCTGTATGGACACTTAAAGAATACAGTGAACAAAAAGGGCTCTCTTATCTGCTGTTTCAAATGATGTAGTTCATTCTATCATAAAATTATAATATGTTTGTATGTACATAAGTACCATTCTACGGATTGAAAATCAATTACACATAATATGAGAGAAATCAACTTGAAGTGTGGGTTTGAAACATGAAGTCCTTCAATTTTCCAAAATATAGTCTGCCGGCTTATAACACATTACTTTTCATGTTTCAACAGTGAAGACCTTTTTCTGCTTGTTTCTTTCGATTTCCAACTTTAACCTTTAAAAATTGTACCTCCTTCTACATTTCCATGCGCCCAGGGCATTTTCTGCACCCCTACAATAAACATTAAAAAAATTGATAAATGGAAAGTTGAAAAGACACAACTCACCTCTGGACGAACCCTTCTAACAGAGAATGAAGAACATGAGCACGATATCGCATTAGCCGAACATCTTGAGGTGTGCTGTCAACACACTGACCATTTTGAATTGGACGTTCGAACATATTACTAAATTCTGTCTTTGAACCTAAATAATTTGGTCGTACAAAATCCACCATGCACCTATAGAATAACAAGGTGAGAAACGTTATTGATTAGGGAACTCAAATCTAGACTTTAAACAAAACTGACAGAAATCATCAACCCCCAAGCAGCAATTGTCTATCAACAGCTAAAGTCAAAAAGTACGTGAATCTGGTTACGACATCACAAGTCTCCATTGATGCTCAATTTTTTTAGAGTAAATTAAGCAAAAATATTTTTCAAAATTTTCTGAAGATTTTCTTTGATCATACAAACAAATTTAAGAGAAAAATTCTATTTTAATTAGGAACAAAGAATAATAACTTGTGACTGTAAAAGAATAATAAATTTCAAATAGGTGTCTATTGTTCATTTCACATTCTTAATGTTTATTTTCTTGAATTATCAACCAATTGCAATGGGCAAACACTTCAGGTGACTATCAGGACAGGATTATTTCAGAAACTTCTCAGCAAAGTGACAAACAGCAGGGGCCATATTTTTAATTTAAAGAGGATACTTTGAGAGGGCTAGAGTGAGGCGCAACTCAATATTTATAAACTGCTGATACAAATAAATAAATGATACATTGTTGGAAAGGATAGGTACGATACAGGGTGAATTGGGGTGAAAAGTACACTCTTTCATCCAATGATTTCTCAGAATTTCAGTCAAATTAAATTTTGAAAATTACAAAAAACCAACCAAAAAAAGTTTATGCCATCACTTAAACTGACAGAAAAACTTAAGGGTATGTTGGGTTTCTGCTGGAGACTCTTTTAAATATCTACTAGGGGGCTGCGCCCCCTGGCCGCTCCGCGGTCCAACCCCCCAGAGGCGCTTCGCGCCTCTAATTAGCAGATAGCGTGAGATCGTTAAAAGATCATTAAGAGTTAGGGAAAACCCGGTTTGGAGACGGCGGGAAGCATGTGAGCGTGCACGGCGGGAGGGGAGCGGGGAGTGGAGGAGAAACCGGTTTGTGACATGATTAGCGTTACACCCTCAGCGTGACACGGCACCCTTATGATTTTATACTATAGAGTAAGATTAGCCTCAATGCATTAAAAAAAGAAAAAACTCACCAATATTCCAGAAGATTATTCTGAAGCGGATAGCCGGTAAGAACAACCCTGCGTCTACTTCTAATTTGCTTGAGAGCTTGCGAAATAGAAGCATGACTATTTTTGATTCGATGGCCCTCGTCACATATTACGAGATCAGGACCAGGTTTAACTAATGCTTCATACATTTCTGTAATCACAGCAAAAAAAAAACAAAACATTGAGAATAGGGTAAAAATTGCACTAAAGGCCCACATGAGAAAATAAGTAAAATATCCTGGACATTGCAAATCAGTTGAAACTACTTTATCTACAGTGTAGAAAAGGGGCTAGGTTAGGTGCACAAGGTTTTGGTGCAAAGGATATAAAACCTTAAAACATCCTCTCCGGATGACTCTAATATTTAAGACCAAACTAACTGCTGCTGCTGATAAATGAGCATTTATGCTGAGCATAATCTCATTCCTCTAGATGCCAATGATGGAGGTGCTTTTTGGGTAAAAAAAATGGTGGACCAGACGCATTATAAGGCTCTGGTACTGAAGATAGGTCCGAATCTTGCCTGATTCTGTTTGAACTGAAGTCAGAGAACACTTGCCTGTTTGAATTGGAGCTAAAAAAGCCAGTCTTTGATGAGATATTTTCATGAGTTAAAAGACCATTACTTTTTTATACCTTGTGATATTCACCTGTCAGTTACTGGACCTGATGCTGTCCAAAAATTATGCACATAGTTAGGCACGGCGCTTGTATTATTTGCCGATGTTATTATACATTCCAGCTTAGAATGAAGCAAGTATGGAAAATTAGTTTTAAATAAATACATTGCAACTTACCTTCCAGAAGAGGCTTAGCTTTATCGTCTGGAATTTCTTCCTCTTTCTGTTTCTTATTTCTAGGCTTCCTTGGTTTTTTCAAACTAAGTTGTCTATACAATTCATATCCTATCAATAAAACACCACCTTCTTTTTTCCATTCTTGTATGACCTGAAAAAAGAGTCAAAAATCGATCAAAATACTGAAAGCATTGATAGTATTACATAACAGAGAACTTGCAAATAAGCATCTTGGGCTTTGTGATTTTAGGTAAAATACATCATTTATGTCCACAGTTAAACCAACTCCAGATGGCTTTTCGTCAATACACTGATAGTAATTTGCGATATTCGAGCCAAACTCAGTAATTTTAAAAGGTGGATACAGAGAGAAAGTTACATAAAATTGCAAGTTATGCCTTAAAAGTTTCATTGCAGTTACCTTAGCTCTCGCAGCGATAGATTTTTGGAAATCATTTAAAATGTAGACTTGAAATTCCCGTGGTCGGACTTCACCATCAGCTGCAAGGGGAGAATTGGGAGCATCTGCAGGCAATGGAAGCCAGTGATTGAACTCTGCTACCCAATTTTGGAGAGTATTGATTGGCATTATACACATGACACTTTTGCCTTCGGTATACCGCAGGAACACATCACAAAAAGAAACAACCTAAAAAATGTAAAACAAAAAGACGTAAAAACAAAAATTCATTAAGGAAAGGATACCAGTAAGATATATTGTTCTTTTCAAATATTGAGACAATGTTCCTTCATCATTTTTGTATTTTTCTTCCCTTTTTCTTCTCTTCTTGACTCTTTTGTTCAACCTCTCTTTCTTATTCCACCTCAAACATTTCTTCCTCTACTTTCCCTTCTTCTCACTCTCTTATTACTCTTTTGAGTCTTTTTCCTCTGGTTAGTTCTTTTCCTGTTCTTCCTTCTTTCCTACTTTGATTTTCCCTTTGCAGATAGGTGCTGTTATAGATGGGCCAAAAATAGTAATTCTAAATTTCAAAATGTAGTCCAATTGTTATATTAATGCTCCTTGTTTCCATAAATTGTCACTATAACACATCATAAAAAAATGGACATTGATAAACGAGAAAAAAAGGGTAAACGGTGGGACTAATACCTGAAGCGTTTTTCCCAGTCCCATTGAATGAGCCAGAATACAACCAAATCCAGTGGATGTTTTGTACCTTTCAAGAGATTCAACGATGTTGTCGAAAAGGAACCTTACACCTCCAATCTGGAAAAGGGGAACGTAAAAATTAAAAAAATCTTGAATGCACGGGAAAAATCTGCTAAGCCAATGAAGACTCTTGAAGAAAAATATAGAAAAATAAAAAATTCAATTGATTATGAAAATAAATTTAAAGTTGTAAAAACTCAAATTCTGAATGAGATTTAAAGTTATTCCTGGAGCAAAGTCAAAGTGTCGTAATAATGGAAGAGAAGTGTCTCACATCAAAAACACACTTTGGTTAAAGCATTTTTTTTATCAGAAGAAGGAAATACCTCAGAGCCTATTGTTTTAGTGCTTTGACGTCCAACATACATTTTAGGCTAATTTACAAAAGCAGACATCGGGAGCCCTATGGATCCCTTTTCCCGCAGGCAGTCAGAGGTGATCAAATATACATACAGATCCAGGACCAGTACAGCACACCAATCCCAATCGCTGGTTCTGAAGTTTATTTCCTCTTGAATTCTCTTCTGCATTCTTCTTTAGATATACTAACTTCCACTCATGTCGAACAAGAGTTTTCAGAATAATGGCTCATTGATGAGCATCTTACAAATTCCTTACCGATTGAACTATCATGCTCAGAGAGTTGCAACAAAATAGAAACAGTAAGCTGCGTACCTGATGAGGTTTGATAATTCTTGCAATTTGTGGTGAGAGAAAAACATCCGGTTCTGATTCCGGATGACCAACATTTATTAACACACGTCCCTGTTCATCAGGTACATTGTAAGTGTCGTTGGTATGCATTCCACTGTTGGTTGGATCATCTTCTTGTTCGCTTTCTTCACCTGCACTCGGTTCTGATATGACGATACAATCATCCTCTGAACCAGAGCTACTACTGATGGTGACCACGTCTGATGAGAAGAAATTTAAAAGAAAAAAACAGAACGGTTACAGTATTTTAGAAGTATACATCTAGAGAAATATTTGAATGCAAATGACTGCTTGTTCAGTAAGAAAAGTTGATTCAATTGGAGCATGAAAGAAATATAAAAAATTACAAATAAATGGTGCCAACAAGTAGCATTTAACAAAAAATAACAAAAGGACGAAGACCTGAAACTGAGGAAAATTGGTTTGATATTTCAACTTACAGTACGGCTCAATAGAAATGACAAAAGGGACAAAACTGAAGTTGAATTTCGACATCCTAGACAGACTTTAAATATGTCCCTGGACAAGTTTAAAACCCTTTTTAATTTACCTTAATGAATTAATAATCTTTGATTCTTGAATTTCTCTGAGAGCGTCAATGGGTTCTTTTCTGCTAGATGCTAGTCAATGCTGGAAAATATGGTAAATCAGGTAACTGCTGCTCAAAGTTTATCAAATACTAATTGAGTGCTCTACAGCACTTTGCCACGATATAAGTCCAAAGATTTTGCTCCTCAAAGCTTCATTTTGAGGTTGTTTTTTTATGATACAGGATGATTGGGCTAGATTTTGTAATTCGGATCTACAATTTCTGGCTCATCTGTAAAAACACTTACGTTCATAGGGAAACTAATGGTACACACATTGTTTCTAAACCGAGCCACAAACTGTAGTTCCTATTTGCAAAATATAGTCCAATTGTAAGCCTTGCAATTCAGTTTGCTAGTCTTGTTACTTTGAAATCCTCTCAAGTAAATGCTTTTCTACTATTCAGAGCCCAGACTTTTACCAAAGAAAGATAGAAAATAGTAGGCTAAGAATGTTGACATAGAGATTTACAAGGTTGCCATACCTTTCTTTGCCGCTGCTTTCTTCTTCAGTGCAATTGCTGCACGAGCGAGATTCTCTTCATCACTCAAATCTTCAGGTGTTGTTGAGATAGCTTTTGCTTGAACTGGTGCTATTGAAACGGAGGGTGTGACCATGTGTGGCTTATTAAATGATCGAGGAATGGAAGTGACTCGGATCTCACTTGAGCTATCTGAACCACTCTTTTGACTTTTGAGCAAGTCTAACACCTGGAAAAAAGTTATTAAGGCGAACAAATGAAATCGAATAATAAATAAATAAGTAAACAGTTTTAAATCTCCAAGCAGGAAGATTTTAAACCTCTTGATAGGTGGTCTTGTACTAATTAATTGTACTTCTTACTAGGGGTGCAGAAACTTTCCAACCACGAGATCATGACCACGTTGTGGCTTGCATGAAAGAACGGGAGGGCCACATTGCAATGACATTAAATCACATGTTTCTTCAAACTCCGGGGCAAATTGCAAATATTTTGTAGAGCCAACATGAAATTCACGTGCTTTTCACAGAATTGCAGCAATTTCTGCATCACATACATTCTACATTTGACAAAAGAATGGTTGAGTGCTCTTTCTCTCAATTTTGCGCTCTAACATATTAAATGTTAATTAAATCTCCGATTCTATCGATCTTTTTTCTCAGTTTTGTTTCCCTTAGAGCTTAAGTGTACCCAGCATTATTTTGACTTACTTTAATCAGTATTTGGGCCGTAGTTATAATTTTTTTTTTTCGCCATACCTCTTATGTACTAATGACAAATACCTGCCATACAGGTTGGAAATGATTTTGCTATTCGTTGTCAAATACATCCTCTCATAATATATCGGACTGTGAAATGAATCCCTGTGGAGAGCAGGGAAAGTACAAACCAAGAACTGGTTTGTCAAAATACAAAACTTAAATTACACTTGAGGATGAAAACTTAAGTATTTGCTAGTTCGTTGGATGGAAAAAGTAATTATCAATACCTTTTTATTGACAATTTGCGTTGAGCCAGAGCCAGAGGAAACTTTGACGACAACTGTGCTGGGTTTAGATGAGCTTGATGAGGTTACAGTGGTTTTAGAGGAAGAGGATCCTCCTTGCAGGAGAGAAATCACTCGAGTTTGTGTTTTATTTTGCTGTCTGTTAATGGCTATTTGTCTTTGAACCTGAAAAAAGAAAAATCACCGTTTTATACAAAAGTAAAAAAGGAACTGAGACCAAAAAAAAAACTGAGTATCAAACATTATTAATAATCTTTGTTTTATTCATTATTACACAGTTTTTCAGACAGTCCGCTTTCAAAGAGTAGAAAAGCTCCTGTTAGAATTGCACTTCGAAACCTTAACTAAGTTTATAATTGATCTAAACCTAAATTTGAGAGATGAACTATCCAACAAATAAACTTTTGCCGAGCCTCAAGTGTTTTTGAGTTCTTTAAGCTCAAATTTAACACTGTTGTGAGTTTCCTATCAATTTTTTTTTTCTAGTTTGTATTTCATTAAATAAATCAATCGATGAATTAAAAATAGTAAAATTGATCATTGTTAGGAATCGTACTGCATTTTCAATACTAGATTGTATCGCTAAAAAACCTTGATTTATTACCTCTCTTATAATTCTTTGTTGTTCTTGCACGCGCCGTAATCTTTCAGCTTCTTGTCTTTGAGCATTGAGTGTTGATTCGTCTAATTGTGTTTCGTCCATGACTTCCCGAATGTTGCGCCTCATATTTAACACACCGGCTTTCTTGCGTTTTTTCTTTTCAGAATCACTACCAGAATCCGAGGAAGTTGATTCACCATCTTCTAGAAAATAAACGCATAGAGAGCAATTTAGAGAAAGCCAAAAGTTTGTTAAGCCCATGCAAGATCAAGATCGCAAATGTGTACATCCTGATGTAATTTTTATTTTACCTCCCTGTTGAACTCTGATAAATTTGAACAACTTGGCGGAAAAACAAGTAGAAACAGACATCAAATAAGTGGAGTGGAAAATGAATTTTTTAGGCAAACTGCTCATTTTATTTTTGCAAAACCTCAATAAGTTTAAAAGGTGAAAACTTTAAATTTTACTTAAAAATGATGAAAAGTTTGATAGATATGGCATGAACTTTTAAAAGTATTGTTGTCAAAATATAGTGCTTTGCTGTTCTCATGCACCAAAAAATTACACAATTCCAATGAAATCAAACAAAATGTTTTAATGATTTTGTTACTTGCTTTGGAAGATATAAAATTAAGAAATTAAAGATTTATCTGGTGCCTTCGGCATTTGATCAAACATGAACTAAATAAATTGAAACAGAGGGATCAAACTTACCTTTACTGGGTGATTTTTTGGTTTTCTTTTTCTTGGAATGCTTCTTTTTAGGCTTGTCAGAATCTTTATCATCAAGATCTTTTTCATCTCCGCCATCACCATCTCCTTCAGTTTCATCGTCTTCTTCTGATGCTTCATCTCCCTCTTTATCATCATCTTCTTTCTTTACTTTTACGTCGTCATTAGCTACATCCATCTTTTGCTCATCGTCCATCTGGTTGGGCTCTTTTCTGACATTACTTTTTGCGGTTTCACTGTCTAGATCCTCACTAAATATTTCTTTCTTGAAGTCAGACGCATCCAAAAACTCTACGTTCGACTTCAGCTCCTTAAACTGATCCGACTGCTCACTAAGAGATGAAACCAAGTTTTCGATGGATTCAAGACCGTCTTCATCTTTCGGCTCCTCTACATTAGGATCTTCACATCCTTCATCGTCTGGAGCCTCATCGCCTAGAGCTTCATCGATTGAGGTTTGATCTGAGGATGGAATTTTTACTTCACTTACGCTAACACTAAAACCAAATCTACCTAATTTTTTATTGATGTCTTCGGAAAAATTATTTTGAGTTATCTTACTATCAGCCTTATTAGAAGAATTACTGGCTTCTTCCCCGCCTCCTGAAGTTCGAGAATCCGTTGAGACTTCCAACCGGTCATTGGACTCATTATCATTTCCTACCATAGTTCTGTCGCTTTCAGGCTTTGGTTCTGAAACGCTCCCGCTTTCATCACCTGGCCTAAATTTCGGAGACTGGTTTTGTAGCGTTTCAGGATGATTTTCAATTTTGAACGAGCCTTCCACCATTCTAGCCTCGCCTTGGAAGGACTGCTCTGGATCCATTCTTCCGAAGCCTGGTCCCATCGTATCACTTTCTTCAGGGAAGAAAGTGTTGGGAACTGGCTTGTCTTCGTCGACTTCCATGTCAGCTGCAGTACGATCAGCTGCTGTTCCTGTTTTGATGCCTTGCTCATTTTCGATCTCCGAATCATTCTGAGTGCTAAAATTCGAGAACACAGGAGTGTGACTGCTACTTTGTTTGGACGCTTCAGGAATGATGCGCTGTATTGTAACAGCTCCTATCCTCGATACCCTGAACGGATCCATGATGTAATGGTGGATTTTCCTCACGACATCCTACAAAGAGAAAAAGTATGATTGATAATTTTTGCAAAGTAGATATCGAAGTCATTAAATATGGACAAATGACTTAAATCAATCAAAAGAAAAGCTTAGACTGTGAAAGCGTATAAGAGGTGTTTGTCCTTGCCCCTTCAATAAAGAATAAGAACTTTGAAAACTTGAAAATACAGAGTAGTTGAAGGATCCCTTTGAATGTGCAAGATATAAGTTAGGATGATGAGTTTGTTTTGGAAGGACACCAGCATGCTCAAAAGGTAGCATGGGCAATTAAAGAAATAAAAATATTGATGACACTGCTTGAGCCAGCAAAATGAGAAAACCCTTGAGTGCGATAACTCTCTTCATAGTGTCAATGCAAAGTCCAGAATTGTTGTTAATGCTGGACTAAACCTACTTCATGGATTTGTTTTAGACCTTTAGTGAAGAGAGAGGTTGCTCAAGTGCTTTCTTTAGGTTTTATTCTCCTTCTACATTACCCGATCCTGCTGTCACCATTATAAAGCGATACAAAAAGCAGTGATAAACGTGGATACTTAGGAAATGTTTTAAAATTTTGGATACATTATATTCAGTTCTTCTTTTTCTTCCCCTTTTAAACAGTCCCCAGTATAGAAATTACCTATCAGCCATGAAAGGAAGATCACAAGATTTAAATCACAGCACTTGAATATGAGATCACTAAGTAATGACTATTTTTAAAATTTTAACTGAACCTATGGGAAAATGCAAACCCACGTGTGTTCAGAGGTCAATTTGCAAATAAAAAGTCTCTAAAAACTTAAAAACTAGATGCAAAAAGGGAGAGGATGCCTCCCGCTTTACTTGACAGTTGATTTTAGAACTCACTGATGTATGAACCAGTGTTGTCGGAAATTTTTAGGGAGACAAAGAGTATGACCCTAAAACTGACTATTGGGTGATCATTCCCGGGATGAAATAAGAAGTTGTAAAATTTGATTTAAAGTCTTTTTGGAACTATAAAATTCAAAAAATTGTGGTGGGCCATTACTAAGACCGTAGTCTTCACCCCGTAGAAGTAACCCAGCATTCCATGGCAATTGATAAGAAAGTTTTGGACTGAGCATAGGAACTGTGATAAAGAAGCCTTAAGATTCAATGTTGTTCACAGCTTCTTGAATAAAAGTAAGCATAGATCATATACCTACATCAAAGGCGTGTCATGTGAAAAAAGTGTCTCCGGAATAAAACCAATGAGATAAACTGATTGGCGACCATATTAATTAGTTGCATACAATTTGTCTAGTTATGAGGCACAAGGTCCTTAGGGATAAAAGTAATTTGCTCAGGAAACCCGATGATTAAGAATCATTCTTTCATGTTTCAGTTTGGAGTCCAAATTGTGAAGTGACAATTAGATGGCAAGTAGTAAAAGTTTCATATCAGTAGCAAGCAGGACTCGTATACCTTTAAATGCAAGATATACTGGGATTGAATAATGGAAAGGATTGGTTAGATCATACTCTTTTATACGTTGAAGCATAAATTAACTAAGTGCACAGAGCACATGTCCACTTTATAACCAATTCAAAACTTAGTTTACCCAGCTGAACATTCGAATGATATGGTTCCAAAACAAAAAGTCCAAATCAGACCTTTTTTTCAGGGTGTGACAAGAAATGTCCGATGACTTGTTAGCAAGCATACAGACAAGTTTTTTTACATGACTGAGAGAGGTATATGCCACAATGATAATCATGAACGTAAACTTTCGACTGTCTCACAGATTAAATGATGTATCTTCGATCCTATCCATCTCTCCTAAATGATGTATCATAGAACTATGATAGGATTGTCTTGGTACTGGATTACAAGTGTGTTGAATCAGAATTGAACCATGATTTTAAGGCTTAGCGTTAATCCTTATCGATAAGCTTACCCAAGACAAACATTATGAGCAATGTAGGGATTTGCAGACTGAACTGAGAAAGTGGAATTGAAGAAGAAGGGACAACTTACAACTGAGCAATTGCCGAAAAGTGACAGGTCGGTTGTAATCAGCTTAGAGAGAAAACAAATTGAACCAAAGAGAGAAATTACGAGAGGTTTTTGATATCAAGCAGCAATGAGTGTAGCTGATATCCTGTTCATGATCGTGCTGAAAAGATGGATCTTGAGGGAAAAATAGATGGTTAAACGTGAAGAATGAAAAGGGTGAAATGGCAGACGTGAAGATACGACGAATGCGCTTGCTAAGCAATGATATGATGACAGAATAATGACAAACCTTACTTTTTTACGACGTAAATAGACATGATTCTTGAGGTTTATTGTTCCAAATAAGAAAATCGGCTACCAACATTTTGGAGGTTATTCGTAGTTTCAGCCGAGATACTTTGCATTGAAACATTCCTTGGGATCAAAACCAATGATAACTTCACATCACACACTTCACTATTTAACAATAAATTATAAAATAACTAAAATAAATTAATTAAACACAGAGTAACTCCGGATAATTGCACATCAGTACATCCGCCATGTAATAAATTTCTCGGTCGCTCTGCTACCGCAAGGATGCCGCTTAAAAATACAAAAACTCCCTGCCGTTTCCCGTCAAGTGCTACAACCATTGTCAATCGAGTCTAGTTTCTTATTTTAAACTTTCTTTGCTCCATCATTTTTTTGTTTCCGTTTTGATAGGAAATTTGAATCTTAAAAATTGCTATAATGAGAACGATGGAGCAATCCTCATCGTTTGAACTTTAAGTTTAAAGTTTACCCTATGAGAAGGTTGACACACTTGATCGCGGCTTGACCAATCAGCGCGTTTGTTTACTTTACAGCTACGAATTCCTGATAAACAAAGATGACCCTTTACTCCAAATTGTATTATAAATCTTTAACACCAATTCTTAGTTGAGTGTCCTCAGACAGCAAAGCTTGGAACTCTTCAAGACGAAGTGGGAAACTAGTTTAGGTAAGATGCACTTTCTGTCTTACACAGAACGTTAATTTAGCGGTCTTAGTTTTATCTAGGAATGGTGGCATTGCTGGCCCCTCTCCCCTGAGATGACTTAGCCGACAAATTCAAAAATTCAAAGACGATGGTAATGTGAGTGAGACATGCACACAAGTAACTTTTGTTGTGATCTCTCTGACTTCCCACAGATTAAGGTAGATGAGGTGACACTTTTGCCTATTCCTTAAGCTAAGTTTATCAGGAGGCTTTCTATTAGCAAAGAATTCACATTGTACATGGTGTGAAAGGTTCAACAACTGGAATGCTGAGATGCACCCTACAGATTTCAGTTACACTTATAAGTTCCCCATATCATGTCCTAAAAGCGCCTTTACTTAAAACTACAGCCTGCAAAATTAAAGAAAATCAACGGTATTTACTTACCTTTGTCAACAAGACAGGACCAAGTCTCCTGAAAAAGGATACCTATTCCTCAGTAGTCCTCAATAGTCTTAGTGCACTGAATTCATTGCTGCCTTGAAGACAGAAATTCACAGTTCTATTTTGAAGGGAATTCAAGAGGGCTTGGTTGTAAAATTAACGTGATTCTGGTGCCCCGAGTATTTTAAACAAGACCCACTATATCAGGTGTTAGGAAAAGTAAAAGATTAGTAAATATCTGTACAAGCTTCTTAGTGAACTGCACTGTTTAATTGTTACCTCGAATTGCATAAAAAAATACATTTATTCAACTTTGGATACCTCAGGGGTGCATGTAATGCCTGATCTTATGACCCTTCTGACAAAACAGAGGCAAATCTCAGACAATTGGAGTCAATTACTGGAAGGGATAACCTTCTTTTCCCTTTGAACATTCAAAAGTATTCAGTATGATGACCTGTAGCAGTGGAGTATTACCTATGAAAGATCGCATCCAAAAGATTCTGGAAGCAACTGATGTAAATTTCTGACAGATCAGCTAGAATCTTGAGGAGGGATCATGTGAGAAATGAAGAAATGCACAAAAGAATGAGTTCTGAGTAGACCATTGTTCATAAAATCATGATACGACACATCAAACATTTTGCACCCCTATATGGTGCTGCTCTTTTTCTCAGGTTCAATGTTAAAATTAAGAGAGTCCAGTTAAATGATATAAAAAATACATTTATTTCTGAAATCAAGAAAACTTTAAGATTACTAACAAGGAAACATTCTTTACAGGTTAATTAGTGATTAAGCAAGTAATGTTCCTGCCCTGTGCTATTACTCAAATTTTAGAGCTTGTAACTCTAGAATTAAGTAAACTTTTTATTCAATACGTAATAGAACAGAAATTTTGGATTTTCCAGACTTTTTCAATACATCTTCACTGCTGCAGTTTGAAAACATGCAATTTATGTTCATTCAGTTAAAGTTTTACTTAATTTTATAGTTAAACCATACAACAGAAGCAGGGCCATTCAAGTATTACATAAGCCACTTTTAGGAGGGAGAGGGTCTGATCTTGGTTTGCAGGTCCTTGCAAGGGAGGGAGGGGGACCAATTTTATAGTTTCATTGACCTCCCACTTAATAAGAAATAATACTTTCCAGAAAAAACAATTTTTTCAGAAATTTTTCTTATTTTCTTCTCTACTGTTGGGAAAAATGGGGCCAAGCTAGGCCTTTGAGAGAGGAGAAGGGTCCCAAGTCCCTCATAAGGGCAAACTTAATACTTTAAAGGCCCCATGGGAGTGAAGTCTCAAAATTTTATGAAAATAGAGATTAGCTGACAATGAGACATCAGACCTTGTAGATACAGCAAAAGGCATGTTCCTTTGATCAGCCTTAAAATCACATTGAAAATTGCTTTTAAAGTTTAAATCTGAGCTTATGTTCCTGATAAATCATTCTCTCAAGTATCAGCAGTACAGCTCATGGTGTAAACTTAAAGGGTTGTTTTCTTAGGTTTGATATTTATAGTATACCAAAGTTATCAAACAAAATCTCAAACACCGAAAGATTCATTATTCGATTCATTTAATATTTAAACTGGATGAACTGCAATGAATAGGTAAATCAAGTTCATAAAGTGAAGTCGTTTATAACTGGAGCAAGACATGAAAAAAGTGCAATAGATACTTGCACTACTGAAAGTGACTAAAAGAAAAATAATATTGAATCGTACCTGAATTAGAGAAAAGATAATCTTGTTAAATCAAGAATGTATTTTTTTCTGAGGTAAACCTCAATTCTATTTTCAACAACATTGATATTTTCACTTATTTATCACTGATGCTACTTATTATTAAGTGACTTGGATGGAGTGGAGTTTTACATTTTTCAATTCAATTCAATTCACTTATTCTGTCGAAGAAGAATAATATTTAAGCTGTCCATTTGAGACACCGGGTATCTTGATGAGTTCCTAGGCATCTGACTGAGCAGTAACGTGCTCCACAAGGTACACAGGTATAATTACTGGGAAAACCACAGACTGCACAAAAGTGTCTATCTGGATATCTGGAAGCTTCTACTGCTGCAGTGATATAAGATGTTCCTCCAGTCATGTAGTTCTTGTCTTCTTCCACCATTTGTGCTAAACTTTTCCGGAACCTGGGATGGACACAAAAAGTGATCATATGCTTGAATGATGGAAATTTTTTCATGAGAGTATCACAGAGAAAGATTCAAATATAAAAAAATTTGAAAAAATGATGCCATCAAAAAGTTGTTTTTAGCTTGGTACAAAATACACTTTGTAAGTGTATTAATTTTGCCATGCGTGTGCTGTATTTTTACATATTTAACAAAGCGCCGGTAAGAAGTTGCATGGTGGAAGAAAATATGCCAAGAAGGGGGGGGGGGGCAGTCTTTAAATCAGGACTGCTTGAGAGAGTCAATAGCTCATTAGCATTGAAAATGTAGTATTTGTGGTTCACTTACCTCTGTTTGTAATATTCTGCACTTTTAGGTTTCTTCTTCCTAGATCCTCGTGATTCAATTGTTTCTTGAAATTTAGGAATTTTCTTGCTCATCACTGGAAGAAAAAAAACAGAGACCAAAATAAAAAAGACTAGGATAAAGACACGGTTCAAAATTGTGTGAGACTGCTGTCAAATGGAAGCCAAATTGTATGCTGGGATAAAATTTGATGACTTTAATTTCGCAGAAGAAAGAACTGATATGATGGAAGTCCACTTTGCGTTCAGTAGTCCCTCATTTTTGCATGAAAATGAAGCAAACAATTGATCAGCGCATGCTTTACTTGTAGGAGAAATAACCACGTTTTGATTGACACTTATTTCATGTTACTCGGTGAATTAATGACGATATTGGTCAAGATTGAGTTACATTGTAGCAGGAAAGAAGGCTACAAAAAAGGGAAAAAATCTTTCAAAAGTTAAGAAAGCAACACATACCCAAGTCAGCATGAGGATCATCATGGAAATTATCCTGTTCCAAAGCTTCCAAAGCTTTGCGAGCTCGTCGATTTCGAGATGCCTCATCTAGAATTCTTTTTTGATTGCTATCTTTGATACGGCCGGACTGCCTCTCTACTGCGCTTGCTTTAGCTGCCATACTGTCAAAATTTTTTTGATTCTGGCACAATCAAAAAATTATTTCTCTACCAATGGAAAGCTAATCTGATCCATCAAATCATCAATACGAGCTTGTAATGTTTCCAAAATATCTGCAGAAATGAACAAATGTGTATCGTCTAAATCTTGAATAATAAACTTCCTTCCCAGAGCTGATGTTTCATCAAGATGCAGCAAGAACTGTTTCATTGCAAGATCGCTGAAACATAAGAAGAAATAAATTAAAAAGAATTGAATTATTAAAAGAAAAAATCAACATTCAAGAAAATGAGATTCGGAAAATTAAAGAAAATAAAAAAAAGGGCTTTTTAAAATTCATGCCTCAACTTCTAAAACTGTCCTCAGTGTGAGTATAAATGAGTGTACAAAAAGTTTCAAAATGTTAATAATTCATCTTGGTCTGGTGTTTATGCCCAATGAGCGAATTATGGTCGACTAACCGGAGAAAGTCCGATTTCGTGACAAAATTCCAGATTTCACATTGATTTACCAATTAATCACCATCAATTATACCATTTGATCAATTTTTTTCCAATAATGAGCCAAAAAAAAACCACTACTCATGAAAACTGATTTGCTTCACATTGCCGTGATCCGTGAAACACAAAATTGAACATTTTTAGCACCCCTCAATGAGCAGTTAATAATTGATTTGGTATCAGTGATTTCAGAGGCACAATCTCACCATGTCTGCAAAGCGTAAAGGAGTGAGTGCGGAGGAAAAGAGGACTCGGATGCTTCAACTGTTCTACGAAAAACAAGATTTTTTCCAATTGAAGGTAATATTTTTCTATTTATTTTTTTTAAAGAAGTACCAAACAACCAATGTAGAAATAATATCGACTGTGTTGGTCTTCTGACCAACAATTTTGGGTTATTGAACAAACTTTGATCTCCGAAAGTCATCATTTTCAAACAAAAGGAGAAAAATTCTGGACGCTTTCTCTCCCAGCAGGCTTGTTCATGAGAAATGAAAACGAAAAGATCAAAAACGTTACATCCTTTGTAAATGTATTCGAAAAGTCTTAAATTTTAAAGGCACAAAGAGCCTATGAATGGAAGTCTCGATGTACCTATTCTACTTACTACTAATAATAATTATCATGGGAATGCAATCATACAGAAAGTTAAAAATTTAGTACCCTTCTTAGATGTGGCATAACTAGTTGATTTATGGCAGTAGGGTTCTCATAGAGTAAAGATACATTTTCTTCTCTCTGTAAATAATAATTGTCATAGTAAAGTCTCGTTTCTTTAATCTCGTTTTTTCGATGAATGCCTATTTCATTTTGACTAATTATTCCTGTTATTATTCTCTACTTCACCAGGAGCTCGAAAAAATAGCGCCAAAAGAGAAAGGAATCATAGCACAATCAGTCAAAGATGTTGTTCAAAATTTAGTTGATGACGGACTGGTAGACACTGATAAAATAGGGACATCCGTTTATTTCTGGGCATTTCCAAAGTAAGTATATCTTCAAAGTTAACTTGTATTTCTGCATTCTGTGAGTCACTAGGTCAAAGATAACAACAAGAATTCTCTGGAACGTTAGAAGAAACTTTAGAAACATCTTGCCTGAAACTTCGACAAGACATGCATCTGCCTCCTGACATCCAAAATCGAAAACGAAAAATTAAGAAATTCAAAGTAATTAGTGTGTGAAGGACAGTCAAAGGTAGAATTAATTTTTTCATCCAAGAGGAGCTTGTAAAATAGATATTGATGTCATTGTTTAGAGCTGTGGAATATCATTGTAGTACAACGATCCCTGAAATTGTTATTATTTGTTTAATTTTTAGTAAAGCTAAGCACACCCGAAAGAGAAAAATTGATGAACTGTCCGGAAAGTTGGAAGAACGCAACAAAACACTCAAGAGAGTTCGAGAGAATCTGATAGCTAGTAAGGTAAGTTAAGACGTACATGAAGCAATTCGATGTAAGGAATTTGACAGCCTCAGTTTACCTCGAGGTCTTTAGTAAGTCAGATGAGGTGGAGGTGGGAGGTGGGTCACTTCCAATAGCAACAGTATTTTGAAAGTTACAGGATCTGTCTCAAATACCTCTCTGCTGAGCTACAATTTTTCATTCTTTCCTCACGACGAATATTCTTTAAACTTCCATTTAAGTAAGTTTACTCATTTGTCTTACTAAACTTATCTAAAGATCTATTGATAAGACACCATTTTCATAAATAAAAACAAACAAACAAACAAATCCAAGGAAAGTAATTTTCCTTTCCAACGAGAATTCCTTTTAAGTAAAATGAACACCCAAGGATATTGAAGTCTTAAAACATTTTCTGTTATTTTTAATAATAAAAGAAAAAATAAACAAGCTTTTACTATTTTGAGAAAGATGTACCTAAGTATATATCTGATCCTAGAAGAATTAGTTAATTGTTCACTTAATCAGATTTTTATTCATTAATGATAATGATTTGACTGTTTATATTGTTCCTGTAGTGTGGCAGAGAAGACACAACTCACCGAACAGAAATTTTAGAAAAACTGAGCAATTTGAAAAGTAGAGAGACTGAACTGAAGAAAAAAATCCAGTCTTATCAAGATTCCGATCCTGAAGTCATTGAGCAAATGAAAGCACAAATCAAAGTGAGTGACCGATTTTAAACCCTCTCCTTTCAAGTGTACTGAACTTTGTTCTCAAAATAATACCTAATGACCAATTAATATTAATCGCTCACCTGTTGTCTCTATTCCGATAAACATTTTTATTACATTTCTAAGGTTGAAATACAGTATTGACAGAGATAATTATCTGAAGGTATATGCTTGAGAGTTCCTATCTCAGAATTTTACTACTTCTCCAAGAAATCAAGTTCCAATCATGACTGAGTGCCAATATAGTACCAGATTATTCTATAAAATGTTCGAGCCAATGAGGTTTTTTCCTCATGAAAGAGTGCCATAAGACCAAATGTTTTAATACATCATCTTTTACAGCGGTAAGCTATGGTTACCGAAGGGTATTGATGAGGCATGTCTGGTTGCACACCTTGCCCATGTATCCTTCATATTCAGACGATCTTACACACTAATCATCGTTACTGTCAACTTTTTTACGTTTTTCAGGAAGCTAAAACAGCCGCCAATCGTTGGACAGACAACATATTTGCTCTGAAAAGTTGGTGCAAAAATAAGTTCTGTATTGATGGACAAATTCTCGATAAACAATTTGGCATTCCAAGTGAAATGGATTATCTAGATTGAAAATGGGCGTACCTCATTCATGTTTGATTTTCTCCTCAAGCTCTACGACTCCAGATATTTTTTTCCAAATTGTAATAGAGTAAGGAAATTGGAATTTTTGAGTAATTCTTAATGGAAATATTATTTTCTTTGCTATGTTAAGTTGTAAATAATAAAATACATTTTATTCTGTTAAGTATGACTTCCTTCTACCATTTTTATCCTGAAGTCAAAACATGCTACAAACTAAGTACGACACAACGCCACCTTCCAGCCAAAGTATTACAAGCGCCATTGCTGGAAAATTGGAATACAGAAAGTCCTGAATGACAGGAAAAAAACAGGAAGAATAAAGAGGATTACAATGCCACTATAATTCCAGTTCACTGTATTTGGCGAGTGCCTTCTAGCATCAAGTCGTAATTGAAGCGCAAGGGGCAGGCAAGGGATGTTTGAATTGCAAAGTCTTAAAATATCCATTGTTTTATTTTCTTTTTACGGTGAGAAGGAATTGGTAATATTTATAGAATTTACCATTTAGAACATTATGAGGTTAGAGAGAATGTTAAATACAATTTTCATCAACTATTCACATCCACATTCCGTAAGGCCTAGATACACACGGCGATTAATCGCTGCGAGTGAAAGACAAAAGCCAATAAAGAGCCTTGATTTTGATATACCGACATCAATGGATCAAAATCAAGGCTCTCCATCGGCTTTCGTTTTTCACTTGCGGCGATTAATTGCCGTGTGTATCTAGGCCTTCAGAGGGGAATACTGTACAAAATTTCATTGAGGATTCTGAGAAATTGCAACCAGGAGGTCTCTCCTTGCACTCAGCGCTTTAACAGCATGGAGTGCATAGAGTCATAATGTAAATGGGAGAGCTGGCGCCATGTTATGGTTGATGAGTTCCAAACCCGGTGTGCGCCGAACTCGGGTCACTTTTCCGACACATGTTCGATCCGAAATAGCAATGTAGAATAAGTAGTAGTTCCTATCTTCTTTGTTTACATCAGATAACCAGGTCCCTGAGTATTAAAGACGATCGATTACGTATCGAAAAAGTGAACCGGCGTCACACAGGAGTCTCGGAATTCGGGACCTGGAAAATGCTTAAAAGTGGCGCCAGCCTTCCCACTTACATTACGACTCTATGTGCTCTATGTTCAACAGTGGTATAAATTACAGCCTTTCTCTTCTCAAAGGCAACGACCACCCTAGAGTAAGAGATAATCAAATGGAAAAACTTATCGAACACTACGTAGATAGAGTACATGGACATTGGTTGATTACGTTCGGGGGAAAGTCAAGTTTGAATAAAAACTGCAGCTTGTTACCTTCCGGAATAATTGCAATGTCTCCATTTATTGAGATTTTATATTCTCCTTGAAATGAAAATATAGTAAATTTAGTTACAATGTCTGAAGGAATAAGTATAAATACATACCATTCGATTAAAATTCCTTTCATAACATTGACCATTGTGGCGGAAACTCTTTCATACTGACTAACTCGAAAGGTAAATGCCAAACAAACTCTTGCGCTGGAAGGTACAATTATACAGCTACTGATATTAGGCTTGTTAGGAAAACTGCTGCTAAGGATTATATAAGAAATGTATTAAAACAGATATTTGCTAAATAAAAAACTAGAAAGTTTAAAAAGTTCAGAATTTCAGTTTTTACAGCAACACCGATGTAAACAAAAAACAAAACATGCCGACTCAAAATAGTGATAAGTAAGCAGCGGAATTATATTTGTTTGGTCGCCATATTGTGACATCATCTAATACAATAGCCGGAAACCAAATGTGAGTTTCCACAACTGATTGGTCGAAACTGTTATTATTTCAGTTTTGGCGGGTAAAACAAAACGCAAAGCTGGACGACGACTCAAAACCAATTTTCTTTTTTTTCTTACTCCTCGATATCAGTTGTTGGTTAGCGTGGACCTTTAAAGTACCCAGGGCACCTCAGTACCTATTTCGAGGATTTTGCCCTAGTGGCGTAACGTGCGTAACGCGCAACCCCGCCGTAAAATAAATAGACTAACGTTTATTCTATGACCCCGTAGACCTTGCTATGAATGAAGGGAGGGTCATGCGCCAACGGGTCCTTTGTCACAAGAATTTTTTCCTTTTTTTTTCATTTTCCTTTTTTTGATTTTGGGGTTTGGCCTATAACGCTAGGGCTTGCTCTTGGCGGAGGGCCGCTCTGATTTTTTCTTGTTAGTAGGAGTTAGATAGTACCTGCGCTTTTATTTTAACTTATCACTTGTTGGAAGAATAGGTATGGTCCTCCGATTCGATTCAATGGTATCATTTCTGTTTTTCTTTCTCCTTTAGGATTTTGAGCCTCATGTGAGGTTTTTCAGAGACCATTGGCGCCAGAGGGGGAAGTGGGGCGGGAAAAGCGGGAGGTACAGAGAGGCGGATGAAAAGGGACTTGCATCCGAAAATAAATGAGGATTTTTTTGGAGAGGGGGAGGGAGGGTTCCGATCGATTTATGGAGCTGTCGATCGGCTCACGGG